>NC_143016.1:79044378-79344378 GCF_055824585.1 Amblyomma mixtum | reverse complement strand
GTAAAGTCGGGTTGTAATGCTGAGAATACCAGGAGCGACAGTTGCAAGTAAATGGAAGCTTAAAGCAAATTCGCGAAATACCTAAGCTCCGCCTTTAAGGGTCTGACGTGATAGCTTTAATCGGTGCTGTCAACCACTGCAGTTGATGTCATCAGCATATTACCAGATGTCGTGATCTACAAATGTCACCAAACCGCATGACACATTAATGTCACGTGACGCAAGCATTCTGTCGTTCACGTACTCACCGATCGCCGAGATGCACTTTGCTACTCACTTAATTATAACGGCCTTAATTAGTGCCAGTCTAATACCTCACGGGCTCAATAGCATACAGTCGAAGGTACCACATGATGTGAAAGACCTCAAGACGTACATTTAAACCCCGCTCTAATCAATCTGTACAAACCAGCCTGCATGGCATACTGCGAGCTACCCAGGGTATAGAGAATGTTCCAGTTATGCCAACACACTGTTACTGCTGTTATTTCCGTGCGCTTGCAGGATATCTTCAGCGTTGCAGTTAATGTGAACAAAAAAGAAAAATGGCAGGTTGAGGTTGAGAAAAAAAAACCTATAGCAATGTTGTTAGAGTCAAGAACGCATAGAGCTACCGTGAAATGTATGAATAACTAACTTAAATTGCATCTGACTTCATTTAGCCCGATTTCGAGCTGCCGCTGAAACGCGGAAATTGTGAACTAGTAGCGACCCGAAAGCACCTCATATGGTGCAATTTTTATTGCAAAAATTCCAGTGGTTAATTGTTTTCACGTTGGGAATCCCCACCGCTTCTCAAAGCTCTTTTTCTTAACTTCGAAGTGGCTTGCCAAAGTCCTCGCAGCCGCTGCTGCTCTGAACGCACAAGAGGGGACGAATTTTGGTTCTTGTCTCGAATTTCCTTCTCAAAGATGCTAGGCTCAAAATTTGAATATCATTTCAGAATTCGCGCCATTTTGGATTGCTTCGCCCTATAAGACTGCAGCTTCGCATGAGGCAGCTAAAGAGGAAACCGGTTGACCTGGGAAACTGTGAAAAGAGATGCACCAGCTCAGTAGAAAGGAATCTGGGGGAGTGGGGAGGTTTGAGAGACAGCGAACGATGGCTTCAAGGGCAGTGTGGCCACAGAGCTCTTGAAGCCATCGTTCGCTAACTCTCAACCCTCTATGTGGACTGGGTGTGGAAGGGCTGCGTTGATGCACAGCCATGGTGTAAAAATTTGTTACGTCGTGCACATAGCCCACCCAGACCATATTCGCTATCTCTCAACTTTCTCCACCCCACCCAGATTCCTTTCTATTTAGTTGGCGTATTTCTTTTCACCGTTTTTCTGGTCAACTAGTTTATCCTCTTTAACTGCCTCATGCCTTGACAAGATTCGCACCCGCCCCCCCCCCCCCCCCACCTCGTAACCCCCCTCACATTTCACGCCCCCCCCCACCCCATCACCGCGCCTTTCCCCTCAGAGTGAAGGCCCTGTTCAAACGCCGCCGATAACGAACGCTTTGCCCTGATGAAAAGAGGTCCTCTTGTGGAAACGCTGGCAAGCACCCTGAAGCTTTCCCCTCCCTTGTTCTTTTCGTGTAAATGGGAACGGGTGACAATTAGTTAAGGCTAATAAAATGAATTCCAAAGAAATATTTCCTTATTGCATCTCTACCGCAGCTGTTCTGAATATAATTTATACATTGTAATTTTCAGCATTTTACGATGCAAATGCTTGAGACCTCTACGAGTTGGTAGCAACAACATATACTCCGACGTGTAAATTAGACCCTTATCATCCGTTAAAACCTGTTTGTTTAAATGCAGCACAGACGTGAGTACTGCCACCTGCTCATGCACCAGCCCAGCCACATATTTGCGAACGTAAGCGCCTCGATCATGACCCTCAACCACGTACAAACTACGAAATATAACCACTAAAATGTCTTCTGCAACTCAAAAAAGTTTCGCTAATATGTACCCCCATGAATGACCCTCAATACTAATGGAAACAAGGTTTGTTGTTTTCTTTGTGTTGTGTGTGCTGTCTAACTTAAACTTGCATTTTGTCTGCTTTTCTATTCATTTCCGTAGTGTTTGTGTATTCGGCTGCTCGCTGCAGACTAGTTCTCAGGGAAAAATGTATAGTCGAGCTTCAAAAAATGCATCCTTCACAACGCCTTCGTCACACCTGGCTGCACGCAAAATATATCTCTTCGGTGCAGTATCGTGAATGCAAACATCAAACAAAAAAAAAACTGACATGACGCTTGAAGAAGGACATGTTCACAGCATGCACCACAAAGCTTACTGTGAACCGAAATGCAGCAGCGGGTGATGAAACACTAAATTGTCGCACGAATTTCGGAAAACATCAGTCTGCAGTTTACGCTTTGTGGATAAAAATTCATCCTTGTGGATATTCTTTATCACTCATTTGAAACATTTTGTCACCTGCGAACGCTGCGGCAATAAAATTTACTTATTTAATTTAATTCTTAAAATTTAATCCATATTCTTTTGCAGTAGTCTATGGCTCCGAGACGCTTTCCCGCCTACCAGGTGATAGACGGCCTCAAGTATTCCAAGACGTACCTGCCGGAGAACGTGCGCAGCATCCGCGCCTACAGGCCTCAGGATGATGACCTCGTGATGGTGTCGTACCTCAAGTGCGGGAACAACTGGCTGGAGCAGATCATCCAGCTGATTCTTCACAGGTATCCACAACATATACAACACACAATTAAAGGCGCATTAAAGAGGAATCTGAACTCGTATTTTTACCGCGAGAACTCGGTCTACACGTTCCCAGCATTTTTAGAAACTACGAATTACTGTGCTATGTGGCCGATTTCCCTAATTTAAGTCGAATTAAACGTCCCGGTTTCTTTAACTCGCCGCTGAGAGTAGGAGGAGTCAACTAACGAGTGGAGTGTCTTTCAGGCGGTCGCGTGGCGGCTTCACTTTCGCTTTAATTTCATTTTTTTTTAGGTTTCCGTGAATAAATAGATCCATTCGGAGACTACATGGCTGCAAATTAGGCCCACGGAAATAGAAATAAGCCTGGACTCTTTTTTTTCGCCGATCGGTGCGTATCGCTCCGCCGATGGCAGATCGTCAAGCCGCCACGGGGCTGGTTGAAAAGTTCGTTGACTCCTACTTTCTGCGGTGATTTCAAAAAATGGCGGGAGCCGGGTCGTTTAATCCCCTTTAAAATTTAGAAATAGGCCCCACAGGGCAATAATTCGAAGCTTCTAAGAATTCTCGGAAAGTGTGGATCGAGTTCCCGCGGTAAAGCAGCGAGTTCAGATTCCTCATGGGTGCTCCTTTGAACCACAGCTTGTGTTAGCTTCCTTTGAGTATGGGCGTCCAACCAACCACGGTCCAAATATGCATGTAGCTTACCGAACCATAAAGACAATGTTTCTGGCCTTCACGGAGTGTGAAAGTTCCTTTTTCCTTACTACAGCTGAGCAAAACCCTCTTCTTTAAATTAGACATAAAGGGCGTTATTTCTTTCTTTTCAGGGGAGAAAGTGCCGACAACTACGCCGAGTTCCACCGATGGTGTCCATATCCGGAGCTGACGGGCATGCGTTATCTAAACGAAATGCAGCCGCCACGATTTCTTAAAACACATTTCACTTACGAGCAGCAGCTCAAGAATCCAAAGGCTAAGTTTATTTACTTAATCCGGAATCCGCTGGATGTCTGCGTCTCCTTCTACTACTACGTGCGAGGAGGTGCCGTTTACGAATTCCAGGATGGCACCTTCGACGAATTCGTCGAGGCTTTCGTCAGCGGGGAGGTTGAACGCGGAGATTACTTCGACCATCTCCTCTCGTGGTACCCGCATCGCCACGAGGAGAACGTTTTCTTCCTCACCTACGAACAGCTGAAGCAAGACTTCAGGACCACAGTCCTGTCTTTGGCGGGTTTCATGGGGGAACAGTACCGCCGAATGCTGGAGGTGGACGAAGATGTGTACCGCAAGGTCTTTGAGAAGAGCAGTGTCTCTTTCATGTCCAAAGTCTGCTACATCGACAAAAGCGTGTTGAACAGACTGACCGAGAAGGACCAGCCTTTTCTGGACGCGGCTCACCGGTTCACCAAGACCCCCGTCGGCAATTTGAAGGGCACAGGGATAGTGAGGAAAGGTGTGGTGGGGGACTGGAAGTCGCACTTCACGCAGCGCCATCTAGACATGGTTCGCGAGTGGGCTGCGCGGAAGCAGGCAGCTGGTGTGATCCGAGAGATCTGGGGTGATATGGACCTTGGTGGGATTGCTTGAATGTAGACTGGAATGCTTTCAAGAAGAGCTACTTAGTATTTAGAACGTTACGTAGATAAAATCGTGATTGCACATCGCCCGCCGACGAAGGGCGCGTGGGTGCAGCTTTTTAACGCCCGCTTCTTCACCTGAGATGCCCTAGCGATCTTCACAAACACCTCGAATCATTGTCTTTTAGCACTTCCACCACATACGCTCTTGTCATGTATTATATTTGTAATGCAAACGCTATACTACCATATTTGTATAATAAACAAGGCTGTTCTTACCTAAAATAAATCACGGCAGGAACAACTACTTGTTTATTAAGTTCTTTGACGGCCAAATTTTTTCTCAGAAAATATGTTGTCATGTCAGAATTTTTCAAACACACTTGAGACTGAACAAAAAGATTGAATAAAAAATTGGAAGGGACACTTATGCTCCGTCTTAAGTGTATGACGCAATAGCTTTAGTGGATTAACGTCCATATATGCGGAATTGGTCATTCTCGACTTCACATTAATAGATCCCTGGCAGTCCTCGTACCCCTCCTGGCGCAGTGGCGCAGCAGTTAAGCGATGGCCCCGCGATAGTAGGTGCTGCCACCGGTCGGTCTTGTGCGACCAATGTGCCCCTCCTGGGCAACTTCTCGCGACCAGTCATTAATTTAGCTGTCACCTGCCACAGTGGTGAGCTTGCTCACAATCTAGTAAGCAAATTGTGATGATGCTACAATGTCGCGTGACCGAGGTTGCCCGCCTAGGCTGCTTCTCCGGAGATTTTTCGCTCACAACGCCGACGCCGCCGACGACGAGCCGGATTTTCTGAACGACGGGGGCCTTAACCAAAGCCACCTCTGCCTTAACGCTATCACGTTATTATAAAACATTAGGACGGGCGGTACTTAAGTCATATTGAGCTTCGTGGTGTCGTGTCTGCTTCCGCGAATTGCGGGTGTATCGAGCTCAGAGTAGTATACTGCTTGCGAGCAAGTTTTTATTACGAAAGCAATACCACGCCAGGTGTCGCCTCTTCGCTGTACCGCAGCCTACCCTTCACGGTCGGTGGTCGGTCATGCGACTACTGACGTCATACCAGAGCGAGAGATGGGGCACCAAGTCGGCTCTTCAGCGCGCCGCAGCTACAACTTTGCGGCCGGTCGACCACCTGCGAACGGCGGCAAGCGATTGACGTCATACAAGTTGCGAGAGCTTGCAGGCCTTGCTGCGGTGATCGCTATAGGGTGCAGAGAAAAGTGGCGCCTGCTCGCTGGTTCTTCAGTATAGCTATGGAAGACTTCGGACGCTGGGGCACCAAGTCACCTCTTCAGCGTGCCGCAGCTAGGTAGGTAGGTAGGAAAGACTTTTATTGCTCTAGAAAGGTGCTAGTAGCAGACGAGAAAGAAGAGGTCCATCTTCCTTCTTCTCACAGGGTCGGTGCCCCTATTCCAGGGCTCCGCTGAGCTTCGCTGCTCGTTGGGCGTGCTGGATCAGACCTTGTTGGCAACCCAGATCGCCGCTGGAGAGCCGGCTCTCCCACTGTTCTGCACTTGGGTCTTTGCAAAAGCTGTCGTTCTTACTGCATTCCCACGTGATGTGGTACAACGATGGTTTGCTGCCACACCACGGGCAAGTGTCCCGATATTTCGTGGGGTAATCTTGCTAAGGATATGCAGGTTTGGGAATGTTCCTGTCTGCAATCTTCGCCAATACACTGCCTCTAGTTGATTTAGATCAGGATGAGGCGGCGGATAGCGGATCCGTACCCCCTTATAGTAGT
Organism: Amblyomma mixtum; assembly: GCF_055824585.1. NCBI lineage: Eukaryota > Metazoa > Arthropoda > Arachnida > Ixodida > Ixodidae > Amblyomma > Amblyomma mixtum. The sequence continues at coordinate 79,338,342 of NC_143016.1, read as the reverse complement.
TGAGAATGTCTGAGTACGTAGGGCCGACTCGGTCGGGTAGATCGTCCGATTGGGAGGAAGCTCGGCTCGTATACCCTCGAGCTACCTCGTCGGTACGTTCGTTCCCCGCTATGTCGGTGTGTCCTGACTTCGCGGCCGAACGACAGTTGGCGGCCAGCAGCCGGCAACGTTCGTCGCCGCCGCAGCGTCTACTGCTAGCCAACTCCACGCTCTAAGGAACGCCAAGAGCTTCGGGCCCACAGACGCATCGCAGTCGGCTGCGTTCGTCGCCGGCGCCAGTGCCGCCGCGCCTACTCCGGGCATTAGCAATGTGCACCACCCATAAGCGAAACACCCCACCTTTCCTCCTGATTGTACCACCTGTGGCGTGCCCAGATCCACACTGTGGCGTGCCCAGATCCACACAGATCCACACAAAGGCACTACCCCCAATCCCACTCGTTCTTCCTGGGAGGCTGCTTTACGGACCGCTCAGCCCGCCGGCCAGAAATGCTGGTGGATCGGGCTTTACGTGAAGCACAAGCCCGTGGACTCCTGGACCAGTAGGGGACACCCTTGGAAGATTTTTCTTTTGTGTGCGTAATAAAGTTGTTTCCATCCATCCAAGCGAAATACATAGCGCAGCCAAGGGGATATAAGTCGAAAGCCTTTATTGGCTCAAACTGTTGTGGTCAAGACGTGTTAACAAATTTGTCCGCGTTTCAGATTGGTCGAAACGGTCGTGACGTCACTGCGCGCGAATTTTGACGGGTGTACACCGAAATATGCGAGACAGTTACTGCGCAATTTCCTTCCCTCAAATACAATTTTCGACTGGTGTCCACCGAGATACGTGAGACAGTTACTGCTTAATTTCCTTTTCTCAAATACAATTTTCATTTTCTTCATCACGGCCCCTCTCTCTCTTTCTACTTTCACTACACTTCCTCCCTTCCTGTACGGTGCGGTTCAGGTGTCCACCGAGATGACGCAGAGAATTACAGCTCCATTTCCTTTCCTCAAAAAGCGTTGCGTTCAAAGGGCAAGGTGGTGGTGGTGGTGAAAACATTTATTACGAATGAGCAGGAGGTATGTTTGGATCAGCCCGTAAGGGACCGATCCTTACAAACACTAGGTGGAGGTCCCTAGTATGGGACCCCAGTGGCGGTTGCCGCCGCCCGGGCGCGCCCGACTAAGGCTTGTTGGGCCTGTAAGTCGTGGCAGCCGAGCAGGGTCGCCTCCCAGTCCTCCCGAGTTGGGTTGGGGATGAGGGGAATAGCGGGGTTGGAGGGGCAGGCCCACACCATGTGATAAGTGTCAGAAGACACTGCACTACAGTGTGGGCAGCTGCCGCTAAAGGAGGGGTCAAAATGTTTTAGCGCTGCCGGGCACAGCAATGTATTGGTGAGAATGCGGAGAAGGAGCCGCTCATCCGCCTTCTTAAGGCCTTTACATGGGCTAGGGTAAAGGCGATGACAATTTTGATAATATGTTCAAAGGGCAACGCATCGCGCCGAACGGGTGGTGGCGTTCCGTGGACTCCCTGGCAGCGCTACAACGCGCTGTGGCGTTCCACTCCTAACGGCAAAAATTAAGCTTCATTAATTGGCAGTTAATTAATGCACCAACAGAATGTGAAGTGAACAATCTCGTAGCAGAATGCAGCACTCAGGCGTTCGCCTTTCACCACTTGGATGGATGGATCGAAACAACTTTATTACACCAAAAAAAAAATCTTCCAGGGTGGTCCCCTACTGGTCCAGGAGTCCACGGGCGTGCGCTTCACATAAAGCCCGATCCACCAGCCATTTCTGGCCGGCGGGCTGAGCGGTCCGTAAAGCAGCCTCCCAAGAAGAATGAGTGGGATTGGGGAAGGACATTCCCAAAGGTAGTGGAAAAGTGTGGATCTGGGCACGCCACAGGTGGTACAATAATGAGGAAAGGTGGGGTGAAAGCATGAGAGACGGTGGGGGGAAATAAAGCAGCCTGTCTGTAATTGTCGCCATGTGGGGATCCGGCATTACCGGGGATCGAGGCATGCCCAGGGACCCACGACAGAGTAACCGTTCGGTCGAGAGAGGTGACTGTGTCAAGAATACGATGTGTTGCCGGCGTCGCCACGCCCTTTAGGTAGTGGCGGTACGCGGCTTGGGAATCTGTGCAAATTTCGGGTACGTTTTTGTCAATGGTGGAGTGGGCCAGAGCAAGTGCGATGGCGGCTCCTTCCGCCTCTGCAGGCGAATTAGTCCGGATAGTGGCGGCGGCCCCCCCTGTGCCGTCTTCATAGGCTGCGACTGCCGTGAAATATCCTGGTTTCGAATTTTCTGCCGCGTCGACATAAAGGATATCGGAGCGGTTGCTGTATGTTTTCGTGTAATAGCTCACTCGTGCCTGCCGCCTACCGTGGTGGAGACTAGCACTCATATTTCACCACTTTAGCCGCTGAAGTGTCAGTAATTTTTAAGCATGAAATGCTTTTAGCCCCCGTTGTCGGCAGTGTGGTGACGTCACGCCGAGACCGAGAGCCATCATCCGGGCACTGAATTCCAGTGATCCGGGCTCTGAAACGAGAACATCCGGGCACCGTACGAGACTTAACGAGATTTGACGAGACTCTCTAAGCCCTCCTACGCGACCGGCATGCAAGCGCCGGTTGGTCTCCAAAGGAGTCACAAAAAATAACTGCTGCCAGTGCCTTCTCAATGTTTATCAAGATATCAGTCGCTGTGCGCTTGATAATGCACGGAATTATAATTTCCGATTTCTAATAACGCGTGCAAAAAGCACATAAATGCCACGATACACTTCGTTGTCATACGTGATCTCTTAGGGGCTTCGCGCATCGAAGCAAAGCCGCGCAGGCGCACAGGGGCCCGGGGGAGAAGCGCTGCGTTCAAAGGGCAAGGCATCGCGCCGAACGGGTGGTGGCGTTCCTCCCTTCCATTACGGTGCGGTTCGGGTGTCCACCGAGATGGCAGAGAATTACTGCGCCATTTCCTTTCCTCAAAAAACCTTGCGTTGAAATGGCAAGGCATCGCGCTGAACGGGTGGTGGCGTTCCTCCCTTCCTGTACGGTGCGGTTCGGGTGTCCACCGAGATGACATCAGGCCCGTAAACATTTCATGCTTACTCTACTCTCGGTTACGGGATAGGCAGAGATTTTTTGCTTTCGCAATTACCTAGGCTTAACCAAAGCTAAGCCCCAGCAATTTTATGCGAAGCATACTACTTTAGCTACCACTTCAGCCCTTCACCGTGGTTATGCGCCTCCAAATCACGTGATACATGACGTCACACCACGTGACACGATGACGTCACGACAGTAGAGAAACGGGGGCCCACCTCGCGCCGTCGCTGTGGTTGTGCGCCTCCAAATTACGCGACACGATGATGCCACACCACGTGACACGATGACGTCACAACAGATCGCCGTGACGCGCTGGGAGAGGGAGAACGATGCCATCGCAACAGACGCCGGAATGTCCTAGAGCGGCATTCCCGCGCATTTCGAACGCGCGTTCACACTCGGTGTAGGTGAAACGCTCGCTCCACCGGGCAGGCGGACGCGGCTTCCGTGGCAATCCAGGCGCTCACCCAACGCGCGTTTCGGGGTTAGTCGGCGTTCCGCTGTAGCCATGCCGTTGTCTTCCCCCACGACGAAGGCTTCTAGTGGTTGTATTAAAATGACGAAGTATTCAACCAAGGAAAGCCATGTATTACCAAGCCTAGCCATCAATATGCTTCGCATCTGACTAGGCTTAACCTTAGCTAAGCCTCAGCCATTTTTTACACTCCCACCTTCCTCCCCTTACGGCACGGCTCAGGAGTCCATCGAGATGAGAGAAAATTACTGCTCCATTTCCTTTCCTCAAAAAAAAAAAAGAAAGCAGTTTTCAACCAACTTTACAAGCTCGCCTACTTTCGGGGCTGTCACAGGACGATGACCGTGTTTGGCGCTTTACCAAATCAGGATGACCAGAGCGTTTCTCGGTGCTTTTCGTATGTAACAAAAAGCGATAGTTAATTTAGACTAAACACTTCACGTTATTTGCTGGATGGAATTCTGTGCGTTTCGGTAAATTCATTTAATTTTGCATTAGACTATTCTGCTGAGAAAATTTTTTCACTTTGTTAGCGCATTAGGGCGCGTTCAGAAATAAAACTAAGAACACGCGCTAGGAAGGGCTCGGCTCTACTGGCAGTGCACATCCGGGGTCTGGTATCTTCAGTTCGTGCCGGGCCAGGCATCCGGCAACCACGGTGGCAAACTAGTGTTTATGTCCGCTATGTTTGTTTTGTGGCGTCGCCGCTGTCTGGCCGAAGCCCGGCGACGGCTATGTACTCCGCGTTGCAGAGCCTGCGTCTCCTTATCTGGCAATACCTGTCTGAAAGGCTTGCAGCGAATGGGGAGGCGCGGTTTCTGCGACGGTGGCACACACGCTTCATTGTCGTGCACGAAGGTCGGCTGGTTATGCCGGGGCTGCGGTATTAGCCGGGCCAGGTGGCTTTGGCCGGGCCGACCCCCCCCCCCCCCCCCCTCTCTTTACCGACTATGTTGGTTTGTTCGAGGATGGTGGTGTATAATTTTGAAAGGGCCAATCACCCTGAGAAAGATCCTTGCCCTCCCCCCGTGCTTCGTTGCTACGGGAGGCTGATTCTTCTTTGTCCAGTGTTCGTTCTATGCACTATAGGCTGTAATTTGTGATATGTACGGTGTGTTAAAATAAGGTCATGGTGTTTCTGGGTGGCCACCCACTTTGTATACATTTGTTTTGCCCTCAGTCATGAGTGTGTTTCCAATGTTTTGTTTGTTTGCACTGTTGAATAAACTTCCCTTTTATTCTATTAAAGCAGGCAGCTGGGCTGGTTGGAGGTTTGAGCGATGTAGCGCCTGTGTTGTCTTCGTCTCCTTCGTCCCTGTTTTTGAGCGCTACTGCTGTCCTCTCAGGCCTCTACTGGCCGTGCGGACTTGGGGTCGGTGGCGGTGCTTTTTTTTTGTTTGTTTCTTATCGGTTTGCATTCTGTACCAGCTAGAAAATGGGTTAGTTTCAGCCTTTTCTATGCCTAATCAAACACCTACCGAATGGTATGAAAAAGCACTGCGGTGTCACATCCAATGGAGGTCTGGGGTAAGTTTCCAGACATCGGCGAGTTTAACATGCCGAAGCGACACACGGGCAATGGCGGCGCCGGAATTGCACCTCATGGACGCTGATAATCTTGTCGCACTCCACTCAAGGCCTGTCTTTACTGAACTGTCGCTTTCTACACGAACATAATTCTCGCCTCGTGAACGGTTGTTGTGGCTGAACGCCGGCTTGCTACCCTCCTATCGAAACTGATGCCTGTGGAGCGTGTCGTTTGGTTTTATTGCGAAAGCAATACTATGCTCATAAACGGCCTTTCGCGTAGCGGCGGCCGGTAGCCACGTTTGACCTTTATAATGACCTCTGACGTCATACCAGGGTGAGAGATGGGCTACCAAGTCGAGTCGTCGCGCAGCGGTGGGGCCAGTAGCCATGCGTGACATTTAGAATGACCCCTGACGTCATACCATGCCTAGTGACGTCACAGAGTGGCGCCATACCAGGAGCGAGAGACGGGCTAGCAACTCGGCGCGTCGGGTAACGGCGGCCGCTTGCCACGGAGCGCCGCGCTCCTCCCGCTAGAGGCGCTAGTGGCGTTATAGAGGGACGTCATACCAAGGTTAGAGATGGGCTACCAAGTCGAGTCGTCGCGCAGCGGCGGCCGGTAGCCACGCGTGGCCTGTAGACGCGGCGCACTGCGTTCCTTCTTTAGACACGGCGCGCCGTCTTTAGAGGCGCTGCGCTCGCTTTCGCATCCTACCAGGCTTAACCAAAGCTAAGCTCCCGCCAATTTTTATGCGAAGCATATTACTAGAGCTAGACTACAGCCCGTCGAGCGCGGCGGAGGAGCTACCACCGTGACCACGTGACACCACGTGACAACATGACGTCACAGCAGAGGAGAGATGGGCTGCCAGCTCGCGCGGTCGGCCGTGGCGGTGGAGGCTCCACATCAGAGGCGCGGCGGGTTGACCACGTGACAAAATGACGTCACAGCAGAGGAGAGATGGGCTGCCGGCTCGCGCGGTCGGCCGCGGCGGTGGAGGCTCCACATCAGAGGCGCTGCCTGCTGCTGCTGGGGGTACATCAAAACAGTCTATAGGGAATGGTGGCGGTGGTGGAATAACTAAGGGTGTTTCCAATGTACTTTCCATGGGTGCCAAGAATGCTGTTGTAGCCGGTGCTGGGGCAGCGGTTGTACACTCTGTATTGAATTCACCGATGATCCCGTATATAGCTGCCACGGCAATCCTTGCTACACTTCTAGTGGTTGTATTAAAATGACCAAGTATTCAACAAAGGAAAGCCATGTATTACCAAGCCTAGCCATCAATATGCTTCGCATCTGACTGGGCTTAACCTTAGCTAAGCTTCAGCCATTTTTTTTTTTTGAAAACGAGCTATCGTGCTTTGATTGAGATTCGGGGATTTCTCAGTATTCCTATTCGGAACTCTCATTGCCAGAAAAGGCGCACACGGCGAAAACGAGGTGACGACGCGCAGCTGAATACGTCGAAGTAAACGGAGCAAACAAAGCGGGGAGTGATAACAGCCACGTGGGTGCCGGCAATAAAGCAAGGGAAGCGCCAAGCCAGATAAAAGTCAGCTATAGTACACCTCCAGAAGGGCATAGCACGTGCGTGGAGAAAGTGAAATTACTCGAGCGCCTTATCGTAAACCACAAGGAGCAGTGAACAAAAACAAAAGATACTTTTTCCGCAAGGCAGAAGCACAAATAAAAATTAGGGGCACACTTATGCTCCGCTTTAATGCTATGACGCTATAGCGGCCTGTGGTGCACACTTATTAGCATACTGTCGTAAGATACTAATTTACGTGAATGACCCCACGTCGTACATATTATGTACATACGCGTGGTCCATACAAGGCTTAGTACTATCGCGCTCAATATGAGTTGCAACGCGCGGTCATCGACCGGGGCTCGTTCCGTTGTGTGCCTCCTCCAAACAGTCGCTCGGAATTCTGGGAGAAACTTTTTCCTGAGCGGGGGTGCTGTTCTTTCCTGGAACAGCAGTTTCTCCCAGAATTCCGAGCGACTGTTTGGAGGAGGCACACCACGGAACGAGCCCCGGTCGATGACCGCGCGTTGCAACTCATATTGAGCGCGATAGTACATATACAATTCACATGCACGGCTTGTTCCCAGCCGTGCAAGCGTGTCTTTTTTCTTTAAGCTAAAGCCAAATTTTCCTTTCACCCATACGAATTATATTAAAAAGTTATATCATTTGAGCCATGCGGTGAAATGTAATATTCATTAAATGTTACGTTTAAACCCCTTTCATCCCAAGCGTTACATCCCCACTCACGTGAGCGTTGCGGGTTTGAAATTTCCGCCCAGGTCATGTGGCTGTGACGACATGACCGTATCGACGAATCAGGATTTTCGCGGGACAATGCCACTGACGCCGGCTTTTCTGCGACAGGAACTCCTTAACGCTGCTGCGTTAAAATGGTTTTCGCGAGCTAGGTCGGATCTCAGAGGCCTCGCTGCAGGCAACCCGTCCATTTCACTGAGAACGCCGCTGTTATCAATCGACTCTAGGGAAGTGTTGTGTCCCCTTATTGCTTTTGTGTGTGTGCGCCCCCGCGTCCTCCTCCTAACGACAGTTCGCATCCTCCTCCTAACGACCACTCAATCCTCCTCCTAACGACCACTCGCATCCTCCTCCTAACGACCGCTTGCCCCTCGTCGCACGCTGTCGCCGGATGCCCCCCCACGGTGCGCCCCGCACCCTCCTCCTGTTCTGGGAAGCCACTCCCTGCCGTGGACGCTTCTCCACTCCCTCCTTTCTTCGGGCGGCCAGTTCGGCTCCAGCCTCGGTCGACGCTGGTCGCACCCTCATCGGCTTTAAATAAACGAAGTCTAAAAGTACCGTGTGCGTCTTTCGCTGCATTCAACACAGCGACCGGACACGACAGTGGCGACGAGAAAGTGGATTCGACCCGCGCTGCGCAACGCTATTGACAAGCCATGGCTACGCGAGGGTTTCCCAATCAGATACCAGAATTCAACGGCTCATCGTGGTCATCGTGGGTTGGACGCCTTCAGTTCTACTTTGAAGCTAACAACATCACAGACCCAGCCTTGAAGAGGGCCAACCTGCTGACGCTGTGCGGGGAGCAGACCTACGATACTGTCTGCGCCCTTATTCAGCCAAGCACACCAGCGGCAGTGTCTTACGACGACATCGTAAAAGCGCTGCAAAAGCACTACGACCCAAGGCCATCCGAGGTCTACAGCCGGGCTCGCTTCCAACGACGAGATCAACTGGAAGTAGAAACTGTGAGCGCCTACGTAGCCGCGCTCAAGAAGCTCGCTGCCGACTGCAATTTTGGAACGCTGTCGACAACAGCTACCGGGCAGGAGGGAGACGCAGCTTCTTCTGCTAACACCACCATGCTTCCCTTGGACGTGATGTTACGCGACAGATTTGTGTGCGGACTGAGTGACGAGTCACTGCAGCAGCGCCTGTTCGCTGAGAAGGACCTCACATTCAGCAAAGCTTACGACATCGCCGTTCGAGCGGAGAGCGCCGGTCACCAGCAGAGAGGGATTCGCCGGAACACCGAGCCGGTACACCAGACAAGCAACCAGGTGCGCAAGCCTTCTGTTGTTGTAAAATCGGTCAAAAAGGCACAACGCTGCTGGCGGTGTGACGACCAACACAACCCCCAGGGATGTCGATTCCAGTCAGCCACGTGTAATTTTTGCCACAAGCGAGGGCATATCGAAAGAGCATGCATTACGAAACGGAGACTTGCCAAGATAAAGTCACCTTCCCAGCCTAATCACAGCGTCAACGCCTCAGAGAATACGCCGCTATCTGATCTCCATGGAACATCAGCAACACCATCTGTGTTGTACGACCTGAACACCATGAATCTCGGCACGCGACCGAAGATTTTTACAGAAGTAAGCGTACATCACCAGCTGATTAAGTTCGAGGTGGACTCCGGCGCAGCCTGTACTCTGATCAGTGAGGACACGTTCCGAACTTCATGGCCATCTGACGCACCCGCCCTGCAACAAGACGACACGCACCTGCGAACGTGGTCAGGACAGAATCTGCCACTATTGGGCTCTGCCAACGTGCAGGTTAACTACAACGGCCAGACCCATACGCTACCTCTGCTTGTTGTGAAGGGCACAGGATCAAGCCTTCTAGGGAGAAACTGGTTTTCTCCACTAGGCGTGATGATATGCGGCATACACCAGACGCCGAGCCAGAACATGGTTGAGCAACTGCAAGAGAAATACGAAAGAGTATTCTCGGAAGAGATTCCAGGAAACGAAGGGCCCCCGGTCACACTGGAGTTGTTGGACAACGCGCAACCCAAATTTCTGAAGGCCAGGCCGGTGCCGTTTGCTCTCCGAGATTCAGTTGAAAAAGAGTTGGACAAACTGGAGCAGCAAGGTGTCATCGAGCCGACGCAGCATTCAGAATGGGCCACACCACTTGTCGTAGTTCGCAAGAAGAACGGAACCATACGCCTCTGCGGAGACTACCGGAGCACCGTCAATCTTGCGACTAAAGCGTCCTCTTACCCGCTACCGACACCTGAAGAAGTATTCAGTGTACTACGTGGCGCAAGAGTCTTCAGCACATTGGACCTCACCCAGGCGTATCAGCAGCTGAAGGTGAGCGAGTCAACTGCTGAATTATTGGCAATTAACACACTGAAAGGCTTGTACAAAGTCAAGCGACTGCCTTTTGGCGTAGCTGCAGCCCCGGCCATATTTCAAAAATTCATGGAGACAGTGCTTCAGGGCATCCCAGGAGTTTGTGTCTACCTTGACGATGTCATCATCAGTGGCACTTCCACTGAAGAGCATGCAGTGCGCCTAGAGCTCGTTCTCGAAAGGCTAGCAAACGCTAATTTGTGCATAAGCAAATCGAAGTGCTGTTTTGCGGTGCCAGAGGTGCAATTTCTGGGACACCGAATTGATGCGGAAGGCATTCACCCTACCGAGGACAAAGTGCGAGCGATCACAGAAGCACGAGCTCCAACAAACAAGCAGGAGCTACAGGCTTTTCTCGGACTCTTGACGTTCTACGACCGGTTCTTGGAACAAAGAGCTACCGTGGCCAACGACTTATACCAACTCCTTCGGAAAGATGTGACATGGACATGGTCGCCACGCCATCAGCAGTCATTCGATGCCCTAAAAGACCTGATTCGAAGATGTACAGTCCTCCGCCACTACGACGAAAGGAAGCCTCTGCTTTTGGCTTGCGACGCATCACCGTACGGAGTCGGCGCGGTTCTATCGCAAACTGACGAGCAAGGAAGGGAAGCTCCCATCGCCTTCGCCTCACGTACGTTGTCGCAAGCAGAACGCAACTACGCGCAACTTGACAAAGAAGGGCTAGCCATCGTCTACGCGGCGACACATTTTCACCAGTACATTGCCGGCCGGAAGGTGACCTTTATAACCGATCACCGACCGCTATTGGGCATTCTGGGACCACAAAGGCCTATGCCACCAACTTTGTCTCCGCGAATGACACGTTGGTGCATCAAACTCTCAGCGTACGACTACGCTCTGGTCTACCGCAATGGGAGTAAACATCAAAACGCCGATGCGCTAAGCCGTCTGCCACTAGACGCAACTGTTGACGAACCATTTCCACCAGGAGACGTTCTGATGTTCGAAGCACTGCCAGAACCTCCGCTTACAGCAGGCACAGTTGCAGCATCTACGCAGAAGTGCGCAGCTCTCCGGCTAGTTTACACAGCTGTTCAACAAGGCAACGTGCATAAACTCAAAGGGGACAACTTCGACGCTTACCGCAGGCGAGCTACAGAGTTGAGCACCCATCGCGGCTGCATCATATTTGGGTCCCGAGTTGTGATGCCGAGAGAACTACGCGCACAAGCTATGTCTCTCATCCACGCCGGACATCGGGGCATCGTTGCAATGAAAAAGTGTGCCAGAAGCTACATGTGGTGGCCTGGCATTGACAACGACATCGAAACAGTGGTGCAAGAATGCAAGCCTTGCCAGAGCAGCCGGAGCGCCCCGCCGAAAGCTCCTGTCCCAGAATGGGAAAAGCCAGACACACCATGGCACACACTGCACATTGATTTTGCAGGACCAATTGAGGGCTGCACTTTCCTTGTGGTCGTAGATGCCTACACAAAGTGGCTTGAGATAAGGCAAATGGGACAGACGACTTCGGCAGCAGTCATTGACAACCTCCGATCACTATTTGCAACGTTCGGCCTGCCGCGCAAGGTAGTGTCGGACAACGGAACACCGTTTGTGTCTGCGGAGATCCTCAAGTTTTATCGCGACAACGGGATCTCATCAGTTACATCGGCCCCCTACCACCCAGCGACAAACGGACAAGCCGAGCGCTACGTAGCCGAGCTAAAACGCGCCCTTGAAAGAGATCAGACAGGCTCGCTGCAGCGCCGCCTTGCGCGCTTTCTCTTCAAGCAGCACACGACGGTTCAGAGCACAACAGGCGAGACCCCCTCGAAAATGATGTTCGAGCGTGAAATGCGAACCCAGCTCACAGCCATCCTCCCCGAGCCAAAGGCAGAGACGTTCCGGGAAGAAAAAGCAATTCCGCGCTGCGGCACGCTTAATGAGGGGCAGCGCGTCCTCGCCCGACAGTTTCTGAAAAAGCCACGCTGGGAGGAAGCTACAATTGTCAGACGCATAGGCCTGCGCTCTTGGCTCGTCAACATACATGGCACAGTAGCACGCCGACATCTCAACCAGCTGCGTAGATTTACGACGCCGTCTGAGAGCTGTCCGCCAGCGGAGAGAACACGTGCACCATTTTCCCACATAGCCTGGCACCTCTTCCCGGAAGAAGAGACTTCGCCCAGGACAGACCCAGGAGACACAGCGAACAACAGCCAGCCTACAAGTGTTTCTCCCCCGAGCGCACAAAGCCAGCGCGCCTCCACGCGTGAGCGCCGACCCCCTGCACGATACCAGGCAACTTTCTAAGGGGGAAGGAAGTGTTGTGTCCCCTTATTGCTTTTGTGTGTGTGCGCCCCCGCGTCCTCCTCCTAACGACAGTTCGCATCCTCCTCCTAACGACCACTCAATCCTCCTCCTAACGACCACTCGCATCCTCCTCCTAACGACCGCTTGCCCCTCGTCGCACGCTGTCGCCGGATGCCCCCCCACGGTGCGCCCCGCACCCTCCTCCTGTTCTGGGAAGCCACTCCCTGCCGTGGACGCTTCTCCACTCCCTCCTTTCTTCGGGCGGCCAGTTCGGCTCCGGCCTCGGTCGACGCTGGTCGCACCCTCATCGGCTTTAAATAAACGAAGTCTAAAAGTACCGTGTGCGTCTTTCGCTGCATTCAACACAGCGACCGGACACGACAGGAAGGTTTTCAAAACAGATTTTCTCTGCGATAAAGGCGTTTTTCGCTGCCGGATAGGCGTCCAATAATACTGCTGAAGGAGCCTGAGAACCAGTTTTAATGCAATAGTATAAGAGCCTCATGACCCCGCACCCACCGCGGAGTCGCACTCACACGTGTCACACCCGCAAGTGTCACCTTGGAAGGTAGCTCTTCCCAGCTACGACCTGCCACGTTGGCAGGCGGATAGGTGGCGAGAGCGATATCCCCGTCTCCTCTTCTAGGGCAAAAGTGGGAGAGGCTGGAAGATGGGTACCACGGGAAGAACCCTCTGACCTGCCAAGGCTGATACACAGAAGAACCAGCTTTGACGTGCCTTTTGCTGCGGTTGGCAGGTGGCAAAATGGAGAGAGAGAAATCCCCCTCTCCACTTGTGTCGTACGTGTGGTCGTTCATGGCAGCTCACAACGAGGTTCTTATGCTAACGAGTTGTCAAAGCTAATAATGGTAATTAATTGTCCTCCAAGTTTTTATTGACAACATTAACTGAATGGAGTTTTCTCTGGGTACAACGAGCCAGTTTTTTAGCAGTATCGCGCGAGAGTCAACTCGCCAGTATGTCAGCGTTGTACCACTGCTGGAAGCGACAAATATAGCGCGAAACAGCTCTCCCTCTGGGGGATGATGCTAGCAGGAGTGCCATGTGCTCGACTCTTTTTCACATGCACGATGACTCTTTTCACATGAGCGTTTTTATTAAAGGGCACCAACTTCATCACGACTGTGCACTTATTTGAAGTGGCCATGACTTCTCTATGGTTTCGCCACAAGACATTAACGTATCGATCGGTAATGCTCACGCAACATCGTAAAATGCAATAACGGACTGTACACAAGATTACATTGGTGATAGAGGAAGCTAGGTTACGGCTTCGTGATTTACGATAAGAAGCCGGTGAAAGCCGTGTGAATTACACTGAGTTGAAGATGCGTCAACAACGTCTCCAGAAGAAAGTCCGTGTCAAAGCTTAAGGACTCTATGTGCTCCGTTTCCCTCTCCCAGGAATGTTGGTGCCAATCCACTGGTTAGTAATACCTAATAATTAGTCCTATCACATGTGCTCAGCATATGTGTAAAAGTGAACAGAGAACAAATTAGAAGCTAACGGTCATTTAGCTTGAAAAATAATTTAGGCTCTAATGATACCAAGCACTATTCCCGCCGGAGTATGCGACTTTGTTATGCACAGGCTGAAAGAAAGCATGAACTCAGGATCGAAGGGTCATCTGGCCGAGCCTGAGGTTGTACGACCGGAACCTGCCGACGATAGTGTTAGGACGTGGCGAGTGCCGGACGTTGTGAGCCACAAGAGATCACTCACAGGGTAGACCGATTTAGCGTGTTGCGCGCAATGCATTACTTCGGCATGCACACTATCAGGAGGGTTTGACTTTGGCTTGGTTTTATGGGCGTTTAACGTCCGAAAGTAACTCTGGCTATGAGGGACACGGTAGCGGAGGGCCTCGGTTAATTTCCACTACCTGGGGTTCTTTAGCGTGTACTGACGTCGCACAGTGCACGAGCTTCTAATATTTCGCTCCCATCTAAATGCGACAGCCGCGGTCAGGATTGAAATCGCGTCGATCGGGTCAGCAGCCGAGCACGCATACCCAGTAATTCTGGACAAAAGAATTTTTGAGCGGGAAGCAGTTTATGAACGCAATTTCTTATATAACATAGTATAACCGTCAATATATCCGCACACCACCCGACGGCAGTCTTGCATTTTTTTTTTGTTATTAACGTTTTTGCTATCGTCAGAAGCGTTCCCCATTGGTTTTCTGTGGCATTTTTAACTCTTCGATACGATCGATGGAAACACGTTAAAAGAAAGATTTTGTTGTACATTAGAGGAACGGACCACTACCTTTAATATTTTCATAACAGCCTCTAACAATTTTTCAATATTCAAAAATTTTGTCCTAAAATGTTGGGCATGTTGAATTAAGAACGGGAGCTACCTCACGCTACTGTGTACGCTAGATCTAGTTTCAGCGTGGCACACTAGTATAATTTAACAAAACGTTTTTTAGGTGTAAAGCTGGTTTAGCGGCGCGGTAATACCAGTAGGAGGACGTCAGAAAGCCGGCGAATCATCCTAACTAATTTTTCTGCCTAATTGAATTCTGATGTGACCCTTTTACAATTGCGATTAGATGCCTTGCTCTAATTGAGGTTTGTATATGGCCTTCGCAACGGCTCTGTGAATTTTTAGAATTCTGTAAACGCGGATATGCCTGGTGTTATAAAGCTACGTAATCTGGCTATCTCGAGCATCATTTCGAGACCACGCTAGAGAGACGCACGCAGGCGCATCGTACCAGCACACGTCACTCAGTGAACCACATGTCACGTGACCTTCTCTCATGCACTGGATCAGTGAGCAGCGGCAACCACTAAACAGCTATGCGCTTCATGCGTGCCCAAGCGCAATACGAGCATTCACAAACCTAATAGCATACATTTGCAAATTGTTATGTGCAACAAGAATGAAATTTTTAGCGCACCAAAAAAATACCCATTTAAAAGACTCGATGTTCAAGTTTCGGTATCCGGTTGTTTGATGCTGCAAATTTTCGCGATGAATAAAAACGGCATGGAAGATTTTTTGTGGATAGCACCACAGCGGCGCCTAGGAGGGGAGGGGGAGACGGGTGGTTATGGCCTGTTTCCGCAATGATATATTTAAAAGAGACGAGTGTGATGTGCACGTTTGCTCAGCTATGCTCAGTTTCTAAAGTTTTTAATTTCTCAGTACAATGTTCAGTTGCGAAAGCATCATTTGGTTGGTTGGTTGGTTTATTGGGGCTTAACATCCCAAAGCAAATCAGGCTATGAGGGACGCTGTAGTGAAGGGCTTCAGAAATTTCGACCACTTGGGGATCTTTAACGTGCACTGACATCTGTCTTGGCAGGCCAGCGCATTTCGCTTAATGCGGAAAGAACTTGGTCTTTGGACTGTCGACTACATACCCCGGTCCGACCCAAAAGGACCCGTACATGCCTTCAGGTGTTTTTTTTTATATATTTCGACGACCTTCAGCCGTTTCTGTTCATCGGGCACAAATTCGAAATTTGCGAAAGTCGTCTCGGGTCATGCCTTAGCAGAGAGAGCGACGCATAGGCTGCGGGCGTTTGGTCCGGCGAACCGCTCCACTTTCTGCTATTACGCTCTCTACAGTCGATTCGAACAGCCGGTGCGGCTTCGCTAACACAGCCGCATGCCCCATATATGCTGAAGTGTTCACAACTGCACGAGCAACGCAAACGGCACAGCGGCATGCTGGCTTTGCTGTGCGCACCCGCATTCCTTCTGGAAGACAGGTCCCACGGACGGTGATGGCTTGCTCACACATGCCGGCCTCAATCTGTCACTCATGTTAAAGAATGCGGTTATTTTTTTTTTTTAGGACCGACCTTTATAGGCGCTTTAATCATGTTGCTTGGAACCCTTCTGCGCTTCGTTAAGGCTTCGAGGTTTTTGCGATTGCATTCTACGGCTTACATTGCAGATCGTACAGGACCCGCTACTGCGCCTACACTGTACAGCTCGAGAAACGTGGACAGTCCGGATGCAGGCCCATCTCGATAACAAAAAGGATGATCAACGTCTCTATAAGCGTGTATTCCATACACGGCCAAGTATAGCGGATAGCGCATACACAACCGCATAGGTATTAGGACGTTAGGTTATTCGTGTTACACAAGATCAGCTTGGGAAAGAAGGGAAAGAAATCGTGCAGGAATAAAACAAGAGGACAATCATAAAACTAATAAAAGAAAGCTCATAGAGCACTTGAAATTTCCCTAGATGACTACTTTGGCACTTTTACGCTACTGTATGCATTTTGGGTGAGTGTTGGGGAGGTGGGTCCCGGGGGACGGTTGGTGGCCGACCAGCCCCCAAGATAGGGAAGTGGAGTCCAGAGGTGGCTGATGTGTTGTGCTCCTGACGGGTAGCTGGCTTTCCCGCTTAGTATTTGAATTCAATTTCGGTGTCGCTTTTTAGTGCCACTGCGGAGTTCTCGTGGGTGGAAGCCTTGTGAAGGTTTGAGGTGTGTGGGTTGTTGGTGGCTTCAGCTCGCTTCTGCCTCTTTCTTTCTCGCTGCCTCCGTGTTTCTAAGTTCGCCGTTCTCTTCACACTTCTAAGGGTGACAGTTCTGCAGGGTGAGCGATGGTGAGATGCAGAGAAGGGTGGTGCTTCTGGGGGATAAGGTTTCACTCCCCGAGGCTTCACACAAAGAAAATTTTGTCTCTTCACGGAGTTAATAAATAGGCTTTTATGAGAGCTGCCAGCACAAATGCATCGTGAATGCGTGTGAACCGGTCGCGTCCGCGGCTCCTTGTCCAAGCACGCCGCAGGATTATGAAGAAGGAATGAATGTAATCCAGGTCCGCATAACTCAAGAAGAAGAGTAAGCAGTGGTGGGAAACTTGTAATCGCGTTGAGTGCAATCGGTTGGAGTCCATTTCAGCACCAACTGAACCCTGCATCTAGAGGGTGCATCTGCATTTTTTTTCTTTTTGGAGTAAGCTCAGTTGGAGACCGCGCTATCTCCGTGGTTCTCCTCTCGCCTCCTTGCTGCTGTTAGCGTTTTTCCTGGAATCTATAAAAATGATCTAATTCTCTTTTTTTACACGTTACCAGCTTAGGATAGCTCGCTCGCGATTACTTAACCTTGGGACCTTCTTCTGTATAATAATAATTTGCAGCAACTTTGGTAAAAAAGAAATAAATCTGATTCAATTTGATTTGAACTTGTGTAATCTAAACTTTTTATATACTAAAAATTAACACAATATATTTTCTGTTTATTTATTTCATTCCTCACCGATCCTTTTGCGTATGTCTGTACTTTACTATCGGCATTGTCAATCAGTCTGCTCAACATTCATGGCCTTGCACGTGCTCACTGCAACCACCCACCGAACATGACATTTGTTGTCAGAATTTCACATGTGTTACAAAATAAAATGTTCTAGCTCAGACTACGGCCTCGTCCAACGACGCAGGCAAGTGAGATAACTTTGTTCCACTACCTGGCTCCAAACACGAGCTCTTCGTTCTCGTTTGACAATCAGCGGAAAATACCCCTTTAACATGAACACACACAAAGTGAACAAAGCAGCGGAAACCCTCAGGGTGCTTGCCAATGTTTCGACAAGAAGACTTCCCTTCGTCGGGGCAAAGCGTTCATCATTGGAGGGGTTTAAATAGGGCCTTCGCTCCGATGAGGAAGGCCCGGAAAGGGGAAGGAGTGCTTGGGAGCGTAAATCTTCGCCAGACATGATGGCTGCTAATGATAATAACGGGTTGATATGCAAAACTGTGAAAAGAAATAGGCCACCTCTGAAGAAAAGTATCCCAAGGTGTGGAGCATGGCGAGAAAGCGAACATGGGCATGAAAGGCTGTGAAATGCGACAGGTGGCTTGGTATGACTGGCTGCGCTGACCTGCAAAACTAGGACAGAGGAATTAAGAAGCATGCCAGAACGATACGCCGGAGACAAAAAGAAAAAAAAATTAAATTAAAGGATAAAGACAAAATGGAGGCAGACTCGCAGAAAGCGCGAAAGGAAACAGCAGAGGGGATGAAGTATGGAAGCCTGTGGTTCCTGAGAAACTATAGCAGGAGGTTCATGCATTGGATAAAACTATAACGACAAATTAAGGAAAAATAAAAGTGGAAACGAGGGAGAAAAGGGGGAATCAGGGGTGAAAGATTTGGTTTGGTTTATTGGGGTTTAACGTCCCGAAGCAATTCGGGCTACGAGGGACGCCGTAGTGAAGGGCTCCGGATATTTCGACCACCTGGGGTTCTTTAACGTGCACTGACATCGCACAGCACACGGGCCTCTAGAATTTCGCCTCCATCGAAACTCAGCCGCCGCGCCCGGGACCGAACACGCGTCTTTCGGGTCAGCGGGTATTTTGGGTCGGGTCGGCGAGAGTTTATCGTACCTAGCATGTGAAAGGATATCTCTTAGCTATCGTGTTGCGCCTGAATGTTCCCGTTACCTTGGTGCGTCGGGAATACTTTCTTCAGACGATCGTTGTTAGTTAAAATAGGGTTGTATTTCCACGGAATACTGTTCATGTTTGGATGGGCGTTCGAGTACAGGTATGGATAGTGATTCCGTTTCCGCAGAATCCTTGTAATGGATCTAAGCCCTGATAAGTAGCCCCCTATGGTAGTTGATCGCATTTATCGTGAACTTGGGCATAGGCCCGAAGTCTATGTATACTACTCCTGGTCTATACTTTTTCCAGGGCTTGGTCTCTGGATTTTCTACTCTCCTGCCACTCGTGGTGCATGTTTTTGGGTGTCGAGTTTGCGGCAGTCTTGTCTCTCGGGTTCCGGCACTAAAAAAAATGTCACTAAAAGGAATAAAATGTCAAAGATGAGAAAACCACATGAGCATTCCACAGTACAAGTTTATTGCTTTCAGTAGTTCTTTGATCTGTAGTCACAATAAAACCTCCAGAGTTAAAATAGTTACAAGCCTATTCGTTAACGAGTTAAAACCTCTAATAGTTAACGAGTTGTCGCCAAACAACCGAAGTCCGATTTTACGTGAGCAATTTTTTGTGCAATCTAAACTTTCAGTGGGTGCTGCAGGGTTAAGCCTGGTCGAGAAAGCATGCTTACCTTGCAGCACAGTGGCAGCCCGAGCACGAAATAGTCCGACCACAGGACTTGATTGGGGCTCTGCCACATAACGAGAACCTATAAGGCTGGGTCACGAGCTTTCTAATGGAAAATCTACATTATCGACTTTTACGCTGTCAAGTAAATCTAGCTAAGTTAATTTAAGATTTCTAGCAATAGCCTTTATTGGGAAGGCTTCACGGGGGCTGAGTTCCGCTTTAGCATAACATCAAAGGCTGTTTTGCAATCGCAAAAATTTCACCCTCTTAAATATAAACCAGCGGTAGTGAGAGCGCTCTTTGCAAGAGCTACTGTACATCGTTCCAGTTTTTCATTTCCTTGGCCTACCATTTGCCCTCCGAAAACTGAAGGAAAACAATGTAGAAGCGCCCAACTTCCCTCATTCTTTCCCTTAGCGAACAAAAATAAGTCCGCATGCATACGCAATCCCCAAGTCAGCGATAACCCTAACGTTTGAGACCCAAGAGCGTGAGCACGCATATTTTCTTTCTATTTCTTGTAGTTTGCAAAGAACACTTTGCGCCGCGACGGCGGCGACTGGAGGCCGTCGCTGGACTCGCTGGGCGGCCGGTGGGGCTCGCGTGCCGCGTAGCGCGAGCTGCTGCGGCTGCGCAGCCTGGCGGGGGGTGCCTCGTCCTCCACGTCGTCGTCCTCTTCGACCGCGTAGCGCTGCGACGACTTCTCCGAGCGGCCGGCCACCGGGAAGGAGCGGAACGAGGACGCCTCGTCGCTGCACGTGGCCGCCAGCGGCGAGCGCTGCTGCAGGTGGTGCGAGGAGCGCCTGCCCCCGTACGCCATGGCCCGCCGGATGGGCTCCGGCAGCGGCGAAGACAGCAGCGGCGTCTCGCCGTAGCGCGACGTCGGCGGCGGCGGCGGCGGGCTGGCGGAGCGGCGGGCGGTCAGCGCCTGGTGGGGCTCGGCGGCGGCGCTCGTGGACGAGTCCGGGTAGGAACCCGAGGCACCCTTGCCGGCCATCAGGCGCTTGACCAGCTTGTTCTGGTAGAGGGGCGACGCGAGCGTGGTGAACGCCTGCTGCGCCCACATCACCCGGTTGTGGTCCGCCGCGCCGCCCCCGCCTGCGCCGCCGCTCAGGGTGCACTGGGCGTTCCTGGATGGAGGAAAGGCGGAAGGGTTTAAGCAGGAAGAAAGATGCAAAGGCTGTCTGTGGCGCTGCCGCTAAAATTTGTTTGGTATGGTAGGGTAGGGTACGGTAAGGTACGATAAGGTACGATAAGGTACGGTATAGTGTGGTATGGTATGGCACGGCATGGTATGACATGGTATGGTATTGTGCATGGTATACCGCGTGTTATAACCTGTGTAATACGTAGTGGTAGGCTGCATTGTTTGTCTTGTGTTACATGCGGCAGCATGGTGCGTGGTGAGATGTTACGATGTATGGTGTAGCATATAATAATTTGGTATGGTATAGTACGGTTATCTAGAGTTTCTCGTTCCAAAGCTGCGTGTAGGCTTTGAAGGCCGCCCCATTGAAGAGCTCCGCCTTAATCTTGAACAGCTGGGTTTAAAGAGACGTCATAATGCTTCTTCCCAAATTTCGAGTAACTAAGTTCAGTACAATGCAGCAGCGTGCCCAGAGCCCACTGTTCTGTACTGCAGGGTTTTCATATGTGTGTTTAAGATTTCCTCCTTCGACTCCGTCATCATTCAACATAATAGGATTTTTCTAGGAAATGATAGTAATGTCCAGACAGCAGAATATGGGAAAACGCGTAATATACGAATGGCTGTTTCGCGTTTTCAGGCGTCAGAATTTTCGACTTGAAGCACTTTGAACTGCGATTTCATCGTCTAAGCGTTAAGAGCCTTATCGTTTTCAGTTGTGATGGTTGCCGAGTGCCAGCGCTGGGTGCGACTCTTCCTAGACCATGCCACTGCTTTCTGCGAAGTGAGCTAACTGATGGAATGCACTGTGGCGGCTGTGTGACTGTGTCCTTCGGCTGCATTTCTATGGAGGTGAAAAGGGAAAAAGCCAATGTTCTGTCCTATATCAGCTCACGTAAAAGGAACCCTGGTCTCTAAACTAATGGAAAGTCCCTCCCTGCGGCGTCTCACATAGCGCATTTGCAGCTTCGGGGCACTAAGCCTTATACCGCAGCACATCCTGCCAAGTTCTCATTTTCGACCTTACTGGGAGAATTACGTACGATATAAGTACCTTTCATGGAAGTTCCCAATATCTTCCTGAAAAAAAAAAAAAGCTTGCGTAATGGTTCTGAAAGGTTCGATTTAACACGTCACGAGCTTTTTCTGTCAAACTGGTGAAGGTTTGGTATCTCTGAAGGGGGAACGTAACAGTTCTAGAGAGAGAGAGAGAGAAATGGACGGAAAGGCAGGGAGGTTAACCAAGCGATGCCCAGTTGGCTACCCTACACTTGGGGAGGGGAACAAAGGGGTAAAAAGGAAAAAGAGCGGCAATGAAATGAGTTTTCTAAGTGTCCAGCGACCACTATGTCACGGGGACAGAGGCATCGCAATGGCAGACTCTCCAGCGTGTGAGCAGTGCGGTTGTGATGAAACGATCGGACACCCCCTCTGTGAGTGGCCTCGTTTTGAGCGAGAACGCGGTTTCCTGATTGCTACTCTGTACCGCTTGGACTCGCGTCCTCTAACAAAGTCCAACGTTCTGGGGCCTTGGACACGACCTTCCCCACAAAGGAAAGCGGTGAAAGCGCTCCTGAGATTCTTAAGGGACTCGGGGCTGTGTTCCTGTCTATAATATAAGTTTTCAATGCGCGCCCTCTGTAACAGTTCTAAACAGTTTCAAAGTTTATGGGCTGAAAGTGAGCATAAAAAAAAAAATGGCTGAGGCTTAGCGAAGGTTAAGCCTAGTCAGATGCGAAGCATATTGATGGCTAGGCTTGGTAATACATGGCTTTCCTTGGTTGACGTTCATCCCGCTCTTCATCGGTCTCTGTGGCACGCTGAAGCTTTCGCTTCTCGTTCAAATCAGCCCTGCTTCTAGGCGGCATCCCAACACCTGGCCGCCTCGTAAGTGCCCGGAGAGCGAGGCTAGCTCAGCTTTATACCGCTGCTGTAGCGTCACGTGGTCAGCTGCAGCGCCTCTGATGTGGAGCCTCCTCCGCCGCGGCCGACCGCGCGAGCCGGCAGCCCCTCTCTCCTCTGCTGTGACGTCATGTTGTCACGTGGTCAGCCGCCGCGCCTCTGATGTGGAGCCTCCACCGCCGCGGCCGACCGCGCGAGCCGGCAGCCCATCTCTCCTCTGCTGTGACGTCATGTTGTCACGTGGTGTCACGTGGTCACGCTAAAGGTCAATGGTAGCTCCACCGCCGCGCTCGACGGGCTGTAGTGTAGCTCTAGTAATATTCTTCGCATAAAAAACGCTTGTTCGAAACGGAGGGAGGCATTACTCACCCCTTTGTTCCTCTTGGAAATCGGACCCACTCCTTCATGGGAGGGAGGCGTCCGAGCATGTCGCTCGCCTGGTAGCCACCACCCGCAGCGGCCGTGGTGCCGCCTTCGCCGCCGTACTGGTTGTAGCGCGGGTCGGGCGACGCCTGCGCCATCTGCTGCTGCACCCGGGACTGCTGGCCGCGGCAGAAGGCTGCTCCCGCCTCGGCGGCCGGTGCGTTGTCCGTGTCGTTGTCGTCGCTTTCAGCAGAACCCGTGCCGGTCTTCTTGCTGTCGCCCCAGAGAGAATAAAAAGCCACGTGGTACTGCCAATTACGACAGTGCTCGACTACGACTCCTCGCAAACGTCAGCCAACGTGTATGAAACGACTTGATCTACAGCTGAATTCTTACGCGTCTTTTTTTTACGGCATGATGGTCAAAGCAAGAAAAAATTGTCCGGCCACCATGCACCAGCCTGTCTTCTTATAGTGGAGTTGCCGGGGCACAGAAAAGAGAGGGACCTTGAATCTGGAGGCGAAGTTCGTGATAAACCGAACGAGACAGGAGATATAATTCCCTCTACGCCACGAAACCTGAATTCTGCTCCAGAACGGAAAGCCTGTGGCCCGACGCTTGACGCGTACGCTATCTAGCGTTGTTACAAGAGAGGAAAACCAGCATGTGATGGCATGTGACACGTGGTGTTTAAACGTCCCATGGCGAGATGGTGCTATGAGAAATATCGTAATGAAGGGCTCCAGATTAATGCCACCTGAGGTCCCTAAAGGGACCATGAAATGATATTTAGTGAGGTTAGGAAAAGTGCATGGGTGACTGGCAATCCATCGCTCGTTAACGCAGCGCATTTTTTAAGCGAACTTCATTAACGCCGAATATATCGGTGATTAGAAATGAAGCTCTTCCTGTCCGCCTCAACTCATGCATGCCAATGCGGGGGAAAAAATATTAAGAAAAAGGTTGGAATACAACTCCTCTGCGCCCCGTCCTGGCCACGTCGCTGGACCACTCCCAATGAAAGGACTTGCCCAGATTGCCCACTGACGTCATCGGGGAAGGGGCGGCTAAGAACGCGTGGTGAGCTGTCGCCCTTATCGGCTTCGAGAAACTGCGAGCAGCAGTTTTGAAAAATTGTAAATTACGTCGTCCACGCTGAGATCTAAAATTTGACTCCAAAAGACTATTTCTACAGGTCTGCTGCACTAAAAATATGCCCATCGAAGTCATTTCACGGTCCCTTTAAGCAGCGCTGACAATGCATAGCACATGGTAGTTTTTGAATTTAGCTTCGATCTAATTACAGCCGCCTCAGCTCGCATTAATTCTATCCCGCGACCTTGGGATCAGCAGCCGAAGTCCAATGCAACTGAGCCAGGCAGTCGGCAAATCCAGCAAGCTCGATTTGGTGCTCGGCCCTAATTCCAGGCCCAGATTTCATGTTTCGTTTTCTTGCTCATTCTTGTTTTTGTTTTTTTTTTTCTCTCGAGAAAGGGCGTTAACGTCCCAAAGCGACTCAAGCGATGCGGGACGCCGTAGTAGAGGGCTCCGGATAATTTCGACCACCTGGGGTTCTTTTAGTTACACTGGTATCGCACAATACACGGGCCTCTAGCGCTTCGCCTCCACCTAATTGCAACCGCCGCGGGAGGGATCGAACTCGCGTCTTTCGGGCCAGCAGCCGAGCGCATAACCACTGAGACACTGCGGTGGCTATGGAGACGCAAAAGCGCCGCACGGCACATGGCGACCGCCGCGCAAACTAGAAGCGTGCATACAGACTTCCTGGGCTTGAAGGAGGGAAGTTGCGGCTATAATGAATCAGCTACATTGTCTCCTCCGCTGTTTCTGCGCAGTTCGTGCTGAAAAAAAAAAACATTTTCTTCAAATTTCTGCCGCCCCATCATCCAGCTAGAAAACGCTGAAAATCAGGCGCCTTACACTTAAGTGAAACAGCCGGCGCAGTGGCCAAGTGGTTACGGCGCTCGGCTGCTGACCCGAAAGACGCGTGTCCGGTCCAGGCAGCGAAATTCAATGGAGGCGAAATTCTAGAGGCCCGTGTGCTGTGCGATGTCAGTGCACGCTAAAGAACACCAGGTGGTCGAAATTTCCGGAGCCCTTCACTACGGCGTCCCTCAGAGTCTGAGTCGCTTTGGGACGTTAAACTCCCATAAACAAAAAAACATCAGTGAAGCACGTGTTGCGAGCGGTAATCGAAGAGCGTTGGCCGCACAAGTCTTAAAGAAATGGGAGTGTGCAGTAACTCACCGCTTTGAAATCAGGTAGAGAGCGATTCCGACCCCCGTGGCAGCAAAGACGGAAACCGGAATCAGCCAGGACAGCCAGTCCTGAATCGAGGTGCCTGCGTAGTGCAAGAGAATTCGTCACAGGCGTTCGATGTACGCATAAGTAGCGCGCACTAAATGTGGGCTGCCAGAAACAGCATGAGGTCAGTGCATGCAACGCTATGACCATCTCATTAAAGCGTGCAATTTTGATGCGCACGTTGATGTGCAATTTTGATTCAGTTCTTTTCATTTCATTTGACCTTTGTTTCGAAAACTACTTCTTTTAATTTAAAAACATGAGCTGCTCATATGCCAGTTCTCTCCTCTTTCAGAAGTTCGCGTTTCCCTGTCACTGTTTGATATGAATACCTGGTAAGCTGCATCATCATCATCATCATCACCATCATCATCGTCATCAGCCTGACTACACCCACTGCAGGGCAAAGGCCTCTCCCATGTTTCTCCAATTAACCCGGTCCTTTGCCAGTTGCGGAGACCATATCCCCTCAAACCTCATAATCACATCCGCCCACCTAACTTTCTGCCGCCCCCTGCTACGCTTGCTTTCTCTTGGAACCCACTCCGTTACCCTTAAGGACCAGCGGTTATCTTGCCTTCGTATTACATGCCCTGTCCAAGCCCATTTCTTCCTCTTGATAAGCTGCGAACATAGCTTAAGCCAGAGACATCCCTAAATTAAACACTGCAAAAAATGATGCACAAGACAGATTGGTCATCGTTTTTGTGTCAGGCACGCCACTTGAATGGCACGAAAAATAAAAGAGAACAGAGCGATTCTGATGACTGACTTTGCTTCCATTTCATTATGGGGACGGCGAACTGCACGAGGTCAGGGGCATGCGTCGCTCACCGCTGACGCAGTCGGCGTGGTCCTTGAGGACGTGCGGCGGCGGACACGAGCACAGCCGGTTGACGCACTCCAGGTACGGGTTGGTGGCCGCGCACTCTTCGTTGGTCCGGCACTCGTCGAACAGGTCCTTGGCTGCGGTGGCAGAGAACACAATTTCCGCGCCATACTCACGTTGCTCTGCGCTGCGGTAGGTTTAGTTTTCTGCTGTGACGTGTAGATCCAGAATTTGATCCCGCAAATCGCAGCGTTTCGATCAAGAACAGGTAAAGAAAGCTACGCTTACTAAGTTAGCTAGAAGAGGAGGCTATAAAAACTTTTTGCTGAACATTGCTGCAACTAGCATCGCTCCGTTAACAGTATATCTGCTGGATGCGGATACTTTGTATACTTAAAAGCCAACAGCAGAGAGGACAGGGAGAGGGGGGTAATTTATTCTCTTTATTCCAGTATATTCTTTATACGTTCAAAAATTCAGGGGGCCATTTTATTGCCCTAAAGTGCGGTGAGGCGAAAGCCTTAAGCGCGGTGTGGCTGCTTGTGTCGCTGAGGGAGGAGGGG
Source organism: Amblyomma mixtum (assembly GCF_055824585.1). Classification (NCBI taxonomy): domain Eukaryota; kingdom Metazoa; phylum Arthropoda; class Arachnida; order Ixodida; family Ixodidae; genus Amblyomma; species Amblyomma mixtum. The sequence continues at coordinate 79,312,087 of NC_143016.1, read as the reverse complement.
AGGCATTCGGTTTGCAGCCTTAGGGCTGCGGCCGTGTATCTGTTTTTTCAGCCAGCGTTCGTTCCGGCGGACGCGGTTGTTGCGACGCGCGTCTTTACTCTCTTACTCTGTCCCCTCATCTTTCAACTGTCTTCTGTCTGCACGTGGCAGCGGTGGTGGCTCGGCTTGAGCCAGTTGGCAGGCCCGTGTACTTTTCCTTTTCATCCTCCTCTCAGTCGCAACCACCGCTTGTCACTGATGCGTTGTTAGGATGTTAGGCTTCGCCTCTAGGAGTGAAACGCGTCAGCGTCTTGCAACGCTGCCACGGAGTCCACAGAACGCCATCGACCGTTCGGCTGTTCGCCTTGCTCGTCGGTAAATTGGTTTTTGAGGAAAGGAAATGTATCTCTCTCACCTATCTGGGTTGACACCTAAACCTCCCAGAAGCGTGAAGGGAGGAAGATGGGAGTGAACAAAGACACCGTATTCACTAGACGCGCCTTTGTTCATTCCAAACCATCGAGCTGGCATGCCACGGTATGCAATGTTTTTCTAGCAGCAAATATAATTTACATCTTGCAGGTGTTGTACTGTACACGGGTGAATATACAGAAGTTCCGTCGCATCTTTGCGACATTTATATGGCAGTCCAGTTGGGAGAGAACCTCGCAAACGAATCTTTTTCGGCGAGTCGCCGAGGGGGGTCTGTCCCTCTCTCACTTGTTTTTAAGCCAAGTGGTCATGCGCTTCATGTTTCTCCGCGAAAGAAGAAACCCTTTCCTCCAGTGTTTTGTTCAGTTTATGTTGCCAAATGCACTCCCAGACTTTGTAATCTCCTCTGCCGGAGGTGGTCGCTACAGTGTGTCCCGTTACCTCCGTGAGGTTGTCGCATCTTATCGATTCCTTGTCACCCGTTTTTCCAGGGAATATTTGGCAACTGTGAAGAAAAGGCAACTTAAGAAAGACTTATTACACGTCCTTTTTTCCCGCTCCCTTGTATCGGTCGGCCTTTGGGGCCTCACCGGGACAAAATGTGTTAAAGAGGGTAAGAAGAACGTGGGTAACGCCTTCAGCAAAAACTTTCTTCTTTCAGCTGCACACAGGTACCTTACCTGTTAAAAGCTGGTTACATGAAAGAGACATATACTTCCCGTGGGGCACCCATTGCCTTCTGTATAGGAAGGAGGAAACAATTGACCATGTTTTTGTCGACTGTAATAATGCAATCTTCTTTTGGGACGTGTTAAAAGACCGAGGTTTTCACGAAGAAATTGTATCCCTTTTCCAGAATCTATCCCAACTGAAGAAGTTGGAATGGTCGCTGGAAGCGAGGAGTGCTGTAGCCATGTAAATAGCCATGTAAATAGTCACATATGTTGCAATGCACTGTATTCCCACGCCTTTGAAGGCAATAAAGAAAAAAAAAGCTGGCATGGCGAAGTGGTTAGCATGCTCGTCTCGCACTCCGGAGACCGGGGTTCGATTCCCGAACTCGACCAATTTCCTACTCTGTTTTATTTATTTATCTCGCTTGACTAGAAGGGTTAATTAGGCTTATTGGGTTAATTAACCAAATTTACTAAACTCAGTGCCGCTTACTTGGACCATCACTATATGATCCGTTTAATCGGTTGCAGGGTTACTAGCCAAAGTACAATTGGCCCCGTTTGTTGTTGTTGTTGTTGTTGTTGAAAACTTTTATTGTCCAACAGAGAAGGACCACACCGCCTGGGCCGCTCTGTCTCACCCCCCTTTACAGGGGAGGGGACTTAGGAGCGGCCCAGCCGCACGGGATGGTCGCAGGCGATGCTGGCCGGGTTGGTTTCGACGGCGGGCTCTTCAGCCAGTTGGACGGCGGTGAGTTGGAGCTCAGGGTCCGAGCTCCGCAACAAGGTTTCCCAGGCTTCCCTACTGCTAATGTTTTGCGCCCTGCCTGGGGAAACGGCACTCCCAAATTATATGGTTGAGAGTTCCTCTCGCCCCACACTTTTTACATTTATCGTCCTCGCAGTCCGATCGGATATGTTTATTTAGTACTGGGTTTGGGTATACTCCAGTCTGCAGGCGTCTCCACGCCGTCGCCTGACTCCTATTTAACGCTGTGTTTGGTGGGGTAGTGTTCTGTAATCTCTTGATAATATATTAATCATCCTCTATCATGTTCGGCCTGAGCCAACCCTTCCTGTACAGTTTACACTCCCTCTCCTGAAATTTTGGATTGCAGTTCTACTGTCGCCCCGTTTGAAATTCGCGAACTGTGACGTCACGACCGTTTCGACCAATTGAAAAGCGTGACATTTCTGTCGACAACTCCTGCTTACAACGATGAGGCATTAAAGGCTTCCGCCTTAATATACAAATTCCTTACACAATATTGACGCTACAGGCATTTTGCTATTATTTCAAGCTTAAACGGCTGCGCTGACGGTACCGCATCGCAGAGGACTGGTTGTTAACATATAATGAAGTACCGCTCACGCGAAGGGCTACTGCGGTGCCGACTACGTTAGGACTAATATTACGAGCAACTGAAACACCGAACAAAGTGAACAAGGCTTCACGAGTTGCCTCAGTCCGCAAGCCAATGCTTCTGCGAAAGGACTTGTATTCGTCCTCTTGCCGTCTTTCCGACTTGGTTGCCCCTCAACCCTTGTTCAATTTGTTTCGTGTTATCAAGAATCCCATCTTCCTGCAGCCCAGGCACTACTGCGAAATGGGAAAGGGTGGCCGTACACTGGTGGAAATCAATACACGAATACGTGCTCGTGTGGTGATCTCTGATCAGTTCATGCCAGGAACCACAACCACTGAAGCGTTTGTTCACCTAGCCAGGTGCCCGAAATCTGACAGGAACAGCGCCCCTACCGGTGACGCATCGTACGACGCCGTTGACGGTGGCCTCGACGGGCCGGTAGAAGGGGCATTGGCAGCGGCCGAAGGGCTCCCGCGCGTGCTTGATGCAGATCTGGCTCGGTGAGCGCCGGCAGTCGCGGTCGTCGTCGCACTTCTCGTGCCGCTCGGGGCGCACCGGGGGCCGAGGACCTGCCGCCGGCCATGAAAAGAATATCTTTATTACGTGACATTACGGCACAGTAATCGGAATGCAAACAACATATTGACGCTCGCGCTACCGAAGACGACGACGTGAGGACTGTAAGAGAAAGGACAACGAAGTTCTTCTCCGTCGGACTGGGCCCCGGACGTTCTTGGGAGCCTTGCAAACCGCCTAGTGTGTTAGCGCGTCTTTACACCGACGTGAAAATATAACGGCTCAAAAAGAATGCCCACCCACCGCGGTGGCTCAGTGGTAAGGTGCTCGTCTGCCGAGCCGGAGTAACCGGGTTCGAACCCGACCGCGGCGGCCGCGTTTCGATGGAGGCGAAACGCAAGAGGCGCCCGTGTGCTGTGCGATGTCAGTGCACGTTAAAGATCCCCAGGTGGTCGCAATTATTCCGGAGACCTCCACTACGGCACCTCTTTCTCTTCTTTCACTCGTACCTTCCTCCCTTCCCTTACGGCACGGTTCAGGTGTCCGCCGATATATGTGAGACAGATACTGCGCCTTTTCTTTTCCTCAAAAACCAATTTACCAATTTTACCCTCCAAATGCTCGCATAGCTGAAGCAAACAATACGCAGCCCTAACAAAGCCGACGGAGACCCGTAATGGCTAGAAGACGACAGGCCGAAAATATGAACGCTTCTTAGCTGGGTATATCCTGTTCTTATCGGTTTTCGAGGACGACCCTATAGATGGGCGTGGTTCAATAAATTTCGTAGACAATAAGGATTCACCACAATTCAGCTGTACGGGGAACAAGAGACATCACTATAACGATGACCTTCTATGGCCCCGTGGCTGCACCATGGAAACGTGAGTAGCGAGTACCTTGCTACGAGCGCCAAAAATTTTGAGCATACTCATAAACAAGGAAGTGAACTAAAGGTTTGAGGGGCGTACAGAGACTGCATCAGCAGCTTTATTCACTAATGTATTAGGCCGTGTAGAGACCCCGTCGAATCTCGGAGTCATTAATTTATTGTGGTGTGATGACCTGCTCATAGCATCAGTGTGACGGCAACACGTGGTTGCAGTTGTTGCACTCAATAGAAAACGAGGAATACGAAGCAAATAAGATTCGCTGATTAAATTACTCTCCCTGGATAAAGAAGTAATGTTAGTTACTTCCTCACCTCGGCTGATAGTCGGCCTCCTCCTCGGTATCCTGTTGTAGTAGCCTCCGCTGTCGTCGTCTTCTGGCGCCATCTTGGGACTGTCGAAATCGTCGTAGGCCCGAAAAGCATTCAACTCCCTCCCAGCATCGCTGAGAGGGGCCTCGTCGTGGTCGTCTCGCTCGCCGCTGGGTGGAAAACGATGGATCGATTAAACCACGAGTCTGAGCGCGACATAAGTATCATCCCTTATACGACGTTAGTTGTCGCCTAGAGCTGATATGTTCAATGGGAGTTATGTATATGGCTGTACAAATTTTAGGATGGTTCTGTCCCTCACTTCGGAAGGGCTCAGACTACAGTCAGGCTTCTGCAATCTTGGTAATTGGGCGGTACGTTGATGATGGAGGCGAAGATGAAGATGTAGATGAAACAAGAAAATGTATTTACAGAACTCCATCATCATTATCATCAGCCTGACAACCCCCCCCCCCCCTGCACAGCAATTGCCTCTCTATCTATCTCTCCAATTGACCCTGTCCTGATAGAATATACAAAAGTGCAAACTCTGCCAGTGCACGTTAAAATCCTCTGGTGGTCGAAATTTTCTGCAGCCATCCACTACGGCGTCCCTCAATGTATGTCATTTTGGGACGTTAAACCCCATAAATCATAAACCAAACCATTCTGGAGCCCTCCACTACGGCACCTCTCTCTTTCACTCCCACCTTGCTCCCTTTCCTCACGGGACGGCTAAGGTGTCCACCGAGAAGTGAGACAGTTACTGCGCCGTATCCTCTCCTGAAAATCCCCAAATTCTCGCATGAGCCATGCTCGCCCCCGCTCTCTGACTTTGCATGCAGATGACGACGATTATGATGGCTGGAGTGCTCGCAGCGCCTGCTGTTGTTGTTGTTGCGACTGAGAGAAGCATGAAAAGGAAAGCGCACGGGCCTGCCGACTGGCTCAAGCCGAGCCACCACCGCTGCCACGTGCAGATAGAGGAGAGTTCAAAGATAAGAGGAAAGAGAAAAGAAAAGGTTGGTTGGTTTATGGGGTTTAACGTCCCAAAGCGACTAAGGCTATGAGAGACGCCGTAGTGGAGGGCTCCGGAAATTTCGACCACCTGGGGTTCTTTAACAAGACGCGCGTCGCAACAACCGCGTCCACCGAAGCGGACGCTGGCTGAAAAAACAACGGCTGTAGCCGCGCTCGCTCCACGACCCGTCGCGCCATCCAGTACCGGCGCGGCCAATCAGCACTAAACCAGAGCTCCTGGCATGCGTCGGGCAAATCATTGCGCACTGACAATTGCGAGGCGGAGGAACGGATAGACCACCTCTTCATTAAAGAGTCTCTCTCTCTCTCTCTCTCTCTAGACCACCTATAGCAGACTGCATGCAGTTTTCCCTGCAAAACTTCCTGAAAGTGTGAAGTGAGCAGAAAAAAAAACGCACACAAATGCGCACCTAGGTATGCACGTCTGGGTTCTGATGCGGCTAGAAAGAACGACGATGCATAAAGCACTCTGCCTTACCTGTGAAATCGAAGCAGTGCGAGGGGCGTTGAATTATGCAGCGGAGAGGCCTGAAGTCGATGCACAAGAGCAAGCCACGCGCACAGATGCCACAGGTAATACATGTCTGCAAGCGTCACAAAGGTATCATCCAAGAGAGAAAGAAAGCGGTCATTCACAAAAATAGCATAAGGTCACAAAAAGTGTGGTGCAAATGACCGAGCTGCGCCTTACGTATGGAATTCTAACTGGCTTTTCAGACATGCCTCAGCCTTTTCAGACTTCACAGAAACAACGTGACCGTGTCTGATGCTGAGCGGTTTAAGAAAACCAATGGCGTTCTAAGCCGAACGAAACCTGGATGTGTAGGGAAGAATATGATGAACGAGCGCATACGCGTGAAAGTTACAGCAGCTAGCATTTGGCTCTTTCATGGACATCAGCTGTGATGCCACCAGCTTAAACGTGAGTAGAAGTTAGGGGTTAGAATTCTGGTGATAATAATACTCAAGCCCTTTCCGACTCATTCATTACAGGTGTGCACAAAAAATAAAAGGGAGGGAACATTTAAGCACCGCCTTAACAGTATGACGTGATAGCGTAATGGATTAATTCCCATATATGCCGAAGATCATTTTCTATTTATATATATAGATCCAATGGGAGTCCTCATACCCCTCCTGACGCAGCGGCTCAGCGGTTAAGCGAAGCGTCACTGCTCTGCGATGGCAGGTGCTCCCAGCGGTGGGCCTTGTGCTGCCCAGGTTGCTTTTCCCGAGCGACAAGGGGCCTTTAAGGTTATCGTATTGAAAGGAACTGAAATGCTTCCACAGCCGGTATTGTTCAAAAGGAAACTGTCACCTTACCACTGCTACTACCAGATGATCAAAACTTTGTCAAAGCACCCTCTTTCCAAAGATCTACAACTTGTCACACGCCCCGCGAGAAACTCTGATCAATAACCTATAGAAGACACTTTCCTTCCCACTTCCCTTGCTGGAGGAAACTCGAAGGCTTGCAATACTATGCTGAAGCAACATGGCCATTCTCCTAAAAGTGTTCGCCAGTGTGGAGAAAAGGTAAAATATTTAGTTTTGTGGAGACAAGGGTGCGTTTTAAGCTCACAGTACTCTACAGCAACCAAGGCACTCATGCAGGTACATTTACTCTAATGAGCAAGCAGCACATCTCCGTGATAACTTTATAATGCATTTCATCGATGTAAAGAAAGGACGCTGTCGCGTTGAGAGCGAGCGTCGCGTTAACGCACCGGTCAAGGTTGGTTGGTCGGTTTATGGGCTTTAAAGTCCCAAAGCGACTAAGGCTATGAGAGACGCCGTAGTGGAGGGCTCCGGAAATTTTGACCACCTGGGGTTCTTTAACGTGCACTGACATCGCACAGTACACGGGCCTCGAATTTCTCCTCCAAAGAAATTCAGCCGCCGCGGCCGGGATCGAACCCGCGTCTTTCGGGCCAGCAGCCGAGCACCATAGCCACTGAGCCACCGCGGCGGCCCGCACCCGTCAAGGGTCAATGAAAGGAGGGCAGGCTTCCACTGTGCCACCGCGGTGACTGCCCGAAAAAAAAATCGTCTTGTGGAGAGGAAAGGGCAGTAACTCTCGTATTTCTCCGAGAACACATCAACCGCGCCGTAATGAAAAACTTAGAATCGGCCTTGAGGAAATTAATAATTATCCGCCAATGTTGCTCAGGAGTTGCCGCTTTCGCGTTTTAGCCATACCAGCGCACGTTCAACAACCACAATTGGTCGACAAAATAAGCAGCCCTTCGCCGCCTTCACTTGAGCACCTCGTTCCCACTTAATTTTTTCACTCCTTTCATCCCTTCCTTAGCAGTTCACATGTCCACCGGGAGTGAGAAAACACCGCGCCTTTCCTTTCCCGAAAAACATAGCAACAGCGGTGGGTGGCTGCCCGATATGCGCGAGAATGCAGGCGAAATGGACAGCAGGAGCAAGTGGCATTGTGGGATGGCTGCTGCCCGATCCCTCCTCACCGCGAACTCCTGCGTTGTTGCGCCTTCGAAGGGCTGCAGCAAAAGGTCCGACCTTGACGCAAGGAACGACAGGCTACGTGCTGCAAATGCAGTACGGGCAAGTAAAGTGCTCGTATTCGTTGTGAACGGGGCTTGGGAGCCAGAAAGCGCAAGAACGCCTACCTACCGCTCTTCCGCCAAGCGACGCAGCGCAGCCGTCCAGAGCGGTATGATAATAGCCGTGTCTTTACAACGTACAGGTCTCGTTCGTTACATTTCGAGGTAAAATTGAATGGCACTGCCTTTTCTCGCCTAAGGAATCTCAAACGAACGGGAAGGGCTTACCTGTAACGGCTCCAGCAACTGGCTCTGGCACGAGTGCGCGAGGCGCGTGCTCCACGTGAATCTTCTCCTTCTTCTTCTTCTCCACAGTAAACATGCCACATACCCACGCGGGGGGATTGGCCAAGGTGCGGTGGTGAATGCCAAGGAGGTATATGTGTGGGAAAAAAAACTAAGTAGAATAGTAGAATGACTGAAATTAGAAAATATATTAATTGTTGAATTTTTTAAATAGATTAAACAAATTAGATATACCAGGAATACAATAAAGTACGCTTTCTGGACCTGCGGTGGAATTTTATATTAAGCGACCAGTTACAATAATGTAATCATGAAAATAGCCGCAAATAGTGCTTAACGAGAATCCCGTGGTGCTCGCACCAAACGAGAGCAGAACTGGTAGAGACAAAGGGAGTCCTAACCTCGAAAGAGGGACCTCCACATACTGTTTTCTCTGAAATGCGAACCGCCGGCACGAGAGAAGAAAATGGTCTATTGTTTCATCTTCTCCGCATGAGTTGCAAAGGCTTGTCGTAGCGAACCTTCCTCTGCATAAGTACAAGTTGAGGTGGGAGATTCTGCATCGCAGAAGCGTCATGGACACTTCACACAGCCTTGACTTACACGATCGGACCTGCCATGGGAACTTTAAATGTTGAAAATCCACGGTATTCAGCAACGGATCATCCAAGCTGGCTGATATATGTTGCAACCGCTGGAAACGGGAGGTCTCCAACAGAATGAGATGAGGTACGGGATAGATTACAGGTGCAGTGAGAGTTGACCTTGCCAATAAATCAGCTACTTCGTTTGAAATAGATACCCGAATGGCAAGGTACCCAGACAAAGCGGACCTCCCTTACTGTGCGCGGAACAAAAAAAAATGGCTGTGGCTTAGCTAAGGTTAAGCCTGGATATCTCGAAGCGAAAAGCTCTCGCTGCTATTCAGCCAACTGCCAAGCTACCACATCTGGATCGGTGTTTCACATCTGGATCGGTGTTTCTGCGCCGTGCGACTGTTGGTTCTTCTTCTCCTTCCATGGCGAGTGTCTGTTCTATGGGCAAGCGCGCCTTATATACCCCTGTGCACTGCGCACGGCTGCGGCGAAAGGTCAAATGATGGCGAGGATGGCCGCCTCTTATATGGCTGCCGCCACCGCTCACGCGTCCTCGCAACGCCTTGCGAAAGAACTTCTCCTCTTGGGACGGCGGCAGCGAGGAGGAGAAGCGGCGACGCACATGCGCAGTAGCACGCAGCGGCGGCGAGACGTCAGACGACGGAGTCAGCGCGCGGCGGCGACGACGGCTGCGGCAGCAGCGGCCAACTGCGCTCCGTGTGACGTCACTCGGTTTCGCGCATGCGCAGCTGTGGCAAATATGTAGTGTGGCTCACGCGAAGCGCGGTGTTGACGAGCCTAGCGAAGCTTTTTGCTTCAAAACTTAAAAGAACGCTTCAATAGAGAGGTGCCGGAAGATTGGACAGATACTAAAACTGAAAGGAAGTCTGCAATGATAAGTGCCCGTGCTACATGCCTCGGAATTTTAAGAAGAGCCAAACCAAGAGCCAAAAACTCTGCAAAAAAATACAGGAGTATAATCAGGGATATAAACGGAATAGATGAAAGCCAGATTCTGTGAATATATCCCAATCGCCGAGCTCTCACAGATCCCGGAAGCATCAGTGGAGAGAACAGCATGCTGCCACTTCCGAGGAGGCCGAAGAGGCCGCAATTGCCCTGGCGATCACACGCACGGAGGCTCGATATATACTGTCAGATTCTAAAACTGTCATACTAAATTTTTCTCGCGGGACAGTTCGCGTCCCTGCATTTCGCATACTGAACTCCCTCGCCGCACACCCACCCCGCCCCATGGAGCTGATATGGGTGCGTGCCCACTCCGGGAATCCCGGAAACGAGGCCGCCAACGCTTTAGCCCAAGGTTATCTCAACCGGGTACCGGCGGCCTCCGACCTGGGGTTCTCGATAAAGCACATGCACTCATTTAGTGAAATGACGCAGGCCTGCAAAGCCGGGCGTCGGGTCTACCCTCCACCCCATCCCTCTCTCGACAATTATCATCAGACAATTTAGGGGCGGCTCCCAACACTCACTTTACCCTCCCCTTATATATGCTCGCGCTATCACTACGTCTACTCAAACCCCTCCTGTACCCTCTGCCACCACCCCAAAGCCACTCTCGACCATATCCTTTTCCTTTGCCCGGCGGATCCTCCCCCACGGGGCCTGGAGCACCTTACCACTTGGGAGGCTTGTGAGACCCTACTGCGTTCTGAGGACCCGGCCAAGCAAGCCATCGCCACAGGCCGAGCTTCCATCGTCATGGGCCTCCGGGACATGAACATTTGAGTGCAGTGGGGCCGTGCGGGGGCCCACGTACCTGTGTGTCCCAAACTTCCCTGTTGCAAATAGTTTTCACCACCACCACCACCTCTAAGAGGTGGTGGTGGTGGTCTAAGAGTGGAACTTAGCCGCCGCAGGGGCTAAGTGGTTATGGTGCTCGGCTGCTGACCCGAAAGACGCGGGTTCGATCTCGGCCGCGGCGGCTGGATTTCTTTGGAGGAGAAATTCTAGAGGCCCGTGTACTGTGCGATGCCAGTGCATATTAAAGAACCCCAGGTGCTCGAAATTTCCGGAGCCCTTCACTACGGCGTCTCTCATAGCCTGAGTCGCTTTGGGGCGTTAAACCCCAAAAACCAAACCATAAACCAAATCTAAGAGTGGAACGCGACAGCGTCCAGCAATGCTGCCAGGGAGTCCACAGAACGCCATCGCCCGTTTCGCTCTATGCCTTGCCAGCCTTGCTCAGTGGTAAATTGGTTTTCGAGGAAAGGAAATTATATGTCTCGCATATCTCGGTGGGCACATGAACCTCGCCGTAAGGGAAGGGAGGAAGATCAGAGTGAACGAGGACACTTTATTCACAAGACGCGCCTTTGTTCATTTCAAACCATCGAGCTGGCATGGCGGAGTGGTTAGCGTGCTCTTCTCGAACTGCGGAGACACTGTTTCGATTCCCCAACTCGACCAATTTCCTACTCGGTTTTATTTATTTTACTTGGAGCATCACTATACCGTCCCTTTAATTGATTGCATGGGAGACCAAAGTAAAATTTCCCCGTTTGAAATTCGCGCACTTTGATGTCACGACCATTTCGACCAATTGAAAAACGTGAGATTTCTGTCGACAACTTCTGCTTACAACGATGATTCATTAAAGGCTTCCGCCTTAAAAATAGCTGCGGTATTCCTGCAGAACCTGGTTAGAGAGCGAAAGCTATGGCGTATCGGGCAACTATACGCGGTTTGGCGTCTAACGTTGAGTGCGTTCCGGACACTGGATAGGCAGCGCGCCCACCCTGCCACCCTGGCACGGTGGCAGTGAATAGCCACCCACCCACTGAACGCTGCGGCCTATTGCTGCAGTGCCGCGTGTCTGCCACAACGATGTCAGCGCTAACGCATGCAGCCCACATCCCTCTCACCACCCCACGCACCTCAAAGCGCGATTCAGGCGTCGAATCCGACCGCAGCGGCCGCGTTTCGATGGAGGCGAAACGCAAGAGGCGCCCGTGTGCTGTGCGATGTCAGTGCGAGTTAAAGATCCCCAGGTGGTCGAAATTATTCCGGAGACCTCCACTACGGTACCTCTTTCTCTCTTCCTTTTATCTCTCCTGCCTTCCTCCCTTCCCTTAACGGTGCGGTTCACGTGTCCGCCGATATATGTGAGACAGATACTGCGCCACCGACCTATATATTAGGGAGCGTGTTATGCGCACTTCCTTTCCTCAGAATCATCGTGGTCTGAAACGACAACGCTAAGGCCGAGCGCTCACACACCAGGCTCCTCAGCTCTCCTGGCTCAGAAGCTCATAAACCGCTTCTGCGGTTCCGTGAAATCCTAATTCATTATTGCGACAGCCACCGTCTCTACCCAGTACCTGCCAAGGGGCTGAGTAAGGCGGAGGAGCGAACTCTGCGGCGCCTGCAGACAGGAACTCTTCTCTGTCGTGCCATAGCAAAACACTTCGATCCGAACACAGATGGGCGCGCCCACACCATGGAGAGATCTGCGATATCTTTCGCATGGTGTGGGCATGTACTCAGAATCCTCACCTTCCCCCTTCCCCCACCCCCATCCGAGAGGCATGGGAGACTACCCTCCTCAACTGCTCCACACTGGAGTCTCAAAGGGCTCTAGTAAAGCGGGCGCGAGACGGGGCCTCGTCGTGCGATGTCCCGGACTAAGGATACCGACCATGTAGCAGGGTTTTTTGACCCTCAAACTCTCTTTGCATATTAAATTTTTTCACCACCACCACCACCAATGAACGCAATGAACGCCTACGGCCTATGGCTTAGTCCCGCGTTTCTGCCGCAACGTTGTCAATGACAACGCATGCAGCGCACATCTCTCACTACCACCGCGTAGCTTAAAGCCCGACAGGCGTCCACTGTAGCAGGGGGCGTTATGTACCTTTCCTTTGTATTCGAAGCTGCCACTCTTCACCGGTTTCGTAGCTTAAACCGCGACTAAGGTGTCCACTGTTCCACACTTAAAACAGAAAGGGGTAAAAAGGGAGTAAAGTTGTCCTCTAGAGCACTCCTTTTTATAAAAGGGAGTGCGCTAGAGGACAACTTTACTGCCTTTTACCGCCATGTCAACTAGGATGTCTCATTGTTGGCATGTTACTTTCCCGTGTCGCCGTTGAGACGTGGTCTAGCGAAGAGAGCCGCTACGAGCGGCGTTACACGGAGTACCAACGTAAAGAAACAGTATAGCTGGGATTTTCGAAACTTAAAGCTCGCAATATTTACGATTGTCAAAGCTGTTTCATCTCCGTACCGTCACAGCAAGTACTCTGAACCCACGGCTTCTCAGTCTTAGAGAAGACACGCATTTCCTCCATCAAACTCGCATAACCAGCAACTCTCACCAAAGATGATGATGATGATGATGATGATGTCCTTGGGCTTAATGGCACATACCCACGGCGGGGGACTGGGCAGGGTGCATAGTGGATGCGCTCATGTACAAGGAGTAGAGTATTTGTTGTTGTTGTTGTTGCCTTGGTGGCATGGCACATACCCACGACGGGGGATTGGCCAGGGTTCAGTGAGGAGAGCCCAAAGAAGGCAAATTGGTACCAAGCTAATGGATTACCTTTTGGGGCCAAGCTAATGATTAACTTTGGGTACGTATTGCGAGGAATTAAAGATGGAATTATGGATAAAAAGAAATTACGGGAAGAAATGAATGAAAAAAAAAACCGGCATAAAGATTAGAGAACTGAATACCAGAAAAATTCTGAAGGATTTTGCAATGCGGACATTTTGGGTACCATTAGCAAGGTAACCTTAGAGTATTTGGGTTGGCCTCGTTCATCCACACTTCGTCGTCCTATAATCCATGGCGCAAGTAAAGCAAGATATGAAGAACACTTTCACAAGGCTTGGCTATTAAAGTTAGTCAACTGGGATAAAAAAATTGAAGCACTGCGTGCAGAGATGAAATTATGATAGCAACAAACACTAGCGAATTTTGTCGGTTGGATTGCACGTTGCGCGTAGCACTATTTTCAAAACCCAGCGTCCTGCGACGACGAAAAAGTATAAGGAGCAGGCGCACGCGCACGTGCACGGATACGTGCACGTTCTCCATTCGCTGGCGCTGACCGAGACGGGTTCCAGGCTGCTCCGAACGCCAGCTGCCACGTCAGCCTTTCCAGATCCCGCCAAGACGTGGAGCTTGTCTCCCTCAGCCACACTCTCGTCGGACCCCAGCCGCAGCTGCAGCGGAGTGATGAACCACGAGCAGGGCGACACTGGGGACGTGTTTACTTCCAGCCCCAAGTCTTCGGGAGACGCTACTACCCTGAACCGTACGGGAACCCCCATGCCGACTCGCAAGCGCCCACCGCTTTCGCCGAGGAAGGATGACTTTGACGTTCGTCGGATCGTGGTATCCTGGTCGAGTGAGCAGTTGAACCAGCTGCAACCATGGAAGCACTTCTTGGACACCGCCAAGTTCTCGCTTCCCAAGTCCACCCACGACATCGGTGAGAGGATCCAGTCTAACTTCGAACGCTTCCGCAGCAACTACGGCATCGTCTTCTTCGCACTGCTTGCCTGCTATGTGGTCTTCACTCCGGCGCTGTTGGTTGGCGTTGCGGTCGCGGTGGCGGTGTGCGCCGCGCTCAAGGTGCACCTGGACGACGACTCGGCGCTCCTGCTGGGCACCAGCCTGGCCCTCAGCAAGAACCAGCGGCTCGTCTTGGCCGGGACCCTCGCTCTGCCCCTGCTGTACTTCACAGACCTGTGGTCCGGGCTCGTGTGCTCATTTGCAACTAGCATGGCTCTCGGCATGATCCACGCCACTCTCTTCTCCGGACTGGGCCCCGTCAAGACTCCATCCTCCAAGAAGCTCCCGGAAATCCCGGAAATCCCCGGAGATGGTGACATTTCAGGTCATCTCTGAGTAACACTTTCTGCCTTGTATGCTTCGTCCCACCTGAGGGACTTCTTGTCCGGAGTCTGCTTTTTTTTAGGACAGCTTCAAGTGACATTTCCGCCGTGAGCCTTTTTTTCTTCTCTTGTATGGTTCTTGTCTGAGTGCGATGCCTTCCTGAGCTTCATTTTTTTTTTGTGACTCTTGTCGTGTCTTTTTGTCTGCCTTTTTTTTTACCAGCAGAGCATGAAGTAGAAAAGGGTTTTCGCGAGCTGAAATAAAATGAGTCCTGCTCTTTACTGCGTCCAGGTCTTTGCTATTAGATATCCTGAAAGAAGAGAAATAGCACGAAGAGAATATGTCAAGGCCCCAAGGGCTGCGTTTATGCTCGTGGTAATGGTGACAGGGTAAGTCTTGAGGAGTGCTGTGCCGACGTACCGCTTCTACTAGCATTCCGTCGTCATTTCCACGGCGATACCTTATGCAAATCCAAGCGCGCTGCTGCCAGTCGCTTTAGCGCCTTTCGCGAAAACTCGTCTCGCTGAGGTGCGTAATCAAGGTGGCAAACAGACGAGCTTGCACGAGCTCTTCGTTTTTATTAAAGGACCACTCTACAGTTTTGTGCCTATACAAAAATTACTTGGCTTCTAACTTCGGGTATGAACAGCACGCACGCGGTTTACGTTCGTAAACGAAATTGCGGGTACGACCGGCATACACTGCTGTGGTGGGAGAAAACTAGAGAGCGTTCGCTTAATGTGGCGTTTCTGGAATTTCTTCCATGTTCGACAGTCGTTTTTGTGGTTGTCCGCACTTGAACCTGTGCGTTCGTCGTGCTAAGCAGTCTGCCTATCTTTGAGGCATCGTGGTTACTAGACATTATCCGAATAAGTTTGATTTGATTTATTGGGGTTTAACGTCCCAAAGCGGCTCAGGCTATGAGGGACGCCTTAGTGAAGGGCTCCGGAAATTTCGACCACCTGGGGTTCTTTAACGTGCACTGACATCGCACAGTACACGGGCCTCTATAAATTCGCCTCCAACGAAATGCAGCCGCCGCGGCCGGGATAGCAACCGCATCTTTCGGATCAGCAGCTGAGCGCCGTAACCACTGAGCCACCGCGGCGGGCCCCGAATAAGCGTATGACAGAAAAACCTTTCGTCTTTGTCGTCCATGTAAAGCTCGGCTACCGCCCAAACCGTGAGTTTGCAGTGCGGAAGGTAGTCTGAAAGTGTCATTGCATTTAGTGAGCCTAATGCGCTTTTAGGCGCATTCAGATACAACTGCAGATATGCCCAGCTTTCTGTGCTTAAAACACAATGACTCTGCTTTTATCACATCCTGCTCAATATGGAGCGAAACCTACGAGCGTGAGGCAACGGCCGGCTTGCAGGCCTGCGTGGTTGGCTCGGGATCCCGTGAAAGGAGCATGATCGGAGACGTCGCGTCCCGTCCGTAGCTCCCTCTCTGCTGCGCACATTTCATGGTGCCCATAGTTCATCCGCGCCTTGTCCGCACAGTAAGGAGTCGGCGTGGGAATGCTAACTGGAGTTTGCTAAAAGACTTTACAACACAGCTGCCGCGTGTTCCCAGAGCGGGCCCTCAGGCGAAAAATTGTAAAATTGTAAAATTGGTTTTTGAGGAAAGGAATTGGCGCACTAACTCTCTTACTTATCTCGGTGGACATCCGAACCGCGCTCTAAGGGGAGGGATAAAGGAGGGAGTGAAAGAAGAATGGAAGAGAGAGGTGCCGTAGTGGAGGGCTCCGGAATAATTTCGACCAACTGGTGGTGGTGGTGGTGAAAACATTTATTAAGAAGGGACAGGAGGTACGTTTGCATCAGCCCGTAAGCGACGGATCCTTACAAGTACTAGGTGGAGGTCCCTGGTGATCTTTTACGTGCACTGACAACCCACAGCACACGGGTGCCTTTTGCTTTTGGCCTCCATCGAAACGCGGCCGCCGCAGCCGATCGGCTTCTCGGAGTCTCGAATTTCGTGTCCTGGGCGACGTAAGCATGCGGGAAATTAACCCATAACCTTGACTACGGCGTCTCTTATAACCATTATGACTCTTCGGGAGGTTAAACACCACGTGTATGCCACAGTTATGTTCCAGTCGTGGAAATTACGAAGTTTCACGGAATTTTAAGGAGAAAAGTTGCCTCACTTTTTCTTAATTGCCGAAGTTTTCGAGCGGCTGCACGGAAAGCTCTATGGCAGGGAAGGAAAGGCCCTGAAATAGGTATATATGGGTCTGATTGAGGGAATTTTTCAATGACCGCACTCTTTCCTAGCACCCGTCTTCCAATTTCACTCCCTTATTCCCTCCCTTCCATAGAGTAGCATGTCAGCGAATATTCAAGGCGGCTAAAATCTCTGTTTTTCATTAAATCACTCTCTCTGTCTCTTTTTCAGGGAATTTTCGGTAAACGTATGAAACGCCACTTAAATGCCATCTTCTCCCTTCCTACGCGCTTAGGAGTTTAGAACGCGCGATGCAACGACAGGAAAGAAATTATCTGGTGGCGCCATGCCGTGGACAAAACTAAAAGAGTAGACGATGTAAGTTTCTTTCCCCTCCAATACGCGGCGCTCGACTTAACCGCTCACCGCTTAGCCGTGAGCGCTGGAATTTACCGCAAACCGCCTTCGATATCAAGCCATATGCTGAGCCAGCACCTCCTCTATTATTGGAGGCGCTGGTCGAGCTCCAGTTTGCCTTCCTCCATGTTTACCTCAGCGAAATTCGTCTTATATGTAGAATTGCGTCTCGTGGCCGAATTGGTTCACCGAAAGAAACGTGATAGGTGCCTAAAGGTCTACAAACTCAAGCACTGAGTTTAAAACGCGTCGAGAACAGGTTGTAACGCGTCGAGAACAGGTTGTATTTGGCGCCGGCACCAAATACCTATACATGTGAACTGAATTTTTAACACTTCTGAGCATTTCAACGAATACCGTAACTATTGTTTCAGTCCCGTTTAGGCTTGAAGAAATGGGTTCAGATTGTGCGTGAGCGATCGTCAGGACGCATGTAGATGGCTGCTATTTCAAAGGCGTTGCTTTGCAGGGCAACACTATCGACAAAATGTGAATGGAGCTGTGTGAAAGAAGAAGAAAAAGGGAAAGTCCGTGGTGTTCTGCGCGCGCGATCGCCTCGCGATATTTGCTGTTCCATCGTCACAACGGTTCTTGAGCGGTTGAAAGCCCAAGATACGCTTCAAGCCCAAAATCAGCATTCACAGGGACCTTCCACATATTTCGGTACGTTCGCATTTTCTCGGAATACTTGATGACATGCCACTTGTGAACGAAGGATACCGAAAGCGTCTGTATCCTTCACGTTGTGTCACCAGTGAAGTGAAATTGCTTCGCGTAGGCTTGTGAGGCTTAATTAACGTCCTTGAGCTGCGCCGGAGCAGTAATGCGCGCTGAAGTGCAGGGCTATGAATTAATTTCCCACATTGGGTCATTTAACGTACGCTAACAACGCATAACCCATGGGCATGCTTGCATTTCTCCTCCTTCAAGCTGCGGCCTACGAGGCCAGGATTCGGTCTCATGAATTCGGACTCAGCAGCTGAGTGTCGTAGCCTTCGAGTCACAGGAGCGGATGTTAGAAGGATGCCCCGTGATGCGTGCTGGAAGTCTAATATAAAGGCACTGCTCAAAGTTCCGCACAGAGGTGCTTCTGACCTGCCAATGGATAGGACCTAACTACTAGGAGGGCATCCAAAGAATGTAAGACATCGGGCAAGAGGACCAATCTTTGTTATCCAAGGATACATTGCTAAGTATATTACATCACCTTTCATCGTCGATACAGAAGCCACCTAGTTATGTTATGAGCTTGTGTGTGTCTCCAATTTCTCACCATTTATGCACCATTCGACGCCCAGATACAGGTGGTGCCTTTTGTTCGATTCCGCTTTTTTTTTCTGTGATCACTCACTCAGTTCCCTTTAACCATTCGACCTTTGATCGCGATCACAACAGCGCATTTTTTCACAATTTTGATTGTCGCCTTGAGCTATCTACCTTACGGACTCGTAATACAAAACTTCTTTTTTTCATCCTTGTATATCACTGGTACGCATGCGCTAATCGCGTTATACCAAGTACTGTCTGTTTTATTCTCTGGACAGTTCCAGCCCTCCCTGTGCAAACGTTCGACTGCCGCTCAAGAAAAGGTGTTAAGATGACTACTGATGAAGGAAGCATCCTGGCCAAAACTGTGGAAACGGCGCCGAACGGAAGCGCCATCCTGGCCAACCACCACGCCGATCCGGTGAAGGCCGCAGAATCGTCAACCCCCAAACTCGTGGACAGCGCCACTAGTCTCGAGCTAGCTTCAGACAAACAGCCAGCAGCGGAAACCTCTCTCCCGGTCGTACCAGCCCTGGAAGCCGCACTCCCGGCGCTTCCAGCTGTGGACCCCATCGGCGCAGTGGTCAACGGGGGCAAGCAGGCAGCGGACGTCGAGGCAAAGCCGAACGCTCAGTGTGAGTGCCATTAAAACCTCTCTGCAGTTGCCCGCTCGTATTCCGGTTTGCTTCACATCTAACCTTCTTTTAATTTATCAAATGAATTATACTGCTACATTTTCACTTCTCCGTTTCCGAATTCCTTTTATCCGCTCTCCTTGTACCCTCATTTTTGCCTTCCGTTCAGCCTTCCAGAGAGAGAGATCTGGGTAACAATAAATTGCACTAACGTCTTAATGAGCTTACATTGCATATACAGGGCAGGAGGCTATGTTACTCGTATTACGCAGTTGACCTTGGGGAAAGGAGATGAACAAGCAGCATAGAGATAGCCTCAGTAGAGTAAACAAGGTTGTGGGGAGCCCACTTCACCTTAATGACAGTGCAGGTTCAAGCTGCCTTGGCTAAACTATTGGGCCACTTAAGCGAGTCTTAAGCATTACAGCGTCGTCTTCGATTCGTTCCTTCCACGATAGCGTGCTTCCTAGGCCACCCTACACGTTTGAGTGGCATCGCCGTGGCTCAGGTAGACGATCCAGGAGTATCCGCAGGTACTCCCGCAGTCGCGGTCCCACTTGCTCATGGCCCAGGCCTCATTATAGTTATGTAGGCGAAAGAACCCGCTTCGTTTGGCGGTTGCTCCGCAACACGTTCCGACACGTCCTGTTTCGACTGACAGAAACTTGTGACTGCCGCTCGCGCCACTGCGCAACCATCATATACAACTTTGTCCGCCAAAATTTGGTCTAGACCTGATTTTCCCAGCATCTTAAATTTTGGGGTCATAAATTTTGGATATGAGTCAACTTGGGTCTCATTCCGGAATCAGGGAGTTACCTGACATCCGGTGGGTCTTGGGGGGGCGACAGCTGTTATGTTATCGCATTAATAGAGGAGAACACACGTATTTGCAGCGTGCACTATAAACACAGCCGCACATAGCGTACACTGCATACACGGGTGCGAACATCGGAGGCTAGGCTATCCATATTAGGCAGATGAACTTCGAAGAGGAGCGAATAGAAAACGGCATGATAGCCTCGAACGTCTTGGGCCTCTGTTGGAGCTACCGTGAAAGAAGGGCTTCGAAAAGATGTTCTAATGCATAGGTTAATACCCAGGAGCATTTCATGCACTAGGCTAACCCCATGTGTACCGCACGTTAGCGTGAAATTATTTATTAACGCGAGAGTGTTACGGATGTCGTTCAGTGCTGGGGCACCCGGCGTAGTTGGGGTCGTCGACGGTGTGTAGAAAAGCCGAATTAGGAGAGGTGGTCGTGATGTCACACGTGGAGCTGAGAAATGAAAATTTATTGATTAAACCATTACAAAACTGGTGAGCAGGTTTCAACATGAGACAAACGTCATTAGAGTGTGAGGACACATAGTAAATTAATTGCTCTGAAAAATAAAATTCGGGTAACTAGTCGGGAATCGAGCCCTGACCCTTGGGTTGCACTCAGACAAGCTACCCCAAGGCCACGCAGGTACATTCGTATGGCTTGGTTAAAGCAGGGCTTTACATGTATATGTCGTGTGGTCTTTCACACAATGTGGAAACAGTATCCGTGTCTGCTTGGGCAAGACGGGACCCATTAAGTTTGTTGCGTCGTACACTTAATGGCGGAGCTTAAGTGTCCATTTGCACTTGCCCTCGGCACTCGCTGCAGTGGATCCCGCCTCGTTCACTGCACGAGGCGTGTTGCACAGCGACGATTGCAGAGAAAAATTGAGATTTTGCGAGTCCGATCATGCCACGCTCCTTACAGCATGCCGCTTGATTCATTTATCATCGATTGCTAATAGGGATTATGTTATGGTGTTTTGAAGGGGGGTGTAAGGAGGTGGACCGACCAGTCGTTGGGTCAGCTTGTGTCTGTTCGGTATCTTTCGTTGCCCCTTGTGTTTTTTCGCTCTAGTTACCATGTCGCAGGCAGCTAATCAAAAGCGCCAACTAGCCCGACTTTCTTCTTTAGTCAAAACATTATGCCGCTTCAAGGCAAACGAATGGCTCACAATAACATACTCATAAAACTAATTTAACATCCATTAAACGAGGCACAAAATGCGTAGCCCTCATTAAAACTTCAATGACGGATTAGACCCATTTTTTAAAGAATATTTTCATCAAGAGGTTTAGCACTCTTTTATGAACAATTTATCTGACGAAACGCACATGGCAATTGGATGTGGTTTTTATCGCAGTGGTTACAAAAATTTATTCAAGCAGAGACTAAGGCTTATTTTAGCAAGGCCTGCAGATTGATCCAAACGTTGCCAATGTAGAAAGTTCACAGGCGGCAGGACAGAGCACTCTTTGTACATTACAAGCGAAACTCACTGTGCAGTATGGAAGTCTCGGAATGATCATGGAAAGTTTGTACCAAAGATCTGAGCTTTTTTATCGGTCGTTCGACCACATCCTGGCCTCTAGTCTTCCCATATGCCTGGCTTGACTCTTCCAGCAAATCATTCTATCAGTGAAGCCATTCGGAGCGCTCTATCGGGCGATATATTCTAACGGTTCTTCATACCCATTTTTTTTTCTTGTAACAAAATGAAACAAAAACAGTGACTAAGGGCAAACCGTTTATAACTGAAAAGCACTTCAAAGATAATAGTAATATTTTTCCATCCCAGAGGAACGGCTGCTTACCTAGAATTTGACATTCTCCTCATTCCTGACTTAAAATTTCTACCGCTATGAATGAAAGGGCAGGTACGAGTGCGGAACTAATGAAAGCTGTTATGCGCAGTCTTTGCAAAAGTGGCGCCACGGACAGTTCGCTGTGGAGCCATATAGGGGGTACCTTCGGGGTTCAAGAGTTCAAGCCTGACGGAACAGGTTTTCTGACGTTCAATAATTTAAAGCTTCTGATAGACGTAAGTGTCATGCTGTACGGCTCCGCAGCGAACCCTGTGGGCAGGACACCATTGGCAAAGATCTGTTTTCGCTTTTTTTTTTTCATGCCTACCTCGTGTCCGTGCAGTCGGTGAGGAAAACATCTTCGAGTACGACAAGGTGCCTGGACCTCAGAGCGCGCTGATCGGCGTGCTGTTGGGCCTGGCGTGCTCCTTGGTCGGATTCGCCGTGCTCGCCTTCGCCCTGGTGATCACCCGGCAGCCGGAAGAAGTCGTCGACGCGTCCTCACCCTGCGAATCTGATATGTGCCAAGAGGTACGCCTGAGAAATACTCGTTTCACACCCATTATATACGTGGCGTGTGGAATGTTCTGAATGACTTCGCTATATGTGTGACCTCATTTTGCTGTAAGGCTTACAGAGAAGGCTACATCTAGGGCAGTACCCAGTCGAAAAAGCCTACAGAATAATGTCCAAAGTACGACAAAATATTGAGTCGTACTGTCGTAGCAACAGATTTTACTTTCGTTTCGTATTTTTCTGTCGTATACTGCATTTTTTTCTTTAGACTGTACTTCTGCAGTAACTACACGAATTAATGGTAGAGAGAGGGTGTGGTAGATGGTCCTTGGCGATCACAAAATGAACAAGGGAGGGGAAAACCTCAGGTTGCTAGAGCCAACGTTTCGACAAGGGGACTTGTCTTCGTCTGGGCAAAGCGTTCATCATTGGCAGGGATTAAATAGGGCCTTCGCTCCGAGGAGGAAGGCCCCGGGGGTGGGGTAGGAAAGGGGTGTGAGAGGGGATGCGTGTCGGGAAGGGGAGGGAGGTGAATCTTGATTCGTTAAGCTGCAATAGTGGAAAAAACTTATATCCGGGGGGTGTGTAATGAACAAAGGCTTTGAAGGGCCTGCGACGGGGGGCAGGCGCTGGGTGGACCTGAAAAACTCAGATAAGAGGATTAGTCAGCGTGGTACAGGGAAATGAGAACGAGGCAAACAAAATAGGAAAACAAAATAGTTTTTCAGGTCCACTCAGCGCCTGCCCCCCGTCGCAGGCCCTTCAAAGCCTTTGTTCATTACACACCCCCCGGATATAAGTTTTTTCCACTATTGCAGCTTAACGAATCAAGATTCACCTCCCTCCCCTTCCCGACACGCATCCCCTCTCACACCCCTTTCCTACCCCACCCCCGGGGCCTTCCTCCTCGGAGCGTAGGCCCTATTTAATCCCTGCCAATGATGAACGCTTTGCCCAGACGAAGACAAGTCCCCTTGTCGAAACGTTGGCTCAAGCAACCTGAGGTTTTCCCCTCCCTTGTACACGAATTAATGTTATTGCAAAAATTTCTCTTCTTAATGCATGTTATCGGTGAAAACAATACAGAAAATCTGTTGTCACGGCAGAAAATGTAGTCGTGGCTTTCGACTTGGCAGGGAGAAATTGAGCCGACCGTAATGCAGCCCACTCCCAGCAACTCAAACTACCATCTCAGTTTCCTTCTCACCCTGCATCCTTGTTTGACCAGCGAATCATTCCGGAGGGTACCCGCTGACTAGTACAGAATGATAGCCGCAGCTAAGCTTTGTGCTTTTCCCGTAATAAGACTGTTGTAAGAGCAGTTTTCTTTGCTGATCCCCGCTTGCTTCAGGTCGCTTTTCCGCATATGCTTCATGCACAGTGGGCTCATAATTCTCAACTCTCGATATACTCCTAACATTACTGCATAACTTTGGTTGTTTCAGTGCCAACAGCGAGTTAATACGAAATTCAACTGCGACCGAAATGATGATGATGATTAAAACATTATTTCCATCGAAGTAGGAGGCCCCCTACTCCCCGGCCTTGGCACGCAGGCCTGGGGGACGGGGCTGGAATTCCGCGACTAAAGATTGGCTAAAATACATTGGTTCTTCGCGGCTTCTGCCGCCAGGCGGACAGCTAGTTGCTGGTGGGCCTGGACCTCGGTCCGCAGTAGGGCCTCCCAGGCTTTCAATATTGTCCCCAGCGGCCGGGGATCCGGTGCATTCCCAAATTATGTGATCGAGTCTCCCCCTCACTCCGCAGGTGTTACATTTATCGTCTTTCCTGTCGTCTACCTGAGTGCGAAATAACCAGACGGGGTTTGAAAAATTTTTGGCCTGTAATCGTCACCAGGCGGCGGCCTCTTTATTATTTAAGCTTGGGTCCAGTGGTGGCACCAGACGGCTTCCTAACGTGTTGTTATGATTTCCCCGTTTGTTTGCAAACTTTCGTCCGAAAAGTTGGTCGTTGTCGTCATCGCTGCCCGAAAATTGGTTTTGAAGAAAGGAAAGTTGCTGTTACAGTGTTACTCTTGGCGGACTCCTCACAGGCGACGTCAGTAGAAAAGCGCTAGTGGTGCAGTTCTCGGCATTCCTTCAGAAAAATTGGGGTCCTTTAGCCTGCACTGGCATCGCACAGCTCCCTGATATGAACCTGCAGGCGTTTAGATTATATTAGGACACGTCAGATGCGTTTATAAGGACAGGGAAGGTGTGCTCGTGCTTAATGATGCGAGGATGGGGGGGGGCTAAGAAAAGGAAAAGTGCATGCTTTCCTGTTGTAGTCCCATCCAACAGTGAAAAGTATGCTCTTGGTTGACTGAACCCCTTTATTCGATTTAGGTTGGCTCTGTGGCATAGTATTTGGGAGGGGTAGTAGTAGAAGACGAAAGATCGCATGTAATGGCCACACAGAATAAGATCACACAATCAACCCATTTTGATAAACAAGGCGTCAGAACACATTAGTCGCGGCTGCCGTCAATACATTAAATCAGAAGATCTTATGTTAAGTTAGCCACTGTAGTGCTCATCTCAGCATAGTGCTGAGTTTAACTGCCAAAAAACCTCTTTAAGCCCTATCCATGGCATAAAGGTAGAAGGTAAATACTGGTGGCATTAGTTTAACAGTGAGCCAAAGGTAAAGGCTCCGCATTCAGATATTTCAAGCGGATTTTAGCCGTGATCGCCATTCCTTGAGAATTACGAAAGCAGTCGAGGAAATGCACTGCTGTGGTCAGAAATGCATTAAGGCACCATTGTAGCCCGACACACGCTTCAGTAAGCGTATCAAGTTAGAACCACCATCGTAGGACTTTGCAAAACGCTATCCAGCAGCGGCGTTGTACGGAAATCGCATTTCAACCCAGTTCAAAGCAATGATTCAATCAACGGCCCGCTTGATGAGCTGGGGCACCGCCAGTAACACGCGAATAATGTACAGGCGCTCCACTTTCTCACCGTGTCGGGGGACATGACGGCGAACCCGTGCCACGACTTCTACCGGTACGTGTGTCACCGGTGGACGGACAACGGCAGCTTCATTGGTGACGTCATGGCAGACTTCTACGCCCTTCTGGACAGCATCCTCACGCCGGGCTACCTCCCCTACCCGGACGTCTACGGCTCACACGTTTTCTTCCACACCTACAGGTAAATAGTGGATAGATGGTTGGTATGGAAGATAGGAGCGTCCCCTTTGAAACTTGGGTGGTAGCAATCGCCGCCATGGTCGGCTTTTTTCTTGTATAATGTAACCATTTTCTTTAATTACAATTTTACATTCTACACCTCTAAGCATATGTCACCAGTCGGCTTTTCAGCCACCCCTCTTCCAATCACTCTTAGCTAACTTATACCGCAGATTCATTCGCATGACCATTGCAATCTCTCAACCCTAGGACCTCAGGGAGAGACTGTACTTGCACCCACATCAGGATGGATACCATCACATTCTAGTATGGGATGTTCAATTGTTTCTACAGATTTATCACCCACTGCGCATATGTCATCGTGGTTATATTTCTTTCTGTAGTTGCGCGTTCTAACACACCCTGATCTAGCTCTAAAGAGTTGGACACTGCCATGATTTCTTCCTAATCTGCGCTTTCCACTTTCTTTATAGCTCTGCAGTCTGCTACTTTCTATTGAATTCATCCAGTTTTTACCTTCTTTTTTTTTTAAATTTCGCTTAAAGATTTTACTCCTCCGTCCTTGCTTCCTGCATACTTACTGGTCAGTTTCATGGTCCTTTTCCGGCACTCTAAATCAACGCTCTTTCCGCAGTAGTATTTAAATACCTTAGCTGGCCGCCTGTTATTTTATTTATTTATTTATTTATTTATTTATTTATTTATTTATTTATTTATTTATTTATTTATTTATTTATTTATTTATTTATTTATTTATTTATTTATTTATTTATTTATTTATTTATTTATTTATTTATTTATTTATTCATTTATTTATTTATTTATTTATTTATTTATTTATTTATTTATTTATTTATTTATTTATTTATTTCAGATACTGTCAATCCCATTGGGATTTTTACAGGATGGGCACATAGTAAGTAGGTACAAAGTGAATACAAATGGAATGGTATACATTAAAAACACTGTTATTTGCAAGTAACTACATGAGTATGGGAAAAAAAACAGATAACAGAAAATAAAACACATAACGAAAGAGTATTTTTCACAGAAAAGGGTGCAATTTTAAACATTGTAAGTAATATGTTCATACAGATGCTGTTATATGCAGTGATACGAGTGGTCTGTTGTACTTGAATAATTATGATTTAATTATCTATTTAATTATCGCGCAACCGTTCTTCTACCACAGTTACAAATTTCTGCAAAGATGTATTAGTAGTGATAGAGGGATTCAAACTATTTCATTCTTTTATGGCAAGCGGGAAAAATGAATATCTGAAACAGTCGGTTCGGAATGCGTACTCTCTGGTCCTTATGCCGGGATGGTCTGGATTCATCTACAGATATATATAACGAAGTATCTATGTTTAATGTGTTATGAACTAATTGGAACAATAATTTTAGTCGTGCTAGTCTGGCGCGTTTCTGTAAAGTAAGAATACATGCTTGATTTAGTAGTTGGGATGGTGAATCACTGGTCCTGTATTTGTTAAAGATAAATCTAATTGCCTTTCTCTGCACTCCTTCTAGTTTGTTATTGAGCTGTTGTGTGTAGGGAAACCAAATCGTATTTCCTTATTCGAGAACTGATCGTATAAATGTGTTATATGCTAACAGTTTGGTCTCCGGTGGCGCTTCTCGAAGCCGTCTTCTAAGGAAGAACAATCGTTTTAAAGCAGATGATACTATGTTGTTAATATGTGATTCCCATCTTAGATCATGTGAAATGATTAATCCAAGGTATTTGTGTTCGTGAACTCGGGTGAGCGGTATGTTATTGATGCTGTACACATATTCGGACCTTTGTTTTTTACGGGTTACAGATAAGAAAGCTGTTTTTTTAATGTTCAATTCCATTTGCCATTTGTGACACCATATTACCACTTCTTGAAGGGCGCTGTTTAAATCATAGTGGTCATTTATAGAGTTAATTTCGTTGTAAAGGATGCAGTCATCGGCAAAAAGTTTAATTTTAACTTGTATGTTAGAGGGCAGATCATTAATGAAGATAAGAAATAAAAGTGGAGCAAGGACGCACCCTTGGGGTACTCCCGACGTAACGAGCGCAGTAGAAGAAATTTCATTGTTAACTACAACATACTGAGATCGGTTAGTTAAGTAGTCCTCGATCCACTTGATAATAGGGCTGTTACCTAAAGTTGATCTAAGTTTGCTAATTAGTTTTTTATGGCTTACTCTGTCAAACGCCTTAGAGAAATCAAGTGCAATCAAGTCAACTTGCTTTTGGTTATCAATGCTCTGGAATAAATCATGTGTTAGTTCGAGTAATTGGGTTATAGTTGAAAGTCCCCTTCGAAATCCATGTTGAACACGCGATAAAATGTTCTCTTGCTCAACATAACTGGTGATATGCTTTAGTATAATGTGTTCCAATAATTTTCCTACCGTGCACGTTAGTGATATTGGTCTGTAATTTGAAACGTCATCTTTGCCTCCTGTTTTGTGTATAGGAATAACTTTCGCTATTTTCCATTCATTAGCTAGACTACGGGTTGATAATGATTTATTGAACATTAAATGTAAATATTTCGCGTTGACTTCGGCATACCTTTGCAAAAAGGTGTTTGGAATATTATCAGGACCATTTGCTTTTTTTGTATCTATTGATAATAGTAGGTTGAGCACGCCTGTCTCAGTTATTGTTGGCATGTCTAGCGGTGTTTGATTGCGGTGAATACTCTCCGGTGTGCGGCCATCGTCATCTGTGAACACAGTTTGGAAGTATGTATTTAAGGAATTTGCGAAGTTTTGATTTTGTCCTTGCCAATTGAAGGTGTCTTTTTGTGTTTTGGGGCTGAGGTGTTTTCAAAATTTTCCAGGGGAGTGTTTTAAAAAATTAGGAAGCGTAACTGAGAAGTAGTTTGTTTTCGCTGCCTTAATTCTTGCTTTCATTTCACGGATCGCGTTCGTGAGCTTATGTTTTACCTGAGAGTCATTTTTTGATTTTATTGATTTCCTTAGTCGTTTTACTTTGCGTTTCCCATGAATGATATCGTGTGTTATCCAGGGATTACGTGTATTTGTTCGTTTGGTCTTCAATGGAACAAAGTTTTTGATGCAGTGCGATACAATGGCCTTGAAGCTTTCCCTCAGCGTATCTATATTTGTACCTTGATAATTAGCGAGTTCTTCAAACGATTCGTACTCCGAAATTAGGTAATTAAGTATGCTTGAATCATCAGCGTTTGTGAAGTCTGGGTAAGTAGTTTTCGAGATAGTACGAGCTGCTGTTGCTTGAATGGGTGTGGTGCACAATGTTAGCTTATGATCTGATATGCCATCGAGGACTGCTAAGTGGGTTTGATCGATCGCAAAGTGATTGCTGAGGAAGATGAGGTCAAGAATGTTAGATGCACTACCTTGAACACGTGTGGTATCTTCCTGTTTCCTCAGGCATTCTTCATATAATATTTTACTCTGAGCTTCACATGTATCGAACGATTTCTAGCCTGTATCCTCATATATTCCCTCGGTTGTAGCATTTGGCGTAGACACCCATAGTGCTAACCTTCCAACAGCTCTCTGATTTATTTCTAGTCTCGCCTGAACTTCTGCCTTTGGCACAAAACGCATTTCCGAAAGTAAGCCTTGGCCCCATTACTGCTCTCTAAATACCTCTCGGTACTTCTTACATGTGGTACCCCTTAATGCTCTATGTTTCGTTATCACGGCATCTCTTCGTCATTTCGCCCTAACAACTTGTTAGTGCTTTTACATGTATATCTCTCCTTTGTTTACCCATACCCTGAGATATTTTTTTTTTCTGCTAGTCTGCGTATTTCATGGCCTTGTATTTTAAGCTCATGATCAGTGGAGTCGTTGAAAATCATGAATCCTTACTTAATAAACCTAGAGCGTATCCTTCGTCCCTACGAGAATAAACCAGAGTCTGTAAATTTTCTTGGATATCCGCTAACAGTACGATATTGTCCGCATACATTAAACCTGGGAGCCATTACTCAGTGAACTTTCCGCCTAATGTGTACGAAATAATATAACCTAGATTACTTTCTTGCAGCCTTTTTTCCATAAATAGCATGTAACGCATAAACAGCAGCAGCGACAGAGGAAAACACTGCCTTAAGCCTTTGCGTACCTCGAAATTGGTCCTACGACTTATCCCTTCCTATCTTATTTCAACTTTGTTATCTTGGTATATTTCTTGTACGAAGTCAATTATCTCATGACTTATACCTTCATCTTTTAGCATACATGCATCTTTCAGCATAGGAGTTCCTGTTCACGTTGTTGTATGCACGCTCATGTCCAGAAAGGCAAAATGCAGAGGTCTGTTTTTCACTGTATAGCTGATTCTATGCATTGGCTAAGCACGAACAGGCTGTCATCTAAGCGCCTACCGCTTCCGAAACCGTTCTGAGTTATTACCTTAGTACTTTCTATCCATGACTTCATTTTAAATTTCACTACCTGCATTGGCAGCTTGTATATAACAGGTATATTCGTAATCGGTCTGAAAAATTTTATGTGCATCCTATCTCCTTTCTCTTTATAAATCAGATTCATTTTACTCCGTCGCCAGCTATCCGGAATTTCCTTATATCTTGTAACTGTTTTCCATGTTTTTAACAGCGTTTTCTTGCTTTTTGGGCCAAGTTCATTTATCAGCTTGATTGTAATGTCGTCTATCCCTGCGGATGCACATTTAGGAATATTTGCTTCCGCCTTTTTCTATTTAAGATTGATCATTGCTAAGTTCCCTTCTCTTATGCTGCCCTGTGTTGGTCCTTCGTCCAGGGAGATTACCTTATCGTCGTTCCTAAATGATTCAGCTATAACTGATGCAATGTACTTCACAGCGTTGTCTCCCTTAAAATTTTTACTCAGCACATTGAATTTGTTCCTTCTTTCTCTGATTCTTTTTATCCAGACAGCTTATAGGGCTCAAGAATTTTCTTGGTCCACCTTTACTCACATCGAAACTACAGCCACCGAGCGATCACATGAATAGCTTTATTTTCCCTCAATGAGCATATTTACTTCCGGTTTCAATTATCGATAAAATCCCCATTTTTGATCAGTTTCCTCTTGAGATAATTGCTCCTTCTTTGCCTCTCTGTGTTCCGTTGAAGCCACCCGTCGCTATTTGACAGACTCCTTAATTTCTTTATTCAACCAGATTTGTGGCTTCCTGTTTCCTTTCCAGCGCACTGCCGTTATTAGGTGTTTCATTTTCGTACTGATGCATTGTTCTGGTAATAATCCCACTTTTCCATGAAACGCTTCTCCATTGCATCTCAGCGCCTGATGCTATTAGCACTCTTTGTTCGTCGCTTAATTTTGCGTTTCCTTTTTGCGTTGTCTGCTTTCCTCTTTTGATCGGGGCTCCCATCTGCACACTGATACGTTTATGATCTCTTCCCAGACTGCACTCTCTCTCTCTCTTCGTATATATTCATTTTTGCGAATTTGCTATAGATTCCCTGCAGGCAGTAGTCAATGGTCATCTGCCTGTTACAGAATTCCCACGTGATTTGACTCTCGCATTTAATTTCTTTACTTAAAATAACTAGGTAGCGCCGCTCACGGAAGTACAGTATTAAGTTCCCTTTACAATTTGTGTATCCATAATTATCGTTGATGTGGCTATTCATGTCCCCCAATAGTATACTAACGGCACCGTCTTCAAGCTGTTTTATATCGTCACTTAGACACTTAAATCGATTCTTGTTTTGCGTTCTTTTGAACGAAATTTGCGTTCTTTAGACCGTAGCTCTTAGGCACTCGTTATTGGTTTGAGCCGTGTCGCCGCCGTCGGTGTAAGCGAGCCAAGCCTATAATAAATAAATTGCTGCGACTAGGTTTCGAGTCTGCGGCTCGCATACAAGTCAGCTTCGCTGGCCACTGTACGAGAACACTAGGCTATCGCCGCAGCTGATCACGCCTCGGGTTAAACTGCAACACACTGTCGTGCTGTGCATTGCACATCGTCGGCGTCTTCGACTAACACTGCTATCGGAGTAATGTACACACTCTCGCGCGCTGTGCATTGCATATCGTCGTCTCAAATATTGCATTAGGGAGAACCTTAATCATTCGTAGAATTTTTGTCTAGTTATTGTGAGGGGGAGTTTGTGACACTGATGTGCGGCTACGCTGCCGGTTATAAAATCCGCGAACTCGTGCTCTGGGAGAGAGCACCATAGTCATCAAACTAGGCACACAGTCGAACTCACAACCTCATCCCTTTTTTCACTTCTTTACAGGGCTTGCTTGGGTTTCATGAACACCAGCGAAGAAAATGCCACTCTGATTCCAGTCCTGCCACGACTGCAAACACACGCCGCAAGCCTGCAGAACCTGCCTCTGAGTAAGCTGGTCACAGCCATAGCGGCACTCTCAGGTACGGCAGGCATCGACATCCTCTTCGGTGTCGGACTCCAGTTCTATGGGAACAAAACGTATCCTGCCCTCACTAGCGGACGTTCACTAAGGAAGAAATTTGAAGGACTTCCCGATTTTGAATCCTATCTAGAGGCAGCTGTCGCACAGATGGCTCCAGGAACGCCAGCGAAAAGCCTGGTTGCCGACCTCCTCGAGCTCGACGACGTCGTGGACGCTGCCTTCCGAAATGACACAGACACGACCCTTCTGAACATCAGCAGCATACCCGAGTTGATACAGGACACGGGAGTCTCTACGTGGTCTTCTTTGTTTCAGCAGTATGCTGGCGCGCGTGACACGGAGGAGTTCCTCTGGACAGGGCCCACCCAGATGAAGAGCATCCTGGAGATCATTGGAAAGAAAACGACCAGCTCGACTGTGCAAGCTTACTTAGCACTACAGGTAGCTGCAGACGTGCTCGCTCTGTACTTCAAAAGCCGCTCAAGCGTGGGGAGCAACCAACTGGAAACGCGCAGAACCTGCCTGGTGGCGGCGTGTCGAGTTTCTAGCCACGCCTGCTCGTACCATATCAGCCGCTTCCTAGGCCTGCCCCCCATCGCCGAGGGAGACGCGCAGGCTTTGTACGATGCCGTGATCGATGCCTTCTCGAAAAACAAAGGCCTCGTCTCGTGGATCGACAGCCAACGCTGGGCGGCTGTGGTCGACATGTTCAGGAACACCACCGTGACGCTCGTGCACCGACTCGTGAGACAGCTGAACAACCGAAGCACCAGGGTCTACCCGAACAAGATCCAGTTATCCGCTGACTTCTTGGACGAGTACCTGACTCTGATCGAGGCTCACAAGGCGGCATCGAAGGCCTACCCATTGCCCGTGGACTTGGCCGGGCTCGCCGAGCGACAGATGGAAGGGGTGTTGATCTTAAACGAGCTGTTGAAGAGCGTTGTGGTGTCTGGGGCCCTTTTGAGTGCCCCGGTACTCTACTCCGCCACGATGCCCAGGTGAGTTGTCCGCGTCGCTGACTAGGTAAACCACTTCGGTAATAATCACCGATAGACTTTTCAACAATTTATGTCTGCTGTTCACCATTCAGGCATAGTCGTTTCAGACTCAGGAGCCCCACAAAAAGTATAAAGACCCCTTTTCTTAACTTCTGTTCTGTTTCAATATTGGTTGACGATCTCTAACAGTATTTATCCTTTGGCCCTGAAGTGTGAAGTCTAACAATATAAAACAAAATATCGAATTGACGAAGTCGAGCATTCAGTTAAAAAGGGCTTAGCAGTAGAACAAAGTTGTTTACATTTACATTGTCGGGGTTCATAGCCATCCTATTATGCATAGAAATCATGGGTGAAAATATTAGACAACCACCACGAGTTTTATGTCTGGCAGAACATCATAGGAACCGAAAGATACGAAGCAGTGACAAAGCGAAAGTGCAACGTTATCTGAAAAATAAATCCAGCCGCATAACCTCTGGGTGGGAAGACTGATCATTTCTTGCAGGTTCGCGAAATGATAACACAATGATGACACCATGTCACGTAACGCACGAACAAACGAACACTATTAGCCGCAGTACCCTATGAATTATGTGCGGGAGGGAGGAGGGGGGGGGGAGGTGTTGGAGGCTGAGGGAAAATATGCTCTTCATGTCTATCGGGGTCAGCTTCGGAGCTGACCCCTATAGAGATTCAGTTTTCCCAATTCAGTTTTCCAAGCTGGCCTTTGCCGGAAGGTGTAGATCAGGGTACAGAGTGGCAGTACCCAGGAGGAACTTGGCTAAGACAACGCTGCAGAAGAATTCTTCTCGGCTCGGGTGCAATATTTTTTCCCCGAGTTTCTTTACGCGCGTGTTCACTCCGATCATGAAGAGGGGGTGGGGGCGGGGACGACAACCCGAAACAAGGAAATTTAGGCCTATACAGCTAACGTTGTAAAATGACCTCATGCATCTCTTGAACTCATCGCCGTATTCCATTTTTCATTTTCCCAGAGAATTCAACTTTGGAACAATGGGTGCCATGCTAGCTCGGGAGCTGGCGCACGTCATTACGCCCGCCAGCAGCAAAGACTGGTGGGACAGGCGTTCGGAAGAAGCCTTCGAACAAAGCACGAAATGTCTCCACAGGCTTCACAGGTGAGCCTGGCGACCTTTATTCAATCAGCAAACGAAGCCGCTACTTAACACAAATGTTCCTGTTCATCTCAAGCTATAGTATACGCCTAACTTTCCCGAAATTAAATTTCCAGTCTGTTCTACTTCTCAGTAAAGGGAAATTCATGATCGCAGAACGGACCCGCTCACTATGAGCTTGCATGTAGAAATGTTCAGTTCATGGCCCGTACGCCCGGCTCGAGGAAAAAGGAAGGCAGCCATTTACGGCCTCTGTTCCACGTCCAGCGCGTGGCTTTCATTTGCCAACTCCGATATCACCGGTTTCCTTGGCAGCTTACTCAAAGCGCCCTCGGTGTAAGAGCAGAAGCAACTGTAAATTTGTGTCTTTGCGATCAGCTCCGGAGCGCAACAAATACCATGTTATTCGGCCCTTACAAAGGACCATAGAAGAGTAACAGGAATGCGAACTGTTGTTTCGATGAATGAACTACTAATTAATTGCCTGTCTGCCTATAGAGTCTTCCAGTTGCTTGATATCGTGACCGCTTTACAAGCCTTGAATGATTGCCTGGAAAGAGTGGCCAAAAAGAGACTTGTGGCACCAGAGAGATTGGTATTCTTAGTGGCATCATTAGACGGACAGGGACTCATTATACATCTTCCTCTAGCCCTTGGATACCTTGCTGATATAGGTGGAGTAATCATCTACTGAAAGTAATATAATTATAATTCCTGCAACAAGCCGTTGTACGCATCGTTGTACGAAACTGTTGTTGGTTTATGCAGAGAAATGTGGTGTGATTGTGCCCCCTCATCCTAAATCATTTCTGTATCTGTCTCATTGTTCACTCTAAAGTACGAATCTGCGCCTCACAAATCCACGTGCCAACTTAAAAGAGCAATAGACATCCTGCTTTAAAATCGGTATCGGGCATAGCTAGTTGTAAACATAGTATCAGATCACTTCGCTTCTTTAACATTCCGATTACATTACAGCATAGGGGCCGCCTGCAGTCTAGCAGCCACTAAAGAGCTGTAAGGCTGAGTTTCTATGTGCTCAATGTAAGAATGTGTGCAATAAGAGAAGGAAAAAAAATTACGCTTTCCACGAGGATAAGAAAGCCCTGGAGATGGAAGCAACTTTCAAAAGAGCCGACAAACTATTTCTAAGTTACCATGGCCTGCTTCAGATGAGGATGTCATCCACTGGCAACAGACGTTGGAACGCAGTGATCCCATTTATTGAAACTATTCGATTTTACTTCAACATGGAGGAGGTCTTGCACGCCCATAGGAAAACATGTGTGAGGCTTCGGTACGGAAGCATTTCTAAGCTATGCTGCCAATACCCACACAAGCAACCATAACGCGTCTTACTCAATTTAACAAGCGCCCACATTTCACGTCAGCTCATTCTCATCATTTTGTTGTCCTGCTTCAGATGTTGTGCGTTTAAAACCCATCGCTTTTTTTTTGCCCATAATTTATTCCCTCACCATACCCACTGGCCCCAGCACCATGGAAGGCAACGCTTCAGGCTGGGACGTCGCCACCGCGTCGAACCTGTTCGCATGGACGATGGCGGCGAGGACGGCGATAGATGCCCTGCTGAGCGGCGAAGACGCCATGGGCAGCCCATACGAGGGGTCGCCCAGCGACAAGCTTCCCGAGACCAGCACGAAGGCCACGAGGGAGGCCATGAGGACCTTCTTCCGGCGCTTCTGCCTCCTCTCGTGCGGCCGCGACGAGCCGCGTCTGTCGGCCCGCAGTCGCTGCGTGATCCCGCTGATGGGCATGGCCGAGTTCTCCGAAGCCTTCGACTGCCCGCTGGGCTCGACCATGAACCCCAACGTCAGCTGCGCGCTCAGGTTCCACGATTCTTGAGACAGCGCGCAGTGTGCAACCTTAATGTGCGCTAGCCAAAGCCTTTCTTTGCGAATATCAGCAATAATTGTGAATATGTGGCGCTCTGTGTATAATCACTGGACATTTTGCGAACTTTTAGGCTTTTAAAAGTATATCAATGCCAGTCTTGATGCACAGGTATTACTTTTACAAGCGGTTTTTAAGTACAAATTTCACAAAAGGTTGCTTCCAGTTCACGAGAATTTCCATCGCGCTGTTGCAAAGTTTTTGCGTATACCGTCCGCGTTTCTTACAAGCCTGCCGTAGCTGGAGCTACGGCAGGCTTGTAAGCGTAGCGTCTGTCATGCTTTTTCCGCCTCCGCGCCAGATGTCTCTGCTGGCGGCTGGTTGATAGATGAGGGTTCATAACGTCCTGAACCCCCACACGGGCTATGGAGGAGGCCACTGAGGAGGGCTCCAAATTATCTTAAGCTCCTTCGGGTTCTTAACGTGCACTGGAATAGCAGAGAGCATGGAAGGTTTTCTTCATGTCGCCTTCACAGTTATGCGGTTATTGGATAGTAAGACCCGGGCACAGAAGCCCAACACCGTAGCCACTAAACCACAGCCTACAGTTCCGGCTTTCCATACGTCGTTGTACAATCTCGGTCGCAATGCTTAAGCTGTAATGTGTAGCAGATCTCAACATTCTTTCCCACGTTGGCATAACTTTTGGCGTATTGGCGCGTCACCCCTTGTATATTTCGTAACCTTAGTTGTAATAGAATTGCCTTTGTCGGAGCTCTGTTGCACGCTCAATATTCATAAAAAAACTTGCCTGCATATTAGTGCTGAGCCCTGGGTTTTGCGCAGTCAGCGTCCTTTTTGGCCTCTGCAGTGTTACTTGCACTCTTGAAGCCTATATGCAGAACGTCAGCATGTTGACTACTAGCGCATCGATGAAGGTTCGAAGAATTCTTTATTAGCCGAAAAACGAGCCTTCTGCAGGCTTGTTCGAATTGACCATTTCGCATGTGAAAAAGCTTAAATTAACCTCAATATTTTAAGATTCCAGTGCAGGCTTCTTGAATGAGACCTGAGGTTGTTTCGGTTTATAATTTATATTCACCAATAAAATATAGAAGTATACAAAGAATGCATAAGAAAATTTCAGATTCAAAGTCCGAAACGGGTTCCTTTTTCAGGATTTAGTTTTCCTCACTGTAAACGACTACGAATTATCAAGATATCACTGCACTGTCATCTCCAAATATACGAGAGCAAAGCCTTGCTCTTGCTTGTAATAGATTTGAAACAAATGCAGCATAAAATTCATTTTGTCTCTGATAACATGTGTTGTCATTGAGCTTCTCTTAAACTTCGTAACAGGCCTTCGTAAAACACTCAGACAGAGTAGAACGAAGATAGTGGTTAAAACGCTGAAGAGCAAGCATCCGTATTAAACATACGTTTGCATTAGTTGCCTTGATAAAATTTCTGAAAAAGACCACAGGAAAGTTACACACTGGAAACCACGGTAGCTTCATGTCCTGAAAACCCGACTGGATTTTAAAAATTACATGTTTTCGAGGCAATGAGTCCTTTATTCAAACACTTCGACTACTTCCTTGCTTAGTCAAAGACGTCGGCCCATCACACATGTCAAAATGAAGTGGTCGCTTGTTTTCCAAGTGGTATAGCCCCAGTTGCAGTCTACCTAGAAAGATAGTTTCTTTGTGCCCTTTCCACCTTTCTAGCAACGCCATGCACATGACAACTTCCCCAAGAAAGGTTCCGGCTGCATTCAGGACCTGAGTGACAGGCTTTCTGAGCAAACATCATAGCTCCATCGTTTGAAAACTTACTTCTTCGTGCATACAGCATTAAGAAAGTACCTGCAATCTTGTGGGTTCTTTCAACTGCGCTAAAGCCTTGTATTGAAGAATTTACGATATACCATGCCGGATAGGCCTAATGAAGCAGGCAGCGCCGCAGCTGGCAATCCAGCGCACTCCTGGGTATCAAGTTAGAATCGCTTCCATCGATGCGAGACAACAGAGGGACAACAGTGAAGTTGGCTCTGTACCAACTGTTGTTCAGATAGCCTAGCATATTGTCTAGGTGTTGACTTCGCACAATGTAGCAAGCGCTCAAGCGAGGAAGATATGTTGGTTTGGGTCGTCCCCCCACCCAAGAGAACTCATTCTGTCATATCGGTGAGAGAAAACATACAGGTAACACAGGCGTGCTCTAACTCAGCTGTATTGCACACAGTTGTGACAAGCTAGGAAAAGGTCTAAGTTAACTCTGAAAGCAAGAATTGGGCAGTCGAAACTGAAATGATGAAAACTACACGTCGTGGTCAGCACAGCCCTGAGCGAGCAGCCTGAACTGTCAGCCCGGGCCATTCAAATAGCTAAGGCAAATCGGGCCCTGGACTAAGGGCTTCACCTTCGAGTGGCATCTCTCCAACCTCTGCTCACAAGTTTTTTATTTTTTTTTTCTCTGTCTGTGTTGTGATCAACTTTTGTGGCAAAGTTCGGAGCCCAGTTCTAAAAGGCCAGTACCTTTAAGGCAAAGCAGTATTCTTTTCTACACGTGATGCTCTTTATTTTATAAAAAGAAATAAATCGATGTAATTTTATTGTTAGCGGCCAGCGCCCTTATGAAGGTGTAAGATTTAATGTTTCCGTCTTCGCATTTTCCAGCGTACCTTAAATTAACACCTAATGTCGGTATACCCAAATTGGTTCATACCCCACGCTCTTGCATGGCTCACTGACCTTGCGATATGTTTCAGCATTTTCGACAAGTAGGATGGACACGGATTAAGACGAACATATTGACATGCCTGAACCTAACAGCAGTCATCTCCTGTCTCAACACCAGGCTCTGCCGAATAGTGGCGCGGTCTGACCAAAGCTTACATGGCATCCACCATTCACCTGCCGAGAGTACATAGACGATATTTCCTTGTTCAGCTGCGGAAAACGGAAACCGACAATCTCAAGAAGAAACTGATTTATAATTTCCCGCCGCACTATACAGTTTCGTTTTTTTTTATATTTTTTTAAAGCGCCACAAACCCCGCAGGTGGAAATAATGGCATAAAAAACACCGTTCTAATTTCTGCCTCACAGTGATGTTTCACACACTTCTGCACCCCAAGATGCTCAGAAAACTGCCCAGCTATCCAGTCGAGTACAGAAATGTCGGTGTAGAGCCTTATCTTTTCTACACGTCCTTATCATATGTGTGGTGTAAACAAGTTGAGTATACGTTGCTTATCAATGTGGGAGTAACTGACCAAATCAGCTTGCTATGCTCCCAGCGATAACGATGTGAGCTGGAAGATTCTCGCCATCCTCAATTTTCAGCCCGAATGGGCCATGCTATAAAATATCGCTGCCAGGATCTTGTCTCGTTACTATCGTGCAGCATTATGGTTATCAGCACCATTTGCCAGAGCATCCGAGGCACGCTATTCTTTATTCGTTAACCCGGGCCGAACATGGGCTTAACGTTGTGACGTCTCTCATAAAAATTTCCGTTATTTTTATTCTCCAGAATAATGTTTATATCCAGGACAGCTATTCACGGCATTTGCTCCATTAGAAACCCCAGAGGTTGCAAAATCGTGAGCAAAGATGGCTTGATGTCAACCAAACTTAAGCACCCACGCAGTAGTTTCCTCGCTATGAGTTTCGGTATCTTGTAGCCACGTTATGCTTTAAACTTCGCCATCGCAATATCCGCTCGTATTTCGTCGCGCACACATCTTTTTTTTCTCCTTTCCATTTCCCTTTTCTTTAAGCGTTGGAATGAAGCCCCTCGCGAACATTTTCCATAAGCATTCACAGTAGACAAGAAGGTACAAAAGTCACAACGGGATTGACTTTTGGGCTGTTTGTTGTAGTGTTAGGTGTTACGGTAGTGCAGCACCAAGGGTTCTGTAACGATCCATTTCCTGTCTATTCCGCTTGGTCCTCTGTCACTAGCCGCTGCTCCCATTGCCGTATGGCGTTGGAGCAGACGTCACGCTGGTCCTGGCAGGAACATGCCAACAACGTCGCTTGCACACATGCGTCTCGAGCCCATGTCTCACTGGTTGACCGACGCCGACGCCCACGAGTGGCGCAGCACAATGACATGTTTGACACGCCAGGCGAGTTTCTCGCCGCTAATCCAGTCTCGCAAAGCTGTTGGCCCAGCATAGTCCTTGTGACGGCAGGACTGGATGCGGCGGCATGAGGCTAGCAAGCGGCGGCGCCGGGACTAGACCAGCTGTGTTGGATTATTCGTTCGTTTTGCTACCTCCTGTTGTTTTCGTCACATTGATTTCAAGACCAAATGAAATGAACCGTTACAGAATACGACCCCATGACACGTATTTTTGCTGCCTGTGCTTTGTCTCTGGTGCGTCGTTGCAGTTATGCCCGAATGCTGTATACCATCATCATCATCATCATTCATCATCATCATCATCAGCCGGGTCCAAATGCCTTGTCCTGCTTAAGTGTATTTTTAATACTCTCCCCTTTGTCATGCTCTTGTCTCTATTTTGCTCCTTGAGTTCCTCTGAAAGTAAAAACAGGCCACGGCGTTTCGAAATGTTTCACCAAGGTTTAGGTTGAATAAAACAGCTGCAGACTAGTGACGTACGTAAACTGACAGGCTCCGAGGTCGAAGACTGCAATCAAACGCACCGTCAATGACACGCGTAGTGCAGAAGCAGATTCAAAGAACGCACGTGTGTTAAGCCTCCGCCTTTAAAAAGTAAAACGAAGTGCCAAGAGAAAAAAAGGAACAAATCCATCGCCTGGGATATCCGGGAGTTTATGCACATGGCATCCTTCTTTTGCGCTTAACCAACGACATGGCTGGCATTCGTATTTCTCGTGTACAATGTTCTCGCCATGCACAAGTGACGAAAATTGCTCTCCTTGAACGCAAAGGCGATTGAGGAAGTGCTTCGGAAACAAGTAACGCGAAAGAAAGAAGCATCGTCATCTGTAGATGCTTGACATGCTGTGCCGACAATTCACTTCACCTGCGCTGATTGAAGCACGTTGTTGAAATTCTTGGGGCTTGGGCAATGAAACGATGGCAGTAGGGTTCCATTTACCATTGCTTCGTCGCATGCAATTGCGCATACTGTGATGTCAACACTCAGCATTTGGTAGGCACTGCAGTCTAAGCTTTGCAAGCCGTGCAGTATTGAAAACACGAATATAGGTGTAAGTGAAAACAACCTTTTCAGCAGTCTCAAAGCGCACCTTTATATTCGATGTGTTGTATCAAGGGGCCATGGATTGCTACAAAGTGAAAACAGTTCTGCAGTCTCTGCCAGCAAGTTTCACATTTGCACGTTTTAATTAGTACTATTCTACCTTTTGTAGTAACTTTCTTTCATTAACGTCCACAGACGTCTCCGAAAAACTGTTAGCGCTGTCATGATGATCACAACTGCATGCATAATAATGATAATTGCGATAATATAAATACGATAACCTTTTCTTTATGTGCTCCGGGCAAGATAGAATTACTGACATTCTTTCTCAGCACTAAACGCTTGAAGAGCAGTGTGCCTACTTGGCTGCAAAACCCATTTCAGAGACAAAGTTCCACTTAACGAAAAACAAAAACAACAGATGGTAAAAATGGTAAAGATGGTAGAAATGAAGGCGGAACAAGGGGCAACCAAAAGAGCAAAAGCATCCTGAAGAAAGTGAGTTTTCACCAAGGCGAACGATAAAAACTCCACACTATTTGGCCGCTAAGAAAGGGAAAAAATTCTTCGTACATGCAGTCAATAAATTATTGAAATGTTTAAACTTGAAACGACTTCTAAAGAAAACTTTTTGAACGTCCGCTTATTCAAACGACTTCTCAAACGTTTATCACCTTTTGCCTACCTCGGGGAAGAATGGAGCACATCGACGGGCAGCAATCCTGATGTGCACCTAGCGGGTAGAAAATTCATGCGAAATTAAATATTTCAACATAGAGTTTCTCTGAACACGACAGTGAAAAAGTGCAGCAATGTTCTGGCCATTTTTTTTTATGTTACAGCAGTTTAGGTATCTTTCTAGGCGCCATGAGCTTTATTGTTTGTTAAAGCTAATGCAAACCCTCAAATCAAAGTGTGCGGAAGAATAACCTCCGTGCTTTCTTACAATAAAATGACAGTGCCATCATCATCATCATCATCATCATCAGCCTGACTACGCCCACTGCAGGGCAAATGCCACAGTGTGCCTCCAATATAGAGGGTGAATTTTTTTACCTTTTACAGATTTTAAAAACTGTGAACAATAGGTCGGCGTGATCTGTGCAGATGAATTGTACCTATTACGGGTCATAAATTAGGCGATTAATTAAAACTAAGAAAACAATTATTCTAATTTGTGGGTGGGGCAGGTTACGCTGCGATATTCAACGCCGTCAATGTCAAAGTAACGTCCTGTTTCTCAATATTCTTAGTCAGCTATGTGGTTAAAGCTATTGAATGTAAAAAATACGTATTATAAAGCTCGATGAGTTTGCTTTTCTGCATTGCATATTTATGAAATGGTGCAGCTGTACGTGGGATCGTCACCGAAATGAACTCAACGACTTCTACAGCTTCAAATGCAAAAACTGCGTCCGTACTTTATGTGTAAGAAATGCAAGCGATGCAATTTTACAAATATGCAATGCGCGAAAGCCAACTCAGGGAACCTTTAACTTTTAGTTGATAGTTCAGTTGATAGTCAGTTGACAGTCAGTTGATAATCAGTTGATAGTTGATAGTAAGTTGATGGCCAGCGCTTGTGTCTTCTCCTTTCTTCGTCTATGGTTGCATGCTTTGGCGTTGCTCTTTAGATTCAAAATGCACCAACTAGCCCAAAAATAAGTTTTATTTCTGACTTTCGATATTCCTAACCACATCGCCAATCAATAAAATTTAGAAACAGCACTCCCCTTCAATGCTAACAGTGTTAAATTTCTCAGTGTAACCTTGCCTCCAAAAATCTAAAATAAAAAAGTTTATTGTTTATTTTTGCGAATTAATCACCTTATTATTCATATCAGAGAAATAACGTGCGTCTTGCTCTAAAATCCACGTATACCCGGACCGCGCCGACGCATTTTTTACACACATAAAAATGACAATTTGTAAACGTTAAAGGAAATCACCTAAACAACAAGCATACATATTTTTTTAGATATTTACGCGCATAAAATGGCTGTACTGCCACGCATCTGACCGATGCGGAAGTAGTGCTTGTCGGGCGCGATTTGATTTAGGTGACTGGATTTGAATTTAGATTTGCGAGAACACTGGATTTACGCGAACTCTGTCTAAAGTACGGCAAAATTATAGCGAACCCAAAATTGCTGGCATAAATCGCTACCTCAGGACCTGTCGCAAATGCCAGCACAGGAAGACATTGCCACTGAAACCGCCAGATATATTGCAGTCCATCAGCCCGCCAAACCCTATCTGAACAAATGGGCACGGATATTCTCGCACTATTTCTCTTATCTTCGGCGGGAAAAAAGCGGATAGTATTCGCTACGAAATACTTGAAGCTTTACGCCGAAACGTTGGCTTTCGCTCAGAGCGCAGCCTTCGACTTTGCACACATTATGATGCGCACTATTGTACACCTCCATGGCCATCATATTCTATAATTCCCTCATAATTTACACCGGGGCGGGGGGACAAGAAACGACCCCCTTTACCCCGTTCTGCTCTTGTCTACGGAATAAAAGTGCGAATGGAATCGGATGAGATCCTCTCGTGCGGCGATGACAGCGTCTCCCCGGACGCAGGCTCCGCCACCGAACAAGCCCGTCAGCTGGCTCACTCGCACATCAAGCAGCAGCAAAGCACGGACTCCTTACACGGCAGGCTCCACCACAAGAAAGTGGCTTATAACCCAGGTGCTCACGTATGGGTGTGGACTCCCGTTCGCCAAAAAAGGACTGTCTGAGAAACTGTTTCCCGGCTATTTTAGACCGTATAAAGTCCCCCGCTACGTCGGCAACTTCAGTTATAAGGTCGTTCCAGAGAGAACTGTGCCAGTCGGCCGACGGTGACACACGACCTAAATCTTGTGCATGCGATCCGCTTGAAGCCATGTTTTTCTTCTCTTCACTGCAGTGCTTTTTAGTCTGCTTTCGCACTATCATGTTATCTTGACCTATTTTTCTCAGCTTCCCACCCTCAAGGACTGTATGTCTCAGCTTTCCTCTCTATACTTCACTTGTATTTCCTTCGTGCATATTTTGCTTCACATCGGGAGGATGTTTTTCCTTCACAGGAGTACTAATTCCACGTGCCTGACCCGCGCGACCCCCCACGCTGTACCACGAAGATGACGAACAGGACACCGTCGCCTGAGGAGAGGTCGAGCTACTCTAGGCTTTTGCGATTAAACCTGACCGCTCTGGGGTCCTTCTCTTGGTCTCTGACTGGCCTTTTTCTTTCCGTTCGTAACAATATTTCAGGGACGGTCGTAAAATATGAATAAGGGTGGTTTATGAGTTAGAGCCAGCTTCTTCGCTTCGGCGGACGAGGTTGTTGCAACGCGCGTTTGTTCTTTTACTGTTTCCTCTCGTATCTTTCAACTCTCCTCGATATGCACGTGGCAACGCTTGTGGCTCCGCTCGAGCCAGTGAAATTTTCTTTTCATCCTTCCATCAATAACAACAAAATATCAAATAAT
The DNA here is from genome assembly GCF_055824585.1 of Amblyomma mixtum. Taxonomy (NCBI): domain Eukaryota; kingdom Metazoa; phylum Arthropoda; class Arachnida; order Ixodida; family Ixodidae; genus Amblyomma; species Amblyomma mixtum. The sequence goes on along the minus strand of NC_143016.1, from coordinate 79,267,739 downwards.
TGTTTCATGATCTCCGCTTGTCCTACTGCGTGACAGTACTATGACCATTGGAGAGTGAATAAAGAAAGAGTAAGAAGGGGAAGTTTGGTTTAGACATCAGAAAAGCACGAAATCAATGCGAAAACGTTAATGTGTTGCATAAAATTAACCGTTGTCGACGTTGGCGTCGGCATCGTTGACCGTGACCGAAAAGTCTTCCCAAAATAGCCTGAGAAGCAACGTTGGAGGCAGGCATTAACCCACTACTCTATCGCGTCATACCCGTAAGGCGGAGCATAGTTGTCCCCAACAGTTTTTTTTATTACGTCTTTATTCTCTACATTCAATAGGCCAAAACCTTGCAGCAGAAATAAGGGGCTTCCTGGGGGACCCTCCTTAACGATCGTTTCGCTGTTGCCATCTAGAGGTCACTGCGTAAATGGAAACGCTTACAGACGGAATCAGCGTTGTTCCACCGACAGTGTTACATTGTTTCACAGTGTCTAGCCGCTCCCAAATTTTGCCGGTGAATCTAAATCAAGCAGGGTTCATTACTTGGAAACACAGTCTGTGACCATCGAAGCGTCTCATCTGTTCAGTGTCCGCCGCAGGAAACCTGGTGATTTTTTTATATAACTCGATGTTTAATGTATGTAATAAGCAGATGGTGCTATAGCCACTTCCCAAAACTGTAAAAAAGCGCTGAGGAATGTTGGCCAGATTAGCTGGTGAATGTAACGCCTCGAGGACCTCACTGTATACAGGGTGTTGGAACTGGGGAGACAATATAGATAGAAGCCAGGTAATCAAGAAATGCACCGCTTCTTGAAGCAGAATCTAACAAACGACCTGTGTATCCAAGCGCGAGCGCACTGCACCGTAGTGCAGGCGTTGGACTCTGTGCAGATCTGCTGCATGCAGAGGACAGATAGTGGACGGAAATTGAAGTGGAGCTAACGACAGTGACGAAGTAGATAAGCTGGGGCTAAATGTAGCCGTCTGTTTGTTCCCCTCCTTGTTATACTCTCTGCACCTAAAGGCCCCGTAACCTCATCCAATTACTCTATCATGGCACAAAACTCAATTTTATCAGCAATATCCTTGCCTTTTCTTTTTGAGCATTTTGTCACCACCCAAATGTAGCCAATTCTCCACAGTGAGCATGAGCTATTACTCGTCTGAAGCCAGCTATATGGACAACAACAAATCTTCATAACGAAAAATAATTAGCATTTCATTTTACTCTTACAAGTCACGATTAACCGTTCTGCCGCCGCGGTGGCTCAGCGGTTATGGTGCTCGGCTGCTGACCCAAAAGACGCGGGTTCGATCCCGGCCGCGGCGGCTAGAATTTCTTTGGAGGAGAAATTCTAGAGGCCCGTGTACTGTGCGATGTCAGTGCACGTTAAAGAACCCCAGGTGGTCGAAATTTCCGGAGCCCTCCACTACGGCGTCTCTCATAGCCTTAGTCGCTTTGGGACGTTAAACCCCATAAACTAAACTAAACTAAACGATTAACCGTTCTGGCGTCAAAGGGTAAAGCTCTTGTTTTCCACTGAAGACACAAAAAATTTACGGGGGCACTTTGTTGACCTAAAGTGCGGTGAGGCGAAAGCCTTAAGCGCAGTGTTTCTGCTTGTGTCACTGATGCGTTAATGTTACGCTTCGCCTGTAAGAGTGAAACGCGACAGCGTCTTGCAACGCTGCCAGAAGTCCATAGAACGCCATCGCCCGTTCGGTTCTACGCCTTGCTCGTCGGTAAATTGGCTTTTGAGGAAAGGAAATGTATCTGTCACGCATATCTCGGTGGACACCTGAACCTCACCGTAACGGGAAGAGAGGAAGATGGGAGTGAACGAAGACACCGTATTCACTAGACGCGCCTTTGTTCATTCCCAACCATCGAGCTGGCATGGCGGAGTGGATAGCATGCTCGTCTCGCACTCCGGAGACCGGGATTCGATTCCTGAACTCGACCAAGTTCCTACTCGATTTTATTTATTTATCTGGCCTGACTAGAAGGGCTAATTGGGGTAATTGGGTAATTAAGCAATTAACTAAACTCAGTCCCACTTACTTGGAGCATCACTATACGATCCCTTTACTTGGTTGCTTGGTTACTAGCCAAAGTACAATTGGCCCCGTTTGAAATTCGCGCACTGTGACGTCACGTGGTCAGTACAATTGGCCCCGTTTGAAATTCGCGCACTGTGACGTCACGTGGTCACGTGGTAGCGCGCCACACCGGCGCCGGAGCGAAGAATGAGCCTCCATCAATGAGACGAGTTGGGCCCCCAGCTATCCTCTTGTCGTGACGTCACGCGGTCACATGGTAGCGCGCCGCAGCTGCGCCGGAGCTAAGGTTGAACCTCCATTGATGGCAGAAAAGTGCAAGCAGTATTGCTTTCGCAATAAAAACCGTCTTAATTCGATGATTCTAAGGAAGGACACTGTCGATTAAATCAAGCCCGAGATAGAGCAAACACTAATATGTGTACGTGGGAAATTTCAAGTCAACGGAAACACAAAAGAAAATGAATAAGGGTCGAGGGGAAGGCTCAGTCCTCTAGTCAGCTGTTCTGTAACGTAAAGCACGCCTCTCTGCTCCGTTATTTCCCTCTCCTCTGTTCTCTTTTACAGCGTGAACAGTAACTCTCACTGTTAATATGGGGTCTCCTGGAAGAAATCGCAGTGGGTCCACTGAAGCCGGCCCAATGCCAGATGGGAGAGGGGGGGTGGGGGGGGAGCGCCATTTTCTCAGCGACGTTTGAGGCCCAGAAGCTTCACGAGTCAAGTTGTTTATTGCTTCCGCTGCGATCTCCGGACAGTGGCCGCGGCTGGAGAACGGGTAAGTACCACCTGATGAGGCAGCATGCTGGAAAAAGAGCGAAGTCTCCGCCCGTGTTCCGGGCATAGCTGCAAGCAACCATAGGGCAGCCGTGCTGGAGCCTTCTAGCACTCCAGATCTTTCAGCCTCTATTGTCATTCAGATAGCTACCCTAATCAATGGGAAGAAATATAAAGTTGAAGTCAGATGAAAAAAGTTTGAATTCCAATGCCAGTTGATATTATACGGAGTGCACAATTTATGGACTTATCGCTATGACGAACCGGATACGTATGTCATTTGAAAGGCGGAACAGCAGCCAGGATGTCCCGTTTTCATCATGTTCGACACGGGGAGCAGGCAACGCTTTGTTCCAGGGACGCCAACAGACGAGCTCGCTATCGCATCAAGGAGGCATGCATCGTGCTGCCTCTTTAGTTGGTCACGTTTCCTGTGTAGGGTTGAAGGGCTCAGCAGAGGATGGAGCAGGTGCACGCATGACACGCAGGAACTCCGTCTCTATATAGCGCTAGGTGTGCTTGTTGTTGTTGTTAGTGGATATTTATTATTAATAAAAATAAAAATGGAAGGAAACTATATTGCTAGCCGCGGCATCTGCCACCGAAACCTGAAGCGCCTGAGCTGCGGCTAGCGGGAATGAAAGAACAGGGGGAGGGAAAGAGCGGGGGGGGGGGGGGGGGGGGTGAGAATAGAAGAAAGGATAGGGGTGCAAAAGAACGTATTTCTGAGACCGGAAAGCCGGATAACATAACAACTAAAAAGTTGTAAGGCTACGGTTGGATGTTCGCACAAAACGTCCATTTTGACGTTCCTTGCTCTGTTTTTCGTCGACGACGTCAAGGGCAACAGCCTACCCAAAATTAAGTCTAACGGACCTGAACATCTCAAATCAAAATACGAAACAAAATTAGGACTGACTAGATGGCCTTCGTTTCCTGGTAAGGCAATGTATGTCTGTACAACGGCACATAGCTTGTAGCTTGCCCAGCCATTGCGATTTTTTTTTTTCTTACGATTAAAGGGGTACCCTAACTTCGGAGAAATCATTTTAAAAGTGCGATTAACTCGTGTCAAAGGGGCTTACGTTCTCTTTTTTTGACGGCAGCACCATTCCCCCAGCGCAGCAACAGCAAAATTTGTCCTCAATTCTGGTGTTCTGCTGACCTTATGAATATTTTGTTTTGCATTGATGAGAGCAGATCCTAGGTGTTATTTGCATTTCATCCTTTGGTTTATGGTTTGGTGTTATTTTTATTTCATCCTTTGGTTTGGCAAGAGTATACTTAAACTAGTTCTCATGATTGTTGAATCTTGCAGGTATCGCCTTCGTCAGGCGATACCGTCACCCCTCTATACCAAGTACACACCTCTATACCAACACACCTCTATACCAAGTACCTTGGTATAGAGGTGTGTTTCTTAGCCGTGTAGAGAACCACGTATGGCACCCCTGAAGCTCTAAATCTGCATAAACTATGTAGAACTGTTGTCCTCACCTGTTGAATCATTTAGCCTTTAGGGGTTTCATAAGAGCACCGCTACAAAGGTGACAAGCAAAGCCCGTTTCCTGGCTACTTTTGACAGATAATGGGGACAGTTCTTCACGCTACTCTGACACCAGCATTCTACCATATTATTTCAACGCAGCCCCTTTCAAGGAAAGACTACAAAAGCGAGACTATTTAATTATTTGCGACACAACAAAAACATTCTATAATCATTGGGAGACACTATTTCTCTAATTCATGTCTCCTGGTTGTAGAATAAGCGCCTTCATTGCGTGCAGTAAATTAATAAATTAGCGAAATGATTATTCTATAAGAACGTAAAATGAAGGTAATGCGCAAGCGCACATCATTCTGTTGTACATCTAGGCCTTTCGAACGGAAACGAAACGTTTCTCCTGACTCATTAATTATAACAAAACAGCCACCCTCAAAATTATTCGAGAGTGACAGAAGAATTGTGTCTTATTGTAGTAGGTAACTGAGTGCAAACAACGGTAAGGGTCATTTCCTGTAATCAACCAGTGTGAGAAACGTTACGATATCCTTGTTACGAATACAGAGTCTAAAATTTCCAGTGGTTAACCTAGCGAGAACAGTTTAAGTGCAATGGCCGGAGCCAACCAGGAATCCATCTTTTTATTGTTCACGAACATTAGTTTCTCAACAACAAGCAAAGCCGGTATCAGAAAAGTTGAGTCCCGGGATAGTCGCCGGACTATCCTCTGTTCTATCTTGCAAGTCCACCTCTTTTAAAGCCACCATCAATGGTATTGCAAGACCACTTAAACAGCTCTCTTAATACCATTATTTCGTTCATCGACCCTGACCGGCCTTTATTCTACCTTCAGTCATTTCCTACCTGGTTTATCTCAGCTGCCGGTTTTTGCTCATTGCCGATACTCACACTATTACGAACGGAGTAATGTGAAAGTGAGTTCGCGGAAGAACTCCGACAGCCAGACGACTCGAAGCGAGTGGGACCCGCGGACCGGTCTGCAAAGCGAGATGAAAATGGGGAGCCTGCCCGGACCACTACGCCGAGGTAGGCGGCGGCGGCGCGACGCAGTGACATCGCGCGCGAAGGGTGAAGGCCACGTCGTACCCAAGCTAGCCGCGCAAGCAGGTCTCTGTCGGGTTCGATGCCACCAGACGCCGTCGGCGACGGCGGCTCAGACGTGGAATACTAAAAAGCAAGCTCGCTTTCACGCCGCTTTGCGTACCATTACATTTATTCCTGGGCGGTGCCACCTTTGTGAAGGAACGGAGGCCCTGCTGGAACCACTCTCCCTCTCTTCGCCTTCTTTCTGTTTTTCCCGTTCTTGTTGATGTTCTCGTCTGGCGTCTCCCAGCTTCCTCGCAGCCGCCTCTGGAGCCACGCAAAGAGAGTGAGTTAATCCTTTCGATAAGCGTCCTCCCATTCCGTGGTTCCAAGCTGCCCCCCGTCCATCTCCGCTTCTTCTCCGGATCTTGAGCCTCTCGCGGTTCGGTGCCAAGAGGCGAGGACCTGTGCCGCCGGCGGCTGAAGAATGGCTCCTTCTCGGAGCTATCTCAGCTTGACAGCTGGATGTCGCGACTAAGAGACGGCGACTACGCCGAGAGAAGTTGCGGTTGAGCTCCCTTCCCCTCCACGAAAGGAAAAGCGTGTTTTGCCTCGGTTATGTCATAGGCGAAAGCGACTATCGTGGGACCCTTGCCGGCGCCTCTGCACTCTCTGTTGCCGTCCCACCTGTTCTGCCTCCACCACGCGGCCGCTGCAAACGCGTCCTTCTTGACGACGGGGGACATTTGCGACGGCGCCTGCCTGCGAGACGAGCGATCAGCGCCTTCCAATTGTGCCGAGCCCGCGACAAGCCACCCGCAGAAAAAACCCTCTAAGGAAACGAAGGTAACTCTCGCTTTCGTTCAAACGCACGTGTCGCGAACGTGTAGTCGCGTCAATGTTGCCACAAGCAGGTTTGTCGGGCCGCTTTTCGAAGCGAGCGCGCGACTTGGGGTGCTTCATGAGTCAGGCTTTTTCGCAACGACGGCGCCAATGTGCAATGTATCGTGTAATCGTCCGCTTGCTTTCCTACAATGTTCTTCTCGTCAGATGGTAAATTATAGCCGTCTTGATGCATCGGTCATAGCGAAGCTTTCAGCCATTTTTCCCAAAGTTCGACACTGTGGGCGCACCGTGCTGTAAATCTGTTCTTGCCCTAGTAAATTCTCATCGTACAGTTGTGGTCAGTATGGGGGAAATTTTCCGCTTTCACTTGCTGATTACTCTATAATTATGCGCGACAAGCACAGTTTTTTGTGTTTTAACTAGTTTTCGTCTTGGAAAATAATATTCAGAAGTCAGTCTCAAATTCGGCGGAGAAATAACTAGAAAATCCGCGGTTGCGTGCAAAAAGAGTCTTCTCTCTAATATTTCTTACGACTGTATATACAGCCTTTTTTGCACAATGCTTCCCCTGTAAAGCGAAAAGTTAAAGCAATGCACGCTCGTCTTATTGTGAGGAGCTGCAGCGGCTCGGTTGCTATGGCACCCGGCGGGTGACACGAAAGACGCGGGCCCGATCCCGGCCGCAGCGGTCACATTTCGATGGAGGCGAAATTCTAGAGGACCGTGTGCTGTGCGATGTCGGTGCACATTAAAACACCCCAGGTGGTCGAAATTATCTGGAGCCCTCCACTACGGCGTCTCTCATAGCCCGGGTCGCCCTGTGAAGATGTACCCCACAAAACAAAACCATCTTCTTGTTACGTACGGAGGACAAGCAGGAGCCAGCAACCTTGGACACATGTCAGTAACCAGCATCCGGTGCCATTTGGATGACAGCCGGCGCCTTAGTGATTGGTGCCCTGTCTTCTAGGATGAATTACACAAAACACGGGATATCCTCCGATTTATAGGTTGGTTTGAGTGCTGCCAGCCGTATCTGTTTAACAACATAAAGACAGTTGTCGGTTATAGTGAGCGCTGGAGGTATTTTGATGCATCATCATTGGAATAGAAGACAATTTCCATTTCTTCTGGTTTCCATGCAAGTCTGTTCTTAAACCATAAGGTTGGTTTGGTTTGGTTGATGGAGTTTAACGTCCCAAAGCGACTAAGGCTATGAGAGACGCCGTAGTGGAGGGTTCCGGAAATTTCGACCACCTGGGATTCTTTAACGTGCACTGACATCCCACAATACACGGGCCTCTAGAATTTCGCCTCCATCGAAATTCAGCTGCCGCGACCTGGATCGAGCCCGCGTCTTTCGGGTGAGCAGCCGATCACCATAACCACTGAGCCACCGCGGCGGCTAAACCATAAGGTTGGGGGGAGCGAGAAGCAGCCCATTGATTTTTTAGGGTGACGTTTTGTAAGAAAATCGAAATCACATGCCCTATGGCAATACGAACAGTGACTCTGTCGACAATTTTTTCAAATCCATTCTTGCAAAATCAAGACCCGTGCCTGAGTATGTACCACGTCTTTATGATCGAGAATCGTGGCCAGCGAGATATATCTATCTGGGCACCTTCCAAACTTAACACGAAAGTCAAGCGGGCAAGTGCTTTAAAGAGTTCCGTCACGCCGTAAAAACCGTGGAGACGCTTGCTTCAGCACAGTGTACTGATATTGCAGTCACGCGTCAAGCGACGTGGTCGAGTTTTGTGCGCATTGCGCTGATTGACCAAGCGGGGAGAAAAACGTTCAGGGAAACCCCCGCTGCTCCTTGCTTCTCGCCTTCTCCGTCACCGAAATATCTGCGTGCTGAAGATAACGTAGACATTTCAGTCTCCTTCGACATCGAGAGGCTGCTGATGAGTTGAAGAGGAAAGCCTGACACGCATTTGCTGATACGGGAGCCGACATGATGATGATGATGATGTCCTCAGGCTTAATGGCAGCTACCCATGGCGGGGGATTCTCTTCCCTGGTTTGTCTTTGTAGCCTTTTTTTTTCGTCAACAGGCCGACAAAACAATTCTTGAATATTTTACACCACATATCATACTTATGGTTTGTTGCTAGATTGGTGGTAGGGGTTCACCACCGCGTGTATATGTAGCAGTATGGCGACTATAGCAAAATGTTCTCAGCGAGAACTCTGAAATCATTAGAATAAAAATACTGTAAACACGAAGACGACCGTTCTGTTTAGCGGCGGCGTTGCCATCGCTGAGCGTGGTGTGTGCTCCCCTTGACTGGCCACGGACTGTTGCTGCCCTGTTCTAGAGGTCCCAGTGCCTTCAATAAACCCCCGTCTTACAATACGTTTATTTGGCACATAGCGACACATCCTTCCTACAAAACACGACTGTGTGTTTACATTCGCTGAAATTTTACTTTTTCTTACGATATATACACCATTTATATAGGAAAACAAAAAAAACATTCTATCTACAGTCTCAGACAAAGCTAAAGACCGCAAGGAGTTTTATTGTAAGCCACAAGGTGGTGCTTTTGTAGCATTGGTGAGAGTTCAGACTTTCGGAGGACTGAGGCTAGAGTTCCTCGATCCTTCAAGAGATTTGCAACGCTGACAATGCATAACGAGTCACACAGTTTAGCCGAGAAGCAAACACCTTGCACTCTATACTTCTCACATAACTTCAAGGGCGTTGTGATCTTCCGTTCAGGGTAACTTTTCTCGTTTACGGAGTAAAATTTCGCGAAGAAAGAATCTTATATGGCTTTGTAGGTGTATTAAGAGCAAAGGTTTTTCTCATTTTTTTTTAAGTCACTCAATTCAACAACCTACGTAGGAAAGAAAGTTCCAGGAAAAGGATTTTCGAGGTCTAATTAAGGGAGTTTTAGGTTAGGGCATGAAATATTACGGTAAAGCAATAGGATGCGAAAGAAGAATAAGCGCTTTCGCACGCGTTGTAATACTTCGCCGTACTTGGGGTTCTTGGGCCGTCCTGGAAAAAAAAAAAATTTTTTTCATCTTTTCCCTCAGTCATCCGCGAGTTAACTACGCAAACCGAGCTCTAACTAAGCTTCATCCCTGCGACTCGACGGCAGCTGCAGCTCAAGCCTCTGCGAAACTGTACGAGCACTGACGTACGTTCTTTTATCTGAGCAGTAAAACGTTGCACGACCGCTTACAGTACATCCAGCCTCAGAACAGCCAGGCGAGCATATGTAGATACACGTTTGTGGGAAGTGGGGGGGGGGGGGACGAAATACCGTTCCTATACACCGGTTATCTGAATGAGGCATGAAGTTTCGTGTAAATGAAGAGAGTCTGTAAAACAGCTGCCAATACCGTTTACGCTTCGTGGAAGTATTGCTGCGAAATGGGAAATCAAACCTCAATACGCGCTTACGTCCAAAAGCAATTGATGATTTTTTTTGCGAGGAAAGAAAACCGAGAGTGCTTGCATGTGTGTACCCTAGAAACTTTTAGTTCAAAGAATCGGATCCCCGCACACGGAAACAGGAGTTCCGCTTTGTAAGGCGTCGGTTTGGGCTAGTTTGTCGGTCGTCTATAGATTTGTCCATATGCTTTCTTAGCGCTTTCTGTCAAGCGTCGCCTCTTCTTCCTCAGAAGACAGGGGGCAAGATGGGGAGGGGAAAGACACTTCGCCATCTGCATTATAAGTTTCCTTTTAGACCAGTAGCGTGGCTTTTTGGGCTTGTTGGTACATAGTTTCAATATACTGTAGCGCAGCAAAACACGAGGACACAAGAGACGAGAGACGAACAACACGAGCGCTAACTTCCAACAAATTTTATTCTCCTGAAGCATCACATTTATAGACGTGGCTGCCACATTTATAGACGTGGCTGCCTTTTAGACGTGGCTGCCTCAATAACCCGTGACCCTCAGACGCTGCTTCTGTCACGAGTCTTAATGCCAAGAACTGGCGGAGTGACTACAGCGTGCTGCTAGTTTTCCTGCCTAGTAATACTAGTGACGCATACGTAAATGTTTAAGGAGGAGAAGATAGCAATATCGTACTGCAAAAGAAAAACGCAGAAGTTGATTTGGTTGAAGGAATATTTGCACTTGTCAGATACCGTGACTGTCTCTTCGAACTCTTCCTTTGAATTGATGTAAATACCCAAACTAGCTTCCTAGCTAAAGTTTCATTCTGGCAACCTCCAAAGGTAAGAAACAAAGGATGCCTCCGTATCACCCCCTTCACACTATTTAAACTCTGAAATGTTTATTTTCATCCCACTTTGCATCATTGGGCGCCACCAAGGACTTCCTTCTTTTAAGCATTCATTTCCTCATACGGAAGGTCTTGACGTCTGAGAACAGAGCTGAGATAAATACGGAAACGTCAAGGATTGCTCCCCCCTAGCTGTTTTCATCCGGTCGCTCAAGACACGTTTTATCGATGATGGAGCCGCCGAGCGCCCTCCTCCAACGCGGATACAGAACCTGTTTGTTGACGAATTGTTTTCTCGGTACGGGCGCCGAAATTAAAAAAATAACAATCCGCTCGTGCAGTCAGTGTCCACATGAGTATGTGGGACAGCGCAAACGCACAACGAGCAGACCATGCTCATTGTCTTGCGAATACTGATTTTGCCCTCACTCCCTGTTTTGAGAGCGCCGAAGACCTCGTAGAAGCTGTGTCGCACGCAGCGCGAGTATAAGGAATCGCTGTAACCGAAGCCGTCGCCTTTTTTTTTGTTTTTTCTTATTTCTTTTTCCTCTTCGTTTCCATACCAGTCCATGACGCCTCTACTTTCCCACTCCCCCTTCTTTCTCTTTCACCACCCCTCTTTCACTCAGTGGCCCAACAGCCATTGCTCCATCAAGGTCCCGTTGCCGGTACTTCACTTTCACGGCGGCGCGTAATGTTTGTGCTGACTGCGGCGAGCCGAGGAATCAAAGAAGAGAAAAAGGATGGGAAAGAGAAGGGTGAAAAAAAGATGAAAAGAGAAGCGGCAGCAGCAGCAACTCATCCTGTCTGAGCCGGGACGGACTCGGGATTTATCTTTGTTTTCCTTCTCCTTTCCCTCGTTTCCGCGGAACGCTCGCACCTGATTGGCCGCCGGGCGAACGGGAGACGCAAAGCGACCGGCGTTCAAAAAGCCACCGGAGCTGTTCGCTTTTGTTCAAGCGCGAACTGTCCAGTCGCGAAGGAGCTCGGCGCGTGTGTACTCGAGCACGCGCGGATTCACCTGACGGCTTGCGGCGAGGTCGGAACCCGGTACAGCCAACAACTCCCTGTCTGTCTGCGCTTCGTGGTTTGCCCCCAGTCAACCACACTCCCGGCAAAAAAAGGTCTGTGCGAACCTACAAAAGCCACACTGTTGTTGTCGCTGTTTCAAGGTTATACATGTTTCACTTTTTTCTACTTTGCCTCAACCTCTGTAAATGCTGAGGGTGCATATTCTTAGTGTTTTTTTTTACTTTTGCTTGTCGTTTACTTTACTTATTGGCATTTTATTTGTTCATTGAAAGTCCTTAGAGCGATTATTTGCAGCTCTAAGTCCCGGATTTTGTTTATTCTACATGTACCGGTTGCGTGCATTTTATTCAGTCGTGTGGGGGAATGTCTTTGTTTCGATCGTTGTCGGAGTTCACACCTAATGTGGAAACGTTGCACTTCCGTCAAGATGTCCTTGTACTATACTGCGGCAGCCAGCCTCCGAGGTTTGCTTGTATGCTTGAAAAGTAAAGCCTCGAAGGGCATCCCCTTCCCACAGGACTCGCTGTCACCAAATTACGCCGTTGTACGCAAAGCTTACAGCGTTTTATTTTTGCCATTTGTTTTTTTTAAGTGTTGCCAGCTGTATGAGTAATGCTTTCCTCAGCACGGAAGAACAATTTTTCCTGTGAAGAAGCCCGGTTAAAGCCTCGTTCTACCTTTGAAAACAAAAAAAAGAAACGAGCAAAACTGATGAATCGCATGCGTTTTGCGGCGATATCAGCTTCCGTTTAAAGAAATAAATGTTATACCAATGTGTCAGGAAGCGAAACACTGGAATTATTACGGTAGGAGCGTCGGTTCCACGTTCACTACATACATTTCTTTTTTTGTTTAATCCCATTTTCCCCGGAAACATGAAATCTCCACAAATCTGCGACACATTCCTACTGAGCTACTGTCATTGACCTTACGTTGATTTTTAGTGTATTTGTGAGGCACGTGTCTTTGGAAAGAGGCAATTTTATGGTCAACGTATGGCAGAGGTTTCCGCTGACTTCGACAGCTGTGCAAGTAGCTGGCCATAAATCATTAGGTCGTGTCGCATACGCCTACAAAAGTATACTACGGTTCAGTGCAACAACATTGGTTACTTTAAAATGAACCTTGCAGTCAAGAACCTAAGGGCATCTTTTTCGTGCCTTTGCGAAATGTCGCATTTTAAAACGATTATCCCATCAATTAGATTATTTCTGTTTTGCTTAGGCCTTACGAGCAGTCTGGAGATGATTGGCGTTAATACTTTACTACTGTAGCATACTTCACACAGCTCAGTGCTACTATAGGGTGCAGAAACAACCCCAAACACGCCGCAGTGGCTCAATGGTTGGAGCTCTCGGCGACCGAGCCGGAGTACCCGGGTTCGAAACCGACCGCGGCGGCCGCGTTGAGATGAGGGCGAAACGCAAAGGGCGCCTATGTGTTGTGCGGTGTCATTGCAAGTTAGAGATCCGCAGGCGGTCGAAACTATTTCGGAGACCTTCACTATGGCACCTTTTTCTCTTTCTTCTTTCCCTCTCATCTTCCTCCCTTCGCTCGCGACGCCGTTGAGGGGTCCACCGAGAATTGATACAATTACTGCGCCATTTCGTCCCTCAAAAACCACTAATTAACAACCCCCCCCCCCCCCCCAGTAAAAAAAAAAAACGCATGCACAAATGCATATATAGGATAACTTAATATCTGACGAAAAAACTCTGAACGCTCGGTGTTAATTGCCCCCTCTTTCTCCTTAACCTTTACTGTCCGTCCATAGCGGCAGTTCAGATAAACCAGACGTTTTGCAAAGCAGCCTTGTTTAACAATACAAATAGTTGTGAACGAGAATCCTGCATTGTTTCTGTCCAGGTTCATGCAAACGCAGGCGTCCTTCAAACTCCTGTCACTGTGTGTGACATGGACGTATGGCGAGTACCTTGTTTTCCGTGAAACACTGGCGCAGCTGTGGGATAAAAATCAGAAAGACACGTGTCGAAGCCGTTGAATGCTGCTCCGTACGACACACGCGAGCAGAGGCCGCCGAAGAAGGAAGCTGGGTCGATTCCCATTCGCACATCTGTTCTCCAAACATACAGCAATCCTTGCAGAGTAACAGCACGTGTTCGCTTCATAAGTAGAGCAGGACGAGGAAAGAATTGGAGAGACGTAGAAAAAAAGTAAACATCCGACGCATGCTGGGTTTGTACAGAAAGGAAGAAATAATGGTTTGGTTTGGTTTGGTTTATCGGGTTTAACGTCCCGTGCACTGACATCGCACAGCACACGGGCCTCTAGAATTGAAAATATAACTAATGACATTGTAGCGAGGTTACAGAGCCTCTTTTTCGAGTCCCTGGATAGTCAAACAAATCACATGACATGTGCGAACTGGCGGAAACAAGGAGAATACAAATTAACATACCTGACAGCCTGCGAGATACATCATTTCTGTTCTTGTTTTCTTTGCAACACTCTTTGTTTCTGGCCACAGGAGGGCAGCAAATTGCAATACGTACAAAAAGATGATGATGGTGAATTTTTCTGCTGCAGGGGCATCTATGGCCAAAGAACGCCCTGGCACCAGGGTTTTTTTTTTTTTTTTTTACTCTAGGTGGGGTCAAAGGTCCATTTCCCAAGCATTTCACCCTAAATAAGCCGATCGTCAGGCAGGAGAAAGCTTGCACCCGTTGTATCACAGCACTGGAAATCGAACCACGTACAAAAAGAGGAGTTGCGGAAAGAAGAGTGTAATTCTAGAAGCTCTCTGTTTGTTTTATACTTAAGAGCAAACCAGTCGGATTGATGAAGAATGAGAAAAGGAAGGCGCACATACGACGACTAGGCTATCAACTGTGCCTTATTGCAGCAAATTAAACAGATAGTGCAGTCGTCGTATGTGTCCATTCCTTTCTATCGCCCTTTGTCTGTTGGACTCGTTGCCTGTGAAGTGCGTGCCGCCTGTCCAGGATTTCGGTACTCCGTCTTTTGTACCACCTATTCCGCGTTATAACTGCAGCCTCACTGGCATGCCGTCACCTAATTCTTTGAACACAACATGGCCGTCCAATTTTTAGAGACTAGAAAGAGAGTTGTATTCCTTTTTATTCCGTGAGCATGTCGAGCCATTCGCGCTTCTGGCTGAATTAATTTCAGGCAGATAGGCCGTACCGACTTATAGTTAAGCGGAGTGTTGCAAATTAGGCTATTGCACATTGTTCCAAACTAACAGCTTTTAATAACGAAATCATTATTCGCCTAAGTCTTAGCCCTAAATACATTAGACTAAGAACAAGTAATGCGCGTTGCCTGTTTTCAGTAGGTTATGAGACAAGGCGACTACAAAGCCGGGGGTAATCATCGCCGTCTCTTTCTCAGCTAAACAAAATCGATATCCTAACCTGTAAGTTACTGCCATTAGTTTTCATTTTTACATTAGAATCGCCCGTATTCCTAGACTATTCGAGCGCGCACAAGACAATGGGGAGGCTCCTCCTTGCAATGACGCAGCTTTCGCTAGTGGCTGTTCGTCAACGGCTTATTAAAGCAGCCGTTGAAGCTGGTTACTGTTCCCCTTTGATTGTTGGCTAGCGAAATTGAAGAAAAAAAACGCTCTGCGCAACAGCTGCGTCCCACGGCAGAGAAGCCAGGCGCCAATAGCCACCATCCAGCCTGCATAATCACGGGGATTGCGTCTGAAATTTCTAGGCCGACATCTACAAACCACTTTCACGCTTGTAGCATAAAAATGCGCGGGAACTCGAGTGACTAGACTAAAAAGTTTATTACCTGCTTTTTGTGCACTAGGAGATTGGCAGATATAAGAATAAGCTTATTACTTACCGTCCACCTGGCCGCGCAACGTACGTTAAAAAAAAATTATTTCGTGTACTGCTCGTCGTTTCTTTTTTTTTAAGAATTCATCACGTCAAACTTTTAATATCCTGCATTTTAACAAAAGGCGTTCAAGTAGTAGTAGTAGTAGAAAACTTTTATTGAGATCTTTTAAGAGATTCGCGGATTCGAAGCCTCCGTCGTCTTTCGTGGCGCCGGCGACTTGAGGCTTCTCTTCAGCAAGGTTGGGCCCCTAGTCCAGGGCTCCACTGAGTCGCGCTGCATCAGTAGCGTGCCGCACTAAGGCCCTTTGGGCCGCGAGCTCGCTGCTGG
Source organism: Amblyomma mixtum (assembly GCF_055824585.1). Classification (NCBI taxonomy): domain Eukaryota; kingdom Metazoa; phylum Arthropoda; class Arachnida; order Ixodida; family Ixodidae; genus Amblyomma; species Amblyomma mixtum. Next base: position 79,252,116 of record NC_143016.1, on the reverse strand, counting down.
TGAGCCGGCTCTCCCATTGCTCCGCACTCGGGAATTCGTGTTGGTGGAATGCTTTATTTCGTTCGCACTCCCATGTGATGTGGTATAGTGTGGGTGTGTCGCCGCACCAGGGGCAGTTTGCTCTGTATTGTGTTGGTGACATCTTGTTATAGATGTACAAGTTGGGGAAGGAGTTTGTTTGTAGCCTACGCCAGCCGACTGCTTCCTCCCTCGTGAGGGCTTTGTGTGGTGGTGGGTACTTGAATCTAGTCCCCCTGTATAGTTGTAATGTCTCTGTGTATCCCCCCTCGCATGCTAGTAGCTGAAGCTCCAGAACATCTGACATGCCTGCTCGGTATGTAAGCCCTCGAGCTAGGCTGTCTGCTCTTTCGTTCCCCGCTACGCATGCGTGGCCTGGGAAACAGTGGTTCGTACTCGGCTGCACCGTTTTTTAATAGAGATGTTAAATTTAAATGTCGAAAGACGCGGGTTTGAGTCTCGGACGCGGCGGTCGCATTTCCATGGAGGCGAAATTCTAGAGGCCCGTGTACTGTGCGATGTTGGTGCACGTTAAAGAACCCTAGGTGGTCGAAATTTCCGGAGCCCTTCACTACGGCGTCCCTCATAGCGTGAGTCACTTTTGAATGTTAAATCCCAAAAAACCAATAAACTAAAAATTTAAATAAAATTCTTGAACACCCTCCTTCTACCGACACAGTCACCACCAACCTCAATGCACTTTTCACACCAGTGCACTCACTATCCTTGCGTGCATGCCTGATAAAACTTACAACCCCGACTTAGCGCCATCAGATATCAAATTACTTCCCAAGATAACAAAGCATTTGAAGGGTACGCACTTCTGCCCCCTGTGAAAAAGTCACCAAAGCACTGCTATGTTGGTGCCGCCGACAGCCGAATTTACTCTCCTACGTCGGCATACGTAGACTATAGTGCATAGACTAGGCAGTATACATAGACTGTAACATCATCGCGGGGGGGGGGGGGGGGGGGGGGGGGGGTGCTGTGTAGAAAAAAAGGTCTGCTCGTGGAGAAAAGGACGGTGCAGAATTTTTCATCTGTAATATATGATAATAGGATTGAATGAAATCTTTGTATTTATTTATGCCCGCATCGTCCTGATGGCAAAAACACTTCAAGTGTAATAATAATAATAATAATAATAAATACTTTATAATAATAAATACTGTATAATAAATAAATACAATGTACATAATACACCAACAAAAAACATTCGTGCGCACATTGCTAAATTAAGCACTCAACGCGTGGAAAAATCCAATGCTTGATGAGGTTCAAACGTTGTCAGGCGATAAAGCATTCCACTGACAAATTATTCAAGCAGGAACAGAATGATGAAAAGTATCACTCCTAAATGGAAACTCCTTGGCTTTAAAGACATGGTTTTTCCTCCAGTGACATATATGGCAGTGGTTTAACATCCTGATGTCGATCTAAAAGGTTTAGAAATTTTATTTATTTATTTATTTATTTATTTATTTATTTATTTATTTATTTATTTATTTATTTATTTATTTATTTATTCATTCATTCATTCATTCATTCATTTATTTATTTATTTATTTATTTATTTATCTATTTATTTATTTATTTATTTATTTATTTATTTATTTATTTATTAGAGATACTATCAGTCCGGTCTGGACCAAGATAGGAGTGGTACAAGGGTAGTATAGATTACAAAGGCGAAACACGACAAACAAAACACCAGCACCATCCAGTCGGTGCCAAGTTTTAACATTTCAAAAATGGAACTGACCTCTAAGCAACAAATAAACATGCGCATAAATCTCGCTGCAACGAAACAGAAAACAATGTAAAACACCATGCCCAACACAAATGGAAGGCGCATTATATCAGGCACTATACCTACAAATCACGAACTCCAGCAGAGAATACATCCACACCCGATACGAGCACCACATTCTCTGGCAGTCTGTTCCATTCTCTCGCTGTGGACAGGAAGAAGGAATGCTAGTAGCAGTGCTTAGTAAACTTTTGTTCTTTTACATGTCTGCAATATTTACCCCGAGTGATACGTGAAGTAGTTGTGAAGAACTTGAGGAAAAGATCTAGCCTCCTAAGTGCCCTTTTAATATTAGTCATACCTACCCGCCTTTCATAGTTACCAGTTACAAACAGAACTGCCTTACTCTAAAATAAAAAAAAATCAAACCGGTACAGCTCAAGCGGCTAAACTTATTGAAACACCCTTCGTATACCATATAAAAAAAGGCCGTTCCATACGTGGGTAATGCGGACCGTAAACAACCACGCACAGCTCGCTTCGCGCAGCGTTCGCGATCTTTATGCTCTTATGACGGGCCGCAGCATTGACGGCGCTTGAAAGCCGTGTAGTAGAGTATAGCAAGCAGGTTTCCGGCGTAGATTGTTCGCACGTGCTGTCGTTGCGACCTTCGCGAAGCAAGCGTGCTTTCGGCGCAGCGGAGGGGGAGTGTGTGTAGTAGGGACGCCGCCAGCGCCGGCGCCTAATATCGCAGACACAACACGGCGAATGCCGCGGATGGGCTAATCTTTGCCGTTTCAGGTGGCGGACGGCATAGGGGCCCACGCGTGGGGTGGGCGCGCCGGCGATAAGGAACTTCGCACCCGCGGGTTTCCCGTGCAGACGCTGACGCCGGATATCCAGTGTCTCGACCGCAACAGGATCGGCGAATCTTCTAGGAAACCAAGCGCGCGCCGACAGGAGTAGTGTCAGTTGCGAGGTCGTATGCAAAGTGGGTCATTGACAGGGGGACAGGCTTAACTAAATTAGTGACATAGAGCGGTGTACTGTTCATTTGGTCTGTTTATTTCGCAGAATGGAATTATTCTTTACTAAAACTTCTCGTACTTTTTTTCTTTCTTTCGCTTAAAGTGATGAAAATGAAAACAATAAAGGACTGTGCGAAAAAGAACTTGGTTAGCTTCGCACAATTTATAAAAAGCAAATAACCACATCCGGAGTAGCACAACCACTGCTTTATTTTTCAGCACAGTGCTATCGAATGCCTCCTCGACTTAGCATCAACGTTACGTCCTGATAAGAGTAGCGGCAGCTAGCTTGAAAGTAATTCTTGTAGATGTTATTCGTGCAATTATATTCCTTATGGAGGCTGCAAAAAAGAAAAAGATAGTCTACACGTTCGGAACCTTTCTGGATGTGGTGGCCCTGTCATAACAGGTGCCTTCTCCGTGAGATGTCCCGCAATTGCCTTGACACGGGGAAACAACTCTAGAAGACGACGCTTGGCACAAGGCCAATCATCATTATGCCTAGCGGGATGAGACAGGACTTCAAAGTTCCGTGATCAGCTCATTGGCAACCACTAATTTGCTACATTAGTGGGCCCTCTAGCCCCGGAGGCCGCCACAACATGACCACCATTATGTCTTACGGATTCTAGCGGACGAGCACGCATTAGTAACACGCTCACTTCCCAAGCCCGTTTGTGCTCAACGCAGTGGGCTTCTGCCAAACTGTTTTATTATTCACGCCGACCGTGGACGACCGTGCTCTAAGTGTTTCTGTGCTTGCTGTACCACCCAAAAAAACAGTGATTATATGAACATCCACGCCGGAAGTCACCCGAGCGAAGCAAGTTCTGAATCCATCGTCCTTGAACGGAGGGGGCAAGGTTAAGTGAGAAGCTGGCAAGCTACGCTATGTAAAGCAAACGCTTGACTTCATATAGACTTTTGGTTGCTATTCTTGCACCTGCTTCTTCGGCTGCCAAGCGACGCGTACGTAGAAGCGGTGTTTGCTTGTAAAAACTAGTATCTCTTCTCGGAGTGAGTTTTTCTCGCGCACGCAAAGGTTGCACCGGGAGGGCGAAACCAACGGCTGTTCCGGATCCTCAATGGTGAAGCCCATTACTAACACCGCTTCATATGCGCCAGCAAAAATAAATGGTATCCCAAAGAAAGAAGCAAATGCGTGATGACGGAGGGAGTGAAACAAAAACAGGCTCAATATGACGCGCGGGAGCAGGGTGGGTAACATGAAGCCACACGAGCCGGGTTGCGAAACTAAGCGCGCGCTACCATTTCCCGGAGTGGCGACAAACAGATGAACCGCGCTCCGAGGCCGTTTTTTTCCTCGATACGCGACGACGAGTCACCCTTGTACCGACTGCAACCCGCCACACGTGGTTACTGTCGGCTGTGTTTTCTGGCGGCCTGTAACAGCGCCGTGCGCTGGATCTCGGCCGACTGCGCACAGAGCATTGCGCAAGGGGCGATGGCAGTTCTTTCGCCCGGATACGGAAAGGATCAGATGTACGAGCGATAAGCGCTCGACCGTGTACAAATAGGCGAGCATCGGGCTATCCCCTTCACACTGTGGCCCGCGCCTCTGAGGATTGTAGCGCGGCTCTGTGCGCGTCGCGCTCTGTTGGGATCGGTGCTTGCGTAGGCCGTTGGCTCTGCTACGGTGATCGACCGCTGCAAGGGGAAACGGTAAGCATCCGCGGGGCTGATTCTAGCTGACAGAAAAGTGTGTATAGGAAGGGCGGTGCATCGGTGAACACTTCAATCACTGCGCGGTCGAGGTGCCCACCGGGAAGTCAGTTACTGCGCTTTTCATTTCCACAAGAGCTACTCAATTTATTTCATTTTAAAGCGTATTCCCTTTTTCGACAGCTTTTGTTTCACCTTGCAGTGTTTTCTAGTTCCCTACGGTTGTCAAGTGCTGGCATTTAAATGTCTTGCATTTTCCGAGCCAGTTGCATTGCCTACCGTTCTTTTTTTTATTGGTATTGTGCAGCTTTTTTTTTTCGCAACCGTGCTGATTTCGTGTTTACAGCGAGCCCGAACTTTTGCTTTGGGCCAACCTTATTGCTTTCGTACTGTTGAAACTAGTTGCCTCGGCCTTTTTTTTTTTTTTTTGCCGCCGCCGCGGTGGCTCAGTGGTTATGGCACTCGGCTGCTGACCCAAAAGACGCGGGTTCGATCCCGGCCGCAGCGGCTGGAATTTCTTTGGAGGAGAAATTCTAGAGGCCCGTGTACTGTGCGATGTCAGTGCACGTTAAAGAACCCCAGGTGGTCGAAATTTCCGGAGCCCTTCACTACGGCGTCTCTCATAGCCTTAGTCGCTTTGGGACGTTAAACCCCATAAACCAAACCCCCCCTTTTTTTTTTTCCTCGCGACCTTCGATCCATTTATGCTTTCCTTCTAGTGCGTGCGACCCATGTTCCGCGGTTTGTTTCATTGAAGGCTTGAGCACTGTTGCGACCCGGCTTTCATCCCCCCCCCCCCCCCCCCCGTCTCCTTCTATTTACCGCAGGTGCCATAAGTCCCCGCCATGGCGTCTGGTTGGACGCGCCAGCTGCTACTGCTGGCAGCTGTGGTCGCGCTGGGAACAACGCCCACCGCCGCCTCTATGTAAGCACCTGCCCTCGTTGCTTCCTTCTTGCCAACCCCAGCGTGCGCGTTTCGCGGTCAACACGCGAATGTTCATGTATAGTGCACGTGACTTTTAGACATTCCTGCAAAGCCTTTAAAGCACATTTTTCCTACGGTAAGCACATCATACTCAACAGCCGTAATTGCCTTGCCGCTAAACTGAATTCGCTGGCTGGAAGCAAGCAGCGCATGCTTTAACGTCATGGTGCCAATACCGTCGCTGTCGGGAACACGTGCACAATGTCGAAATTCAGTTTCAAAAGATTTGCCCTCTTCGCTGGTTCCAACCCTGCCTGTTCTCACTGAACTTGTTTCAAGTAGGTGCGCTGACAACTGGTTCCCAATTCGTGCGCTGTAAACATCGAGAGGCGGCTGTCGGCAGCATAGATAGGCACAAAGGTCTGCTGACTTCTCCTGCCAGGCCCGGTCAACACAAACGCCGTTAACAGCGTCCCCTGTTTTCCTTACAAGATATCTGGAAGCGAAAATAAGTTGCATGGCATTCCCTACTCGTTAATTGCACTGCAGCGACCAGCCAGTTCAGCCCGAGGTGTCATCGTCGTTCTCAAGCCATTCATTAACACGCGCGCAATAAGTTACAGTTGCGTACTGTGTCCACGTGTCCAGGTTTTGTAGGGAGCAGTGCAGCCCCGAGAAATTTTTACTGCGTGCAAACATCTTACCGATAAACGTGATTCACATGTCAGTGTTTCTGCGATATGACTTACAGCCTGCTTTCCTCTGCGCTTTCATAATCATAAGTCTCCACTTGTCTCGTGCAGTGAGTACCTTGTGACTGCACCCGGATTCTTGACTCCCAATTCCGACATCAAGATCACCGCTGTGGTGAACAACCCGGCGTCTGCGGGACAGCTCAAAGTAGACCTATGGGGCACTCGAGTAGGAATCAACGAGAACAGCACAGTGCTGGCAAGTCGGACGTATGACGTTGGTGCAGACGGTGAGCACTCCACTATCTTCCTTATTCGCTTTAAACTTCTGCCCCCACCGACATTTTACCTACACTCCCAAGGGAGCATTGTTTTGTCCTTCACTTGTGCTCGATTCTTGAACTTTTTAGACTCGAGTAGGCCAGATTGTATTTTTGCGACTCTGCTAGTCTCAGTGAGGCGCTCCCAGATGCCTTGCCGTACAGACAGAACTTGCTTCAGGGCGCTCACTGTGCTTGTACTGCCTTGTTTCCATCGTTACTGCTGAGAGGTTTGCAACAGCTTCGCCTACCAAAGTGCATTTCTCATTTTCCGCAGGCATCGACGCCGAGCTGCTGTTCCACGTTCCCGACCTGAGCCCCAGCGTCTTCTACAACCTGTACCTCGATGTGAACGGACAATTCGGCGCTGACCAATTCCACAACAGGTCGTCCGTTCAATTGGAATACGTCAATAACATCAACGTCGTTGTTCAGACGGATAAGCCCATGTACCGTCAAGGCAGCACAGGTATTCACTCACTTTCTCTCGGTCCCACTCCGGGCCCTGTCTCTAGCTCTGTACGCAGCTTGCCCCCTCAGCCTTTTCAGCGCGCCATTACATTGCAACCCTTCAACTTTCCTAGCACTGGCCTTGCAGCTCTGTGACCATTACTTTCATTCTTACTGCCCCTGATGTCCCTTTCGAAGTCATAGCCAACCTTGGCGTGTTCCTTCTCGGCCCGTGTTCTCTTTTGAACGCAGACAGCCTGGGGTCTCACCTCCATTAGGTAAACATGTTTTTAATGGCTGCCTTCTTTCAAACTTTGTTGAAATACTTGCCATAGTACTACTTTTTCATTCTCTCCACTCTCTTTTTTTTTTCTCAAGAGTCCTCTATCGCTGGAATGGCGCGTGGTGGTTTCCCCATAAGTTAAGCTGCATTTCAGTATCCAGACGCTGCGCTAGCTTTAGGTGTTGGGCAGAGTGGCTTTGTTTAAAACTAGCCCTGGTAAGCGCGGGCAGAGAAGCCAGGCACACGTTGCCCTGACTAAGTATTGGGAATGCGAAATGGCTGAACTCCCCTTTTGGTCTGGAGTCTAACTTGAAGTAAGCTTGCTGTGATCAAAACCGGCTCCTGAACAAAGCGGCGGATTCCCCTCGGTCGATGGTGTGGAGCGATTTTCATGACGCTACGTTTATTCAGATTGACCGGTTTTCGCGCTTGCCAGCCCAAAGGGATCAGCCGCGTCGAGAATCGATCGACTTTTGACAGGAGGGGTTACTTTAAGGGTCGTTTTTGAGCTTCCTTCTTGATTATACTAATTATTATACTAATTATTATACCAGATTATACTAAACATGCGTTACAGACCAAAGTCTCGCTCTTGAGGCCAGCGTGGTTCATTCCCTTCTGCACTTCATACTCATTAGTGGGTTACTCGCGAAGCCCTTAAAGTGTGCGATACAATTCATTCCCCGCGATTCAGATTCCCACCTCGAGTTCTTCTCGCACTCTCCCGCTAGTTCTTTTTGGGCAGCAAAAACACTACATTTGCCCCTTCAGACGTTCTACGCTCGTGCGTATACATCACGGCCTTTGTCTTGCGTTGAATAGAGTGGTTGCTAATTCAACAGTGTTTCGTTGCGGTCCTTTTTTTGTCACAGCCCGCACATTCGTTTCACTGTTACTGCAACCCGTTCTTTGCAGTGAACTATCGAGTACTGCTGCTTGACAACAACCTCCTGCCTGTGACGAATCAGTTGGTGAGTTCATTCAGCAAGCTGTTCTACGCCATCCAATATTACGATCAGCATGTTTCACTTTCATTGACCTGCCGGACTTCAATGCCTGTCCTATTCTTGTCTTCTGTGTGCTCGTCTATTTTGGCTCAGTGAAGTCTTCCTTCAGTTCAGTATGCTCAAACTAGCCCGGCGATTGATGTTTAACGGACGTTCTTTCGCGCATCTTGTTCTCATGCTCGTATTCAGCAGCCTCATCTGCAGAACGCGCTACGCATTTCTCCTACGTTCGTAACCTTCCATTCACCATCCGTACCTTTTCTGCTCCCGCAGGCTAACATCACCATCACGAACCCCTACGGCCAGCTCTTGTTCCAGCAGCAGTTTGTCAACTTCACCGATGGTACGCAAGTTGTTGGCCAGTCTCGCAAACTCTGGTTTGCGCACGTGTATACTAACTTGTATCTCCATTTCGCAGGCCTCTTGCAAGGCTCCTATGACCTCCTTGCCATTACCGACGAAGGAACGTGGACTATCAGCGTGTCGGCAGGCACAAACTCCGGGTCGGCATCGTTCCAGGTTCAAGACTATGGTGAGCCCAGTTGTCGGCAGGATGCGCATGAATTAAGTCACGCAGTACACCTTTTTGTAATCTGCCTTGCTTAACGACATGTCCCACTTGGCTATCCCCTTGACACTATGCAAATACTGATGTTTCGTTGAAATTCCACGCCTCTTCCAACTTCCAATTTCAGGCTGCTAAAGACGGGTGCCTAATAACGATGTCATTTGCATAATGAAATAAAACAGCGCAAGGGACGGGACGAAACACGGAGGAGCAAAACAGACACGGGCGCTATTTTGCTCCCCCGGGTTTCGTCCCGTTCCTTGTGCTGTTTTATTTCATTATGCAATACAAACTAGCCCGGCATCTTGCACTTCTGAACGTCATTTGCATGTTTCTTTCCAGTGCTCCCGAAGTTCTCAGTTACCATCACTCCTGACACCAACGACGTCGTCACGAACCCCACTGTGCTGTACACTATCTGCGCTAAGTAAGCGAACTTTTATCTTGCTACCCTCGCCGCGATTATTCAGATTTGCAACTAGACTCGTGTAGGCCATTTCTCATGCGCCCCAGTGCACTCCCTAATAGCTTCACATTCACAAATCCATCTTTTCCCCCCTGTCGTGTTCAATAGCTCATATTCCCGCTATTCCAAATTGCAGCCCGCCCTACGCTTACGGGCTAATCATGCTTTCCTTCTTACGATCGCAGCTTCCGTTGCTGTTTTTCTCTACTTTTCGCTGCCTTCATAATGTGGCAGTTTTTTACAGTCCAACCTTCATTCCAGCAGCGTTCACCGGTATACAATTTTAATACCAGCTACGCGAGGCCAGTGCTGGTATTGCTCCATTCTCCTAATAAATGGGACTCCTCCCAGCCAGTTCAATGCGGTCTTGTCGCTCCATGACCTCACCTTCGTGGCCCTGTACCCACCACTTCGGTGCTAAGACTCCACTTCGCGACTCTAGGCTTCACCTCATGCACACTCCCAACTGCATAACCACATAATTCCCTCTTGCGTTTCCTTCTTGCAGGTATACCTATGGCGAAGATGTTAAAGGCACTGTGCAGATCTACACATCCCCATTCAACTACTACTACCCAGTGCGCCAGAAGCCAGTCATCCTTCGCGTCGCTGAGGTACCGAATCTTTTCTTTTTATTCTTTTAGCAAATGCGCGACGCGCGCACCACTCCCCGGACGCTGCACGCGACCGACCGACCGACCTCTAGTCTATACTTTGCTCACACGAATATGCAAATGTCGGATTGGTCTAGTCTACGATACTGAATAGCTTGTGTTCGTTCACGGCACCTCCACCCTGAATGCTAGAGGCCAGTTGGGCCGGCACTTTCGCATGCTTGCTAATGACTTCCTATCAGTAGCGTAACTTGCCATGAAGAGCAGCATGGCTAGCGTTCGGCCGGCACAAGGTGCTGCCACAGAACAATCTTCGGCAGCATATCCCCCCTTCCATAAAAGCGGAGTGTCAGGCACGCTATCAAACACTCTTCATTGGCTCAGTGTCGGGGATAACTGCTATTCGTTTAGGCACTACGAACTCTTTTGTCCTGGACCCTTGCTTCCTAGATTGCTTATGATTTCTCTTCTATTCGTTAGATCAACGGCTGCTACGACTACGTCTTCAACGTATCCCTGCTCAACACTGTGAACTACACCTACCCCACGTACCCTTCCATCAACGTCACTGCCAAGGTCATTGAAGACGGCACAGGTGAGCTATACATGTAACAGGCCCCGTAAATGTTTCCTTCCCCCACCGCGCACTAGTGCCCGTTCCAAGCACACAGATCGTAGACGCACCGAGGCTGTTAGCTTAAAACTCAGATTTCAATGTTTCCAGACATCATAATTGTCCCATAATTCCAGCTTTGCCCATTACTACAACACCGGTGAAGGCACCGTCTTTGCTGGCTGACTTTTCAAGTCGGCTAAACAAATAAAGGCTGCTTCATTTCATCGCTGCTTTGAATGAGACTAGAGCCACATTTCTGTACAGGTGTCTCTCAAACTGCCACCGAGCTGCACAGCCGTGGTACCACTCGGCTGAGGCTGACCTTCGGACAAAAGTACGATTCCAACAACCAATACTCTAGCAGCACCGACAACACCTTCAAGCTCAACCTCCTCTACAAGGGAAATGTAAGCAGTCTGTCATTCTTCTGTAAATGAATGACTCCCTTATTGGTCATCTTTCAACATCTCGGCGAAAACCCGGTTGATGTTCGTTCCAATTCCAGGTGGTATAACTGACCTTTCCTAGGTATAGTTGCCTGGTGGACCATGCGCACGCCTGATCACTTTATACTTATTGGACGCATATTGAATGTATCTGTATGTATTTGTGTTGTCCGTACCTGTGGAGCAGTCCGCAATCACTGTTGAATACGCTCCCACTTCAGCGACATGGACGGCGCTTTGCTAGGTTAGTTTAGTAGAGATTCCCGGTCTTGCACCGCGCAGTCGTCTCCAGCCCACATGACTGGCTTTGGCCCCATCTCTGCTCGTGGCTGTAGATCTCCCTCATGTCGTATACCGAACTGCTTTTCGCTATTACTTCACACAGATGCATTCGGCCTGAACGCGCTGGCATCCTTCTGCCCTGCTCTAGCCCCCACACGCAAGGCGTTGCCCTACACTGATCACAATCGCGCTTTATTTCCCTCCTTATTTTCCGCCCCATTCTCACCCGTACTCGCGTCTTTAGACCGACAAATGCTATCGTAGTTTTCCCAGTTTCTTTCTTCGCGACTGAAAAGGTATTCACTTGCAGTTAGCTTGAGACACCTGGTTCCATGCAGTTGCCACTTCACTTCTGGCCTACTGCTCCATGTAGAGGGCAGCATTGTTCTCAACGTTTAAAGTGGCTGCACGGTACACAACGCGTTTGCCGCTGTAGAACTTGCAAGCGACACCTTCCGATGTGTTTCACTCTTTCAGCTTTACGTGCAAGAGTTGGATGGAACTCCGCGCCCGAACGAGGTCGTGCAGCTCTGCATGTTCGTGGAGCGCAACACGTTCAAGTGGCGTTCATGGGAGACGGACAACGTGCTCGCCTGCCGAAACTACACCTCCGATGCCGACGGTCTCATTGGCTTCAGCTTGCCACCCTTCAATCAGAGGGTCACGGGCGTCATTGTTCAGGTACGTCTAGAGCATGCGCATGCCCTTGTGTGACAGCCGATCACATCCCCACGTATTCCTTCAGAAGTCCCATGCTGTGATTAAATCAGATGTCCCGCAGCTAAAGCTAATGGAGAACTACAAGGACTCCTACTGGGTGCTGTTTACTTTGAGAACTAGTCGACGTTTGTTTTCTGCTTTCGTGCCATTGTCCTTGGAGTTCTCGTCGTCGCTTGCCTGTGCCACCTGCCATTTGTCTTCACATGCATTTGGTTCGTTCGCAGGCCATCGCTGTCAATTTCCCGCGCATCGTGGTCAAGAATGGGCCCACCCTCGAGAAGCCCTCTACACAGCTCAGCCTTGTCCCCTTCTACTCACCCACGGCGAGCTCGATCCGCATCGACCGAGGAGACGGAAGCGTGTACACATGCCAGGCCCAATTCACGCGCCCCATCGTGATGACTGCCGATGCCAACGTTGACTACCATATCTTCCTCACGGTGAGCTTTGCCAGTCATAAGCCTTCTATCACCAACGGCTTCATTCTTTCACGCAGAGAGCAGATTGTCCTAGCGCTACATAGCGAAAGGAAGTTGTCCAACAAACGATACCAGCTGCATTTGCTATGCCTTAAATTGCATTCGCTCGTGGGCCGCGATCAGGTTGTGTGCCAATGTATCACTCGCAAAACTGCGTCACCTTTTAGCGAACACCCGGGTTTGCCCCTTGTAGTCGTAACATGCTCGGCTTGTCTGCTAATATAAAACTGGCTCTCCAGAGCGCTTATTCTTATTTTGTGCCATCTTGCTTCTCAAATCGGAGCGGTTGCTTTAGTTGCTGCTTAATTGCATTCTGATGCTCGTACAGCCGGCCAAATCTTTAGCTAGCGTGCGCGACGGCCGCGTTTTCTGTGCTCCTGTAGCTTATGACGGAGCAAACTTGCAAAAATATCAACTCTAAGCCCAAGCTCGCTAAGCCCGTGCTCAATATTGCGCTTTCCGAAAGTTTGCTTCATCCTGGTATTGAATTTCTGTAGTTTCGACTGCATCGAGCATTGTCGAAACTAAATGCGCTTAATCAGCTATCCAAACAAATTCGATATTAATAGCGATATGTTTCGATGACTGTGCATCTACGTGAGGAGGCCACCCGCTCCACATACATCGGCAGAGGCCAAAATGTTGCTTTCCTTCTCTCCACAATGGCGGCGTCTGTATGCGTTATTTCCTTCTGGTTGTTTGCTGCCTGTAACTCTTTATTTCACCAGTCCTTTCAACCCGACCCTCCCCGCGCTGGGATGCCTACCGTCGCTTTTCACGTAGCTACACTATCGATGTTCTACGTTCTTTTCATTCATGCACGGGGATAATACCGCAGCAAATGCTCATGCTCGTCGTTCCTCTCAAACACTGATGCCCGGTTTCTGGCCTGTCACAACCGCAGCTCACTTCCAGCGGCCGCATCCTAGAGACGCACAACTTCACGAAGCATTTCACCGAAGCCGAGCTCACCATGGACCAGACCGATGGCACCGAGATCAAAAACAGCGACCCTCCAGCAGGCAGCTCCGAGCCCCAGGTGGTAGACCCAGAGACCGTGCGGTCGGTGGGCAGCTTAGAGTTCAAGTCGAGGCTCCCCGCGGACGCCAGCCCCAAGGTGCAACTCCTGGTGTACTACGTGCACAGAGACTCCAATGGCAGGCCCATCGAAGTCGTCTCAGACTCTGCCGAGTTCAGCGTCCAAAAGTGCCTGGAGAACAACGTAAGCATACATCTATTTCTCGCTGTTAGCATGTCGTGTTTTCGTCTTTCCCGTAGCAGTCCTTCCGACATGTAATATGTATATATATATATATATATATCATGGGGTGTTCTGCCTCTTGCTAAACTGTTTCTCATCGACAATGTGCAATTCTAAAATTTACAGTGCCTCTTAAACTTTTTACGCCACAGTTCTAGTCCATGTTTACAGTGCGGTTAATTTCGGCGCGGAATAGTTTCCATGTACGTTGCAACCACAACGGAGTAAATACACGCGAGAGGTCGGGGCCTAGCAAACTTGCAGTGTCCGTTACGAGTACCAGTTCTAAATTTGCTTACCGTTGGCTTTCCTTTTCCTCCAAGCATCTAGCATTTATTGTTCCTGACTAGCTGCAACGAGCTCTCCTTCTTCGCCTTTCTCCCCAGGTGTCGCTGGAGTTTGACCCCAAGAAAGCTCTGCCCGGCTCGAACGTGTCCCTCTCGCTTGCTGCTGCCGGAGACTCCCTGTGCGGTGTCGGAGCCGTTGACAGCAGCGTCACCCTCCTGGATGGTTACAGTCAACGCAATTCGAGGGACGCCGTAAGTTGACCGGAGCCGCTGGCTATCCTTCGTTTCAGTTCGAGGTCCGATTCCTGCGCTTTTGCACATGGTTCTCTATTTCAGCTCGGGAAGGTTTGCGTTGAGGTTATCTTGGATAGGTGCGAAGAACAGCACAACACGGCCGAGGTAGAACCGGCCATTATATTTCCCTTTGCTGCTTGACAAACCATAGCATTGCTAGTACGTTTTCCCCCTACCTGGTTTCTCGTTTTGCTCTTACCTTTCAGCCGTTAGCCATTCGAAACGCCACTCCTTGGAATGCCGGCCATTGCTCGCAAGGATAAAAGTACCCTTTGCTCTCCAGAATGCTCAACAACTAACGTAATCTCGCTAGTATAAGGTGGACTTTACTGTTAACGGATTTCCGCAAGTTGTGATTCCACACAGTCTGACTCCAAACTCGTCCGATGGTCGTTTATTAACCGTACGGGAAGATCTCTGTACGAAAAAAATTGGCTTTCTTAACGCACCAAAATCTTGCGACTGTATCTAATTAGGCATCTCTGAATCAACAGATTCTAGCCTTCATGACGTTGCTAAATTCCATTACCTAGCACTTGCAGACTGTCTACAATAAGGCTACTTCCATATCCGATTTTCTGGTGAATGCTCCCATATTTCTTCTCATTCCAGCTCCTCAATCAGATCAGCTACTTCAACTACAGGTACACCCGCACTTCTCTCGTCAACCAGAGCTACTGCTACGTGGGTAAGTAAGCGTCCTGAACAAAGTTTCTCAGACTCCTTAGCAACTTGCGCTGCTGCCTACAGCTAGCGGAATCAGTTGCGGAAACAAAGAACCCCTCCTTTTGCGCAGACTGCTTGTGACAGTGCGTGCTTGTGTGGCTCAAACCCCCGTTACGCTTGGGGTCGCTGTGATCGAGGACCTGAGCTCTTCCCACCAGTCATATTTGGCCGCTCAGTAGCTATCGATTTTCGCATGTAACGGCAGTCAGTTTCTCGGAAAACTCGTCTCTCGCGGTGTCGGCTGACATGACTTCACTGAGTAGGCGTCGCCCATTGAAGCCACTCTTACGTGCATGTGCTCAGCCATTGACTAACGCTAACCTTAGTTCTGAAAACATGCCGCGCTGTAGCAATAATCGCCACAGTTCAGAGCACAGTTTACGTCCAAAAAAAAGTGCATAGTACCATATGCATAGTTTGACAGTAAACTGCAACATGCCTATGGAAGGTATTTCGTGCAGCTGATGGTGCTTGGTTCGAACAGCATTACACTACTAATAGGCGCGATCACTGCGATAAACTTCATTCCCATCCTAATACCACAATATCACGCTCCGACGTACAATCGCAATGCTGCTCCTCTTAGATTCTCTCTTGTGTATTAAGCGTTGGATTTCTCTGGCGACTGTTTTGTTCGCAGACGGTTATCTCTACAACGAACCCTACGAGAAGTCGGGCGACTCCCAACTTAAGGTGCGGAGGAGGAGGCAGGCAGTGTCTCCTTCAGTCTCCTTCAGCTACGACTCCCTGAGCTCGTTCGAGGTAAGTTTGCCCGTTTACGCAAAGTGTAGTTGTAAATATACGGTAAAATCCTTGCCAACCAAGTCTCGTGAGTCTTTCGTTAGACTGCGTAGTCCTGAGCAAATCGGTCCGATGCGGATTCACAGAAAGCTTATTTCAAAGCGTACGGGCACAGATCGAAGACATCTATAGAAGCATTCGGCGATATCCGTGCTTCATCTGCTAGATATAATGTCGAGTGCCTGCCTTCTCGGGCAACCCAGCAATTTTTTTTAAGATCATCGGCAATGCGTCTCGATACAGTACAGATGGTACAGAGTCGATCCCACTTTTCTAGAGCGTACGAGCGGTGTGCTGGAGAGCGAATTGAGTTAAATATTATCGCAGCTGCTTTGCTGGGGTGAAGGCGCTGGTGCGTG
The DNA here is from genome assembly GCF_055824585.1 of Amblyomma mixtum. Lineage (NCBI taxonomy): Eukaryota > Metazoa > Arthropoda > Arachnida > Ixodida > Ixodidae > Amblyomma > Amblyomma mixtum. The sequence continues at coordinate 79,236,041 of NC_143016.1, read as the reverse complement.
CGTGGTGCACCTGTCTATTAGGCTTCTCACCAGCACAAGTGTGCTCAGTGCAAGTCAATGCCTAATCTCGCATTTCGCTTTATTTCCACTGGACGGCACCGCTCGAGTGCTCTAGACAGGTGTGATCGGCTCTGTACAGAGTAGCCGGTTTTCTCTTGTTTCACAGCTTTAACCGAATAATTGGCGGTAATGTCTCGGGCGAAACGAGACTATAGTTGTCTTGCTTCCTCAAATCTCTCCTTACATGCACGCCATGGATTCCGCATTCAGCTGTTCCTTATGTACCCTGTATTAATAGGCCTCATTTTTGTACTGTCCTTCTCCCCTTTCGCAGAACACTGGTCTTGTCGTCTTCACCAACCTGCCAATCCAGACGAGGCCATGTCCAAACCGCGCTTTCCCTGGCTATCCCAACAATCAAGTCCTGGGATCGACCAATCGCTACTATCCCAGTTTTGGCGGAGCAGGTTTCGGAGGCAAGTGCAGGAATTAAGATAACCACATTTCAGCTTCTTACCTGTTCCCCAGTTAAATGAGCTCCGGTCGAAGAAGGTCCCTGTGTAAAACTGTTCTGCGCACTTAACTCATTAGAAGCGACCTGTTTATCCATTTGCACACGGACTCATTGCTGCCGAGGTGTCTGCAGCAGCGAAGACAGAACTCCATGATATGACGAGTGCGCTGCGCATGTGTACGCCTACCAGTCTGCTCTCGTTAACTGCTCGACTAGACTCGCTACGCCAGTTTTTATTAAGCTGTATAAAAGGCTTGCATCGTGAGCAGTAGCGTGCCGAAGCTAGAGGCGCAGTGCTTTCGGGTCCGGCGTTAAACAGCAGACTCCTGGAAGCATCCAGAGGCTCGGTGTATATTCACTGCAAGAGCCGTGCGCCACGAACGCCACGCATTCGTAGCTATTTTGAGCACTCTGTTGTTGTTTGTTGCGCATACAGAGGCACTGCTATGCTAGTCGCATTGGCGCGGTTCACCGCGTTTAAGCTAGCGCGGTTTTCGTTAAGCGTGATTGCTGCTGTTAACGTGGTAGTTCAGTTCGCCTGTGTGAATAGCGGCTGCCAGAATAAGCGAACGCCGTGCTTCCCTTACCCGACTCTAAGCGCGCCAGTGTGTAAAGTCTATGAACCCACGTTCTGATTCCATTCTATCTTGCTGCAGCTGTGAACAAGGTGGCATTTGCTCCGAGTGCCTCCCCTGGCTTTGCTGGACCAGCACCCATCGCCGAATCTGCGCAGGCAGACTTCTCACCCGTCGTCCAGGGGTCGAACTCCGTCCGCACACTCTTCCCTGAAACATGGCTCTGGCAGATCAAGAAAGTGAGGTAAGCATCTTGAAGCCTCTCGGTTCACTGGTGCATATACCTCCATTGGCCTTTTGCCGATAAAACCGGTACCTGAGAAGTATCTCTCCCCCCCCCCCCCCTCTCTACTTGGTGCTCACCCGTCATCAGAATCTTCAGCTTTCTGACTCGTCGTCACATTTTCCATTGGCTTTGCTTCAGGACAGTATTGGCGTAACCTTGACAATTCGTTCTCCAGAATCTCAGGGCTTGACGCGTCGTAGGTTCTCTTCAACACCTTGTGGAACCTGGATGATTAAAGCACGCCACTCAATTTTTGCCCACATCAGAACCATCGGGCCAGATATTGGGGGACGCGCGCGTCGAGTGGTGTTAACCTGTTCCATTCCTTTTAGCTGAGCTTGTCTAACATACACGCCAAGGGCACGACAGAAGCGTTGAATTGTTTGTGTAACGTTCAATCCTCCATCTCGCAGCCCCGACGGATCTTTGGTTTACTCCGAGACACTCCCAGACACCATCACCACATGGCAGGGCACAGCCGTATGCCTGCACCCGCGAAACGGCCTCGGCGTCTCCCAAGTGGCGAACGTCACCGGGTTCCAGCCGTTGTTCGTATCGCTCACGTTGCCGGCATATATGCAGCGCAAAGAAGTGGCCACGGTCATTCTCACCGCTTTCAACTACGGCGAAGAGTGCGTAGCGGTAAGTGACGCCACCTTCAGCTGACACCGTGCAGAAAGCGTGTGGGTAGATAGCAGAGCGTAATTGAGGAGTATCTACCTCTGATCGGGCCTGCTCGATAACTTTGTTTACAGTGATGACTCTACTGTCCTGAACTGCTTTCACTTAGCACTGCACATTCAGAGCATGGAAGCTCTACACTATGCCATGGATTTACCTTTGCTTTCCTTGTATTCCTTACAGTGGCAATGGTTACCAGTTTGTAACCAGTATCATTTACCAGCTAATAGGACAAATGACTTCTATCTGCTGTAATATTTAACACTTGCATAGCACACATCGTTTCGCCACGTGAAAATCGTCCCTTCCTCATTCAGAACTAATTGTCCACATGATCATCGCTTCCAGGTCCGAGTCAGTCTGAGGTCCCTGGAGAATCTCGAGGTGGTCGCGGGTCCCAACAGCACGGATGCACTACTCTGCCCCAACTCTAGCACATCCGCGTCCTTCCCGTTCGACGTGCGCGCTACCACGCTTGAGAAGTCCCGTCTCGAAGCCCGCGTCCAGACGAGACCCGAGGCGCAGGCACAGTATCCGGACGTCAAGCTCTCCAACGTCAACTCGAGTGATACTGTCATCCAGACCATCGATGTTAGGGTAAGTACGGACATTTCAACACGTGCGTTGTAAGTGCTCTGCACTGTTCAGTACCTCGAGCTCATTTCTGTGCAGCTTGCTATGCAGTGTGGTTAATTGCAGCTCATTCGTATGCGCTACTTGACTGCGGTTTTCACATGGGCGAATTATGCGCTCTGCACAAACGCAGTCTGACGGTTGTAGAGCTCGCTTACCAGTCCTGCCACCAATTTCCATTTACGAATGTGCTTGCACGTAGGAGCGCATAAATCGTTACATATCCATTGTTTCAAAATCAATGGCACTCGTTGTTCCGAATACTTGGTGTCCGCCTTCCTAAGACTAAAGGTCTGCGGAACGAAGTCTGCTATAAGACAGCGCTACAAGCATAAGTACCAGTTATTCGTATCCGCTGCGCCGAACCTTCAAAGCATGTTCGTACATATTGGCTCCTGCTTCTCCAGTGCCACAGTCCTTGCCCTCGTGTATTCGGCTTCAAGTCGCAGGAATAACTAGGCTCTTAAAGCACTTATCTGGCTTCAGCACTCGCACGCTACTTCTCTCCTTGTGGGAACTAGCAGTCCCATTTCTTTCCATTCCCATTTTTCTAATCCCTTCATTTCACCTTGCAGCCTGAAGGCTTCCCCATCAGGGAAATCGACACGTTCCTCCTGTGTGCTTCAGGTATGGGAACTTGCCCCTGCTCTCCGCAGTTTCCTTGCGGACAGTGCCTTTGCCGGCATTTGCGCATGCTGTACATTTCCTGTCGCCAAGAAAACTCTCGTTGCTCTGAATTCAGGTGACGCCGACAGCGCTCCGGACACCCTGGAAGTCAACCTTCCGACCCCTGTGGCTCTTGTTGAAGGCTCCCAGCAAGTTGTATTAGTAGGCACAGGTAAGCTTCAGCATACTCGCGGTGCCTTATGCGCAGCTCCTTTCAAGTCTTTATTAACGGACCCCTAACCAGTGGCCCAGCCCTGTTCTCGCGCAATTTCACCCATCCTCTTATGTGACACAGCCTTCCTTCGATGACTTACTATTAAAATTTGACTCCTTTAAAGTTCTGACTGTTTAGATGTTCGATTCCCACCGTTCATAGTGAGCACAGGCCATCTGTCGGCCTGATGCTCGGCTACTCAGGGGGCAAAAAAGCTTTAAATTCGGTCTTTGATCCTACCTTGTGCAGACGGCAATGTCTTGTGCGATGACTCTGTTGGAAAAACTACTCTTGAGCCCATAAAACTCGCCATCTCCACGACAGCAGCATAACGTAGAAGGCGGAGAGTCGCAGAGGTGAATTTAAGACAATGGCATAATTACGCCGATAAGTTGTTTTGTTTGAAATGTATACCCGGTGGCACCCCGCATCCTCAACTATCTCATTCTACACGGACCTCTTCCCTTCCTTTCACTGTTAACCAAATATTCCACTCTTCGCACTCTTGTACGATCTGCCCGTCCTTCACTGATGCGAACCTCTCGTGCGTGCAGGAGACATCCTCGCTCTCAGCCTGAAGGACCTGTCTGTTCCCACCATCACCTATTCCAATGCTGAGGGGACACTGTCTGTGCTTGCCTCCAGCGTCTACCTCCACAAATACCTTCAGCAAACGGGCACTCTGACTGACACGGTGGACTCTGGCCTCCGGTCCCGCATTCGCCAAGGTTCGTATAAGCCATGACCGGGTCCGCTGAAACATTGCCAGCGGCTGCATGCCGACGTAGCTGCACCACTCATTTCTTACTGAGTGCATTATGTTGGCTTCGGAGAAGACTGAAACACCGGCTTTGCGATTATTTAGGCAACGCCGGGATGTACTAGTGCGCCGAAGGCGGTTTACGGCAGAGTTCTGCCATCATGTATGTGAAAATTTAACACGGTGGTGCTGTAGGCTTATTTATGGTTAAGGTTTACCAATTGGATATCGCTTGCTGCGTGTCCTCGCAATGATAGATTCGTTAACTGTCAAACAAGTCTCTTCTGTGTCCTAGTAGTGCAGATAAAAGTCCTCGATCTAATTCTTTAAGTGTCGTACGTAACTTGGATTAATTTCTTAAACGTCGCGAGCCATCAACTGCATATAACTCGTCAATCGCAATATGCGCTTGTGAATTGCGGCACAAACTTGAAACTCTTGAACACCGGCTTTTCCCAGGCGGAATCCTGCTGAGACAGCATTAGTTTTCTTTCTTTTTTTTTTTGCACCTCAGAGGCGCCTCAGCGCCGGCTGTCTCGCATTCTTACCCAGCCACAGATTCATCGATATCTGTTAAACTACACCAGAGCGATAACGATATGACCTGAATGTGCTTTTTCTTCAGCGTCCCAGGCTCAAAACAGCTTCCGGTCCTCCGACGGCTCCTACGCTCAGTTTGGCTCTAGCGAGTTCCCGAGAAGTGTGTTCCTCACCGCCTTTGCCGTGAAAGCCCTCAGCGCTGCCAAGGAGTACCTGGGTTCCAGCGTCGAAGCTGACATCGAGACTAGCGTGCGCTACATCCTGCAGCACTGGAACGCTGCCACCGGCTGTTTCGTTGAGAACCAGCCCGGCTCGTCACCCTTCGGCCCCCAGACAGCCGTAAGCTCAGATTCTTGGTGGACACTGGTTCGCTCTTTCCTTCCGCTTTTTTCCTTCAGTCATAACATCCTTAGTTTTCTAACTTTTTGGTTGCAGCCTGACTTCACCGCGGCCGTTGGTGTCATGCTTCTTGAGAGCGGCTACAACTTCGCCAACATCACGGACGGTGTCCTCCAATGCATTGACGCCAGCAACCTGCCTTCCAACCACACGACAGCACTGAACGCGTACTTTTCGGCACTCGCTGGGCGCACGGAACGAGCTAACAGCGCCTTGGACACGCTCCTGAGCGAAGCTGAGAAAAGCAGTAAGTGCGTTTGCGCATACAAGGTGAAGTCAGCTGACCAGGTGTCTTGGAACTGGTCTCGGGCTGTTCAACCGCTTATAGCTACACATTCACACCACAGGATGAAACTTCTTTTGCAAGCCCACTCCATACATCACCGAATAATTTATGCGCTCTCGCAACTGAGCGGTGCAATAGCTTTTCAATCCGCTAAGATCGTTGCGTAGTGGAGTCTGAACTTTTCTGCATGTGGTGCGCAGGTTTGCGAAGAAGCTCCTTTAAATTGCGTTGTTCGGAGTTGAGGTCCCGTGGTGCCCATTTCCGAAGTCCCTCAATGTCTCCAACGATCACACACACGTCGTAAGACATTACCCGTACACTTCCGCAGAACTCATCCCTCTGAGCTCCTAGAATTGCGGAATGATTACATGTCTTTGTCCAAGGTTGGTTTTACGCGCCTCTAGCTGTGACAGTCTACAGCCCTAAACATTTCGTATATCAGATTCATTCCCTACTGCCGGTACTTTTAGTGATTTACAGACCGTTTTGTACGCTCCCACCGCACTGTTCTCGTACAGTTCGTGGTCTCTTTAGCATATGCTTCCAATCACCCAACGTTCTCGTTTGACCTGTTTCAGTTTACCACACGACTTTGCGCTAAAGGGCGACACTCTAAGCCACGTGATTGAGCTATTCGTACAGAATTGCTCCTAGTTACTGAACCATAATAGTTCTGGTGTTTAATTTCATTTTCCGCACAAGCCCTACACAGGGTTTGGAAACACGGGGAGAGAAGGTAGATGGCAGAGTCTCGGCGCCCAAGAAGCAGCTTTCGGTCATAACGTGAAGGCGCTTCTCTCGTGTTTTAGTCAGCTTCGCGAAATGTCGGACTTGCAGGCTAATTATGTGACGGGAAAAATCTCGTGCGAATACCGGCAGTTCGGTTTCGGCTTCAAGCGCATGGTGCTCTTTCTTCTTGAGCGCCACTATTTATTTCAGCTTATATTCAGTTTGCTTTTCGCGCTTAGTCTCGCCAACCCTCGCCATAGTTTGTTAAATTTCTTATTTTCCTCTTCATTGCAGGTGGCTTGACGTCGTGGAGCGGCGATGGCCTGACTTACGGCTCGGCGGACACCGCCGGTTACGCAGTTCTCACTTTGAAGCTGCTGAACCGCAACCTGGGGGAAGCGCTGCCAATCGTCCGTTGGCTCATGCAGCAGACCTACGCTCGATACACCTTCTCCTATTCCGAGGTAAACGGGCGCGGTGTAGATCTTGCAGCACATAGTATTCATGATACTACAAATTATCACCTCTAGGCGAACCGTTTCTGTTGCTCCAAATACTGAGCGGTACAAACGTTACGGACACTGAGTTGTAGCACAACCACCAGTCGTGTGGTACATCCTCTGGGCTCCATGATTTTAGTGGTACAGTTAAGCGCGTTGCTGCGTGCCCCAAGTAATTCTCACTGGTGGCGTTTTTCTTTCGCGGTATTTCTCCTAGCGTCCGTTCCCTGTGCGCCTTGCTGTGCGACCTTTTTGCCCTCAAACATGATTGCTAGAGCAGCTCTCGCTTCAAAGCTTCACACCGCCTCGATATTATATACCTCTTTCTTTTTGTCCTTCTGCCTGCTCTCCAGGTCTACACCGTCGCCATTCAAGCACTGACCCAGTACTCGAGCGTGGCATTCTCAAAGGACACCAACTTGACTCTGAACGTCGCTGTGGACAGCACTTCACCCGAAACTGTCTCCTTCCCGATCAACGAGCAGAACAAGCTGCTGTACCAGGTACCTCGCACTTCCTTTTGTATCGGTTACGTTCAAAATTAGATTAAGCCCATGTTTATGTGGCTGGATACAGGGTTCGCCAGTAGACAGTACTTCTTTCTTACGGTGTGCACACGTTCATTCATCCAAATGGGACTTCTTTTCTTACAGGAGCGTCTTCTGAACAGAAGCGAGTCGTACAGCTTCAAGGCATCTCTTGCTGATGGCAGTGCAGGTTGCGCAGCCTTGCAGGTGAGTACTGCAGATACCCCACCAAACCAGGAAACGCCTCTACTGAACCTTGTGTGGTTGCCTTTGCACTTTACAACGCGGTCTCTCTCTTCCTTCAGGCTACCTTAAACAATGTTGCTAGCATTTGGTCTTCGAAGGTGTTTAAATGATCGCGTCATTAGTTTCCAAAAAAAAAGCAGATGCATTGTTTCCAGTTATCTACGATGTAAATGATCATTAAAGGAAACAGAGCAATGCATGCGTCATGAAAGCTGTTCGAGTAACTCCGGTTTTAACCAGTTCAGTCTTTCTAAATGTCCTCCGCAATTTACATTTCCTTCTGCGCCGATAGGATCGCTGATTCTGTGTCGTTCTTTCAGGTCAAGTACTACTACAACTCCAGGAACAGCCCCGTTCAGCGAGGAATACAAGTGAACGTGTCCACGACATCTGGACCAGATTGCAGCGCCCTTGAACTGGAAATATGCACACGGTCAGTACACGTGCTTTGCGGTCGACGTAAACTGGTTTTATCTGTCTCAATATTCGGTGGGGAATTTTTTAAAGCCTGGCAGAACAAGCCTTTCAATCCTGACTGCAAATGTTGTGCAGCATGCTTTCCCTTTATGCTCCCATCACCATTGCATGCCGTCCCTGTCTTAGTACACATTACCGAGCTCTCTTTCAGCCTGCACTTGCTGCCCTGTCCGAACCATACTGTCCCTTTCAGCGCATGTGGAACTCTCATCAATTCAAACCTATCACTCTCACCTGTCCGCCTCCCTCCTGCAGGTACACTGAAGGCTTCCTGCGCAGCTCCGCGATCGTCCAGATCACCCTGCTTTCTGGGTACTCTGCAGATGACCAGTCGCTCAAAAACGTGAGTTCCGTGACATCGCACAGAAAGACCGGTACCTAAACAGGCACCCTGCGGGCCGCTAGCTTTCGGACTGTTTCCCATTTCGCACATTCTCAAGTCTCTCTCCATTTGTTTTCCCACAGCTGGTGAGCAGTGGCGTCATCAAGCGGTATGTCGTCAACGGCAACCAAATCCAACTCATCATCCAGACGGTAAGAACTATTCGCTATGTTGGATTAAGGCCGTCAGTTTTTTTTTTTTTTAAGAAAAGCTCATACTCTATGCAGTCTGCATCGTCCCTTTTGAAATCTTACTTCAGCACTGCGCAGCTCTAAAGGGTTGTGGCTTACTGTCCGTTGTACACGGAACTCGGCTCGAAGTTGCTACTGTTTTTCACTTTTGTCGGCGCAAATGCGTTAAATGGTCTTTGAAAGATGTTCCTCATTTTATTGTCTGTTTTAAAATGCTCCTTGCACAAAGCGAAAGCCGAGATTGGTATGTTACCCTTGTCCTTACTGTCTTCTCATTTTGCAGTTGACCATCCAGCCCACGTGCTTCCGCGTGACGGAAAGCAGGTACCTGCAAGTAGCGAACCTTCAGGATGCGGTCGTCGAGGTGTACGACTACTACCAGTACCGTAAGCATACGGATTTTTATACGCAGTGCTTCAGTGCAATCTATAAACTTTCCTTCTCTGACTTCGCAACGGTACTCTCCAACACTCTCAGCTGTGCAGGTGCTTCTCACTGTAGATTCTCTATCCTGAGGCGAGCTCCATAGCATCGGCCTTACGCGCCATTTAATATTGGAAGAAAGTGTGTAACGTTAGAAGCGCCGTCAATAAATTATTGCTTTACTCTCATTATTTATTCCCTTCATCGGCGCTTTCGGATACTCTAGCCAATTGTTGTCGGTGCGGAAACATCCCTAATCGCATTAACTCCACCGCTCTCGTTTAGTCTTTCAGGCTGAGCAGAAACGCATGTCCCACTTCATGCCTTAATTCATATTTTTTTCCACAACAGAGTACAAGGCAACTGCTGGGTACGGAGTGGAGGGCAACTGCACGCCTGCTGAAGTCGCGCCACCCACGAGCCTCAACGAGGTGGACAGCGTGTTCTTCGTTTGAAGCGTTTCCCATTTCTTTTTCCTTCATCCGCACTTCTCTAAGCATCTGGACAAACGATCTCAAGTGCCTCCGAGTCATCTGTCTTGTGATACCTTGTGTTCGTCTGTATTTTAGCTCTCGCTCTTCTCATCCTCAATAAATGTATCCTCCCAAGATATCCTGCTCGGTGTTTCATTACCCAAGCACTTGCACTAAGCGATGACGTCCTCTTGATTAAAGACTGCAACTATCAGCCGCACAAAAAAAACTACTTGCACCGTATGCTGGATGCCTCCGTTCAACGCATTTGTGGACTGCAGCGATACGTAAAATGCCCTGCACAGAATGCACCTCTGCTTTCAGGGTGACCGAAGACATGTATTTCGTGGCCTTCCAGTTCAATACTTGTGCAGTGTGTGCTTTAGAACAATTTTCTGTGCCGCCTCTCAAAGCCTATATTTCTCTATTGGCTGTTCGTTCTCACAAACTTCAATATATCAGCGCCTGCATTCAGTATGCATTATTCTTCGGTGGCCCTATATCATTCCGTGCAGTCTTCCTGTGCACTGGAAGGACAGACAATGAGGTTTATAAGTGACGAACACGTGGTGTATGCTTTGAACACCTTATTTGTTGACTAGTGAAGTCTTGCTCGTGCGTATCGTAGAGAACTGATGCATCGTACACTGGTGTAGAAGCCTTAAAAATCTTCCTTTAACCAAACTCCTAACAAACTCAAGATAAGGTAAACATCGATGTAAATATACTGACTGCGCTAGACTCGTTAGGAAATTCACTGCGCTTCATATAAAACACTTTCAATACCTATCTCTTCCGTCTCAGTCGATGCCACGCTGCCGCCATTGCACTTACTGTCCAGCAGGTGCACGGGATGACTACGCTCAAGAAATTGAGAGAAGGCGACAAGTCTAGCCTATATAGCATAACTACGCTCATTTACGTTCGGAACGCATTGGCGCGAAAAACAGGTTGGATCCAGCCACACGATTGTACTGATCCTTTAGTTTTAAAAGCAGTAGCCTGCTTCACTATTACTCGATGTAAATGAGCCGCTGCGCATGGCTTGTATTATTGTGGGCTATGCATGTGATTTTTTTCTTTTGTTTTGCATTAGAACGAATGACTCGGGGATTCCGTTCGAACGAGACTCGACGTTGAAACGTAGACGCGACACCATTATTTAGCCTAATAGCGCTTAATGAGGGTTGAACGAATCTCTGACTCGCAACTTAGATTTGTGGTGCCAAATGGACTGTTCTACTTATCAGTTAAAAGTTCTTTTTCGCTATTTTTTTTATTTGAAATCCTGTTCTTGGAACGTTACGCGGTCTCCGCAGCACCGATAATTCTTTTGCCAGCAGCTGATACTAATTCCACCCAATACAGTCAATAACAGACTTCAAAAGGATTCTGATAAAACGCTTCTTCTAAGGCCTCAACCGCCTCCATTCTGTAAACCACACTATGCCGGGTTTCGAAGTCCAGCGACCGTTGTCATGGCGGGCCCAAAGAATTTGCGGGAAAGAATTGTATAGTAGCAAATATCGGCCCTTTCCTAAATCAGAATATACTCGCTTCCACACCTTACTCTTTTTTTCTCTTAAGTATACTACCGTAAAAAAACTAAATAACTTTGTAATACCTAAAGGAAATATCTTGTGTCAGAGCATGATGCCCTGTTATCTTCAAGAATGCACTGCTTGCAGTTTACAAGGTCGACATGGTGATCAGCATTACAGTCAGTTTCAATTCTTTTTGGTGTCATTTTTTTTTATTTCTTCCACTCCTAAATGGTGTCCTTCTTCGTGCAGTCCATATTGGGCACTTTTCTGAAGGCGTCCTTTTTCAAGCCTTCCTTGTCTAGAGCTTTTTGAATGGCCGGGAGGAATTGGTCTTCTGCGTTGGGCTTCCGGGTCACAACATGGTAGGCAGCTGCAAGCAGACGCAGAATTACAAACGCTCTTTCTCAATATCATTGTTTTCCACAAACCCTGAAAACACAGCTGCCCGAGCTCCGTAAGAATTTAGCAGAGTTCATAGAAAAAGAAATTACTAAGTGATCATTAGCTGAGTCTCCCCCCCCCCCCCCCCCCCCCCCCCCCCGTCCTCTGTGCCACGGTGACAAGCGACTGTGTGCTGGCATATTCAACGGCCGCATTGCGGACAGCTGACGAGCCACGGCAGAAGTTGATTATATTCAGTGTTGGGGTGGGGCTAGATTACGCGATTCCCTGAGCTCTGCGGGAAGTTAAATTTTTTATCTACCTCTTCTCTTTGCACCCCGCCGCAGTGGCTCAGTGGTTATGGCGCTCGACTGCTTGCCCGAAAGACGCGGGTTCGATCCCGGCCGCGGCGGCTGAATTTCGATGGAGGCGAAATTCTAGAGGCCCGTGTACTGTGCGATGTCAGAGCGCGTGAAAGAACCGGTGTTCGAAATTTCCGGAGTCCTTCACTACGTCGTCCCTCATAGCCTGAGTCGCTTTGGGACGTCAAACCCTAATAAACCAAACTAAACCAATCTTCTATGTCGAGCGTCTGTCGAACGAGCGGATGTCGAACGTCGTGAGCGTCAAACGAGCCCACATTCGTTGTGCAGCTAACATTGTAAAAATGGGATTTCTTTACCTGCAGTTCCTGACTTGGCCCATACTATAGCCCAGTTATCGTAGTCTGTGTCGATGATCGCCGTCTCGAAGATGTTGTCAGCTGAAAATGCACGAGTTTTAGCTCAACTTTTTCTCTACCAAACAAGAGATTAGCCGGGCTCCTGTGCGAACGTTTTACCCGTTATGATCCCCTGCTAACCACACCAGTAGCCGAGGAAACGTTTGAAGCCGCAGTATACGTCTATTACCAGCCTCACTACAGGGGCACAGTGCAAAACGAACATGCGTGGAATACGTACGCAGCAATTACTGAATCCGAACACGCACATGGCTCTAAACCGTTTTTACGATAGCAAACAACGCCTGCCCTGTCTGTCTTGCGCTTTAAGTTGCGCTGACCTTTAAAGTTCCATCACGAAAATAGCAAATGGCTTTATACGAACTGGAGCAAGAAAAGCTAGTTTTATGTTAACCTAGAACTTTTCTGCTGAGGTTACTGCGGACGACTTAGAGTACGGTAAACCCAGATTGAATACAAGAAAGCATACTTGTCAAGTAGACGACGAAGAGCACTGGAAACAAATCGTGTTGGGTCGCCACCATATGTGACACAATCAACCAGCTACATCACCTGTTTAAAATGCACGAGTCGAACGAACAAACAGCAGAGCCACAAATATGATCTTTACCGTCAATCTTGAGAATGAACCTGGACGGATGACGATCATCTTCATTGACATCGACAGACATTTCCACGAGTTCATTGCTGCATACGAAGAAAGAACCTCCTGTTATTTATGATGCAAGCACTACCGTTTATCGTATCAGTTAACTGTGGAATTACTGCAATGAGAACTGTTTAATAAACACGATGTTGAGCTAACTTATGTAACCAGCACGGCAGACAGTTGAATGCTATACAATTAGCTAAAGTATCAATCAATGCGCTAAACATTTCAGCGTGTAGAACGAAACACAACCAGTTTCTCCTGTTTTACCGGAACTCTGTTGCAGTAGCACTATTGTTTGAGCTATTGATTGCATAATAAAGACTAGCTTTTCCGCAACTCACTCGCTGTCTATGTATTCAGCTTGGATTTTGTAGACGTTGTCGTGGTTCTTCTTGATCGTGAAGTGTGCGCAGCGATCCGCGTCCCCGTAGATGGCTTGGCTGAAGCTGTCGACCCACCACTTCCCTTCGAACTGCGGAGAAAGGTTGGCGATGAGAATGAAGTTCCTCGACAAACAAGTTCCCCAGTTACATAACTACGCATAAATTTACTGAAATATTCAACCAACGTCCTTTAACAGGCTTCGCTAAAATTTGATTGAGGCACTTCAGAGAAGATAGAAATAACATACCAGTTAGGTGGCCTTCAAGTTAAACCGCTACTAAACCTGACCGTCTTATGAAGTTTGAAAAGGTTCTGAAGTGGCTCTTTGTGAAGATTGAAGAAGAGGAACGGAGGAACAAATATACCGGATGTTTGAACGAACACTTGCAAAAATTTTCAAAACAGGCTTTTTGGGGTAAAAATATGGCTTCGCGGCATAGTATTACCAGTGTGCTGGCGGACACCAGAATACTGATGAATCTTCTTACGTAATAAGCTGATAAACTACTTTTTAATAATTAACTTCTTGATCAGTGGAGACAGGCGCTAATTGCAATCAGAGATTTGTAGCCGGTCGTTACTATATCAGTTTTTAGAATTTCGAAAACACGATTACCTTCGCCGCTGCAGTTCGACAAAATTTGGCTGCATCGGGCGAAAATACAGGCGCTTTCTAAAGCATGCAGGCAAAGCAATCCCTCCATTGCATGTAACTAGCCGAAAAGGCCAAATTTTGTCTTGCCACAGCGCCAGAGCAATCCGTTTTCGAAATTCTGAAACGGACATGGCTGTTACTAACTGCCCGTTACAAATCTTTAATTGCAACTAGGCGCCTAACCCTACTAGTTCTGAAGTTAATTATTAAAAATTGTTAACTAGCTTACTACATAAGGCGATTCACCGGTATTATGGTGTCCGTGAACACTGGTAACACTACGCCGCAAAAGTCATATTCTTACCCCAAGAAGGCTATTTCTGAAAATTCTTGAAAGTGTTCGCTTTAGCACCCGGTATAAGCTCTGGAGAATGTAAACAGCTCTTGACTGAGATGCGTTATTCTGAACCGAATTTGAATTGCTTTTGTCCTTCATTAGCAAACAAAAAATATCTTTTTTTATGTCTGTTAGTGAGAGCCTTCTGTGCAATCAGATGTCTTTTTTTTGTGTTTTGTTCATGGTATAGGTAGGTTCTCAGCCGGGAGTGGGTTGACGATCGATCAATGACAGGTTTAGATGAGCACCAACACTCTGGTGTCAATTCGCAGTGGCCCATCAGTTCGCAGCATTTCGTGTTTGCTGCACTTTCAGCATCAGAGATGTCTGTATCCCTGCAGAAAACAAAGGAGACCGTGACTGCCTGTTTCATTCGCGCGTTCTACGTGCCCTGTAGAATAGCATCTTGGCTAAGGCAGTGCGCTCTAAAAGACCAGTCAGTATACCCCCTATGATCGGCTGGAGGTTCAAGGCACCATTAAAATGGGAACACGTAGCATTGAACCGTTTGTAATGACTGTATATCTCTGTCGGTCGTATCTTTAACTCATTTACAAAAGCCCGTTCAAATCCTTTTCTTCTGAGTACATGCGATTCTTATGCACAAGTAATGGAGTGTACGGAGCCAATAGTGAAGGGCACAGCCCACAAGATTTAAACGAATGTCTCCCAGAAATTCTTGCATCTATATGCTCCTTTTATAATTTTCTTCTAGAATGGTGACTTATTTGAGAACCCCATGCTTTCTTACTTGCTCGCTAACCCCTTAGGCTCCAAGTAAGGAAGGGAAGGGAAAACTGTCTTTTACTCTAGTGCTTTTTTCTGCGGTTTGGGGGCATCTTCAGAGACGTTCTCTCCTTAGTTCTATCCCCAAGAGCCTTCTCTGTCGAAGTAGTCCGCCTCTAATCAATGGTCGGTTGCCCTCAGTCCAGAGCTCCGCTGGCCACTGCCGCCCGTTGAGCTCGCTGTACCAGACCTCGTCGGTCTTCACAGCGGTCGCTGTACAGCAGAGTCTCCCATTGCTCCGCACTCGGGTTTTGTATTTTGGGGACCATGTCTGTGTTTCGGCAGGTAAAAACTGCACCGATAAGGATGCAGGTATTGGCCATCACTAATAAATTCCACCAATTTTCGAGACGGTCCATTACGAAAAGGTCACTGCTGCAAGGAAAGTTCACGCAACTTACTTTCGAAGGAATGAAGTTATCCATAAGTGTCTTGGGGCTTGCCTGCACGCCGTTCCTTGTGGTGAGAGCGCAGGCTATCAGCGCGATCAAACTTAGTTGCAGCATAGTGGTCTAGCGCGCTATCTCCTCCAAGCATGCGTGGACCATATGAGCGAGTTTTTAAAGGGCAGCTGTGAGCTGCACCTACATTTCCGTCTGGCTTACGGCAGCTGCCTATACATTGCTGGTGCTCAATAAAGTCAATATTTGCACTAGCGCCCGACGCCTAATGGATATCGTCGGGCGGTTATTGCGGCCTCAAGACCTTGTGGAGCTGAATAGAAGAATTAATGGCAGCGATTCAGTCGGCATTTAAATAAAGGGTTCATTTCTCCTGTATTACTGGAAAGTCAAACTTTCTCCGCACTTAAGTGCACTATCGATGAATTATCCCTACTTTTCAGTACTTCTCTGTTAGCAGTAAGTACCAGTCTTCCCACCTCTACGTAGCGTGCGTACGCCGCGGCGTGTGCAGTGAACAAGTCGAATCTTAGTTTTTTCTTCCTCGTTGAACGCGCAATCAACCCAAGTGGTTATGTTCATGTTCTCAAAATATTTGGCAGGAAGCGACATTTCGAGACAAATTATAAATGGGTGAAGCATCTGACGTCCCAAAGAAACACTGTGTGTTATGAAGAGTATTTGGTAGTGGAGGACTCTGGATTAATTCTGACCATCTGTGTTTCTTTAACATTTTTTTAAGTCCCACTACACTTGCTTTTTTTGCATTTCACCTTCGCAGAAGGGAGGACGCAGCGGCACAGATCGAGCCCTTAAACCTATGCTCATCGGCCAAGCCTCAGTCACTGAACCACCACGATGGGTGCAAGGTATGTTTAATTTACTCAAAAATTCAGTACTTACTGAAATAGTTTGAAGTGTCTGCATTTTAACGTGTTTGCTGTTCTCTCTGACAATGTCGTGTCTTTGACAAAGTTCTTGAAACATTCTAAATCGAAACTTTAAAACAGAACGTGAATTCCACCGTTGGCAGCGGCTGTGAACGAATAAATTAAGTAACTGAACTTGATGCGTTTATGTAATGGCCAGTAAGGCACTTGTGAATAGCATTAAACGTCATTCTGCATGAAGCCAAACTGACGAAAAATCGGTCATGCTTGAGTATTTCCTTGAATGGCATAGTTGTGTAGCTTGTATGTGTTTCGGTAAGTAAAGTTAAATGTTTTAAAGCGGCACATCAGCTATGAAGAACGCCTTAGTGGTGACCTCCAAATTAACTGGGGTGTGATACGGGGTGTATAAACAAGTACGATTGGTTAGATATTTAGCAAGGCCAGTGCGAAAATTTATTTGGAACCAAGAAGACAAGGTGTATTCGCACGCTGCCCATTTCGGACCTATATGAAACGCAAAAATAGTCCATGTACACAAGGTTAATTCCCGAGAGGTGGGGCGCCACGCGGAATCATTTCTGACACGAAAGGCATAGGAACGTGGCGTAGGGTGATTAAAATGCTAATAGGCTAGACTGAGTGAAAAATATTAGTTTATCAGCCATATATGTTGCATATTACTTAACCAGCACCGGCATAAAATGAATCGTAATGAGTAATAAAAAGTAATGAAGCGCTAGGTGAACTACGGCTATCTCCCCCTTCGTGTGGTTTTGAATGCCTCCGGGCTTTCTCTACTTTATCGCTTACTGTCTCCTAAGTGAGCAACAGGGCCATTTAACTGGGATTGCCTGCGCTGGCTACCGCACAGTTGCAACTATAAGAACTCTCATAGCTCCAACGCGATAATTCGGTGATTTTCAGGACAGCATCAAGACAGAGATGCCGCTGCGACTAGCGCAGTGCATATTGAGGAGAGGGAGAATCGTTAGCCTGTTCTGGCGGTCGTAGTTCCGATGGAATGCTTTTCCCGTCGGCCGCATTAAAACTACTTATGAATCAATCACGACATCACATGAAGTGATGTGCCCCGAGTAGACGCGCGAAACCGAGGTATAGGGAGTCGTTAAGCAGTACGCTGTAGTTGCCCCGGGTTTGAAGAAATTCTCTCCAATTAATTGGGATGGTCAAAGCATAAAGAAGAAGTGAGCAGACAGAATGTTACATTGCTTTTTTTCTTTTATGGCCAATCTGACCTGTGTCCGCAGCATTTCTGCACAAAAAGATGAGCTGAAAAAAAAAACTGGCACGGGTCAGATTGACCGAGTTGAGAGAGAGGCGTGCCATGGCCGCACTATCAACGTCGACGTTACGTATCCTCCCCCCTTCCCCCCCCCTCTCCCGCTGCCCCTCAATCTCTCCATTGGCTGTCGCTTTCATGCTTTTGCTTCTAAATGCAACTACTTACCTCTTCTCTCCTGTCCTGCACAAAATATGCTGTTATCTTTGATGAACTCCGCTTGTTTTTCCAAGTGCATGGCCCTTGCCGACAACCTAAGAGCAGACTCAGTCCCTTAATCCGCGGGTTCGGGTTATCCTATCTGACCCACAAAACGGGGCATTCACCGCACGCGCTCTGTGTCGCGGTGTCACGTTGCGGTGGCCTTAGGGACAATCTTCATCGTTGGCAGCTCTTAGAGAACCAGAGCGACTATGGCACACGCTCAACAGCAAAGCAGTGTCAAACACCCCTTGCGTAATTCGGCTGCCTTTCTGTACTCATTACAGTGCTAATTTCCGCCACATGCTGAGTTCGTTCGAGTTTTTAAAACTCGTTGCGCAGGAGAACTGAGTGGTAGCAAAATTAACCACAGTTGTTACGAGTTAACAGTGTCGGGGCTCCATCTCCCGGACTCTGCAATGACAGCGTCAACACGCCGCATTTGTAACCTTCCCTTTCGGCTCTAAAGAACAAGAAACTGATACTTCAGTTTTTGTACAATTCTTTGTATGCAACTTAAGGTTCCCATTAGAACAGTTCCTGTTTATCCTTCAGATATTTGTCCCTTGCAAGCTTTCTGCAAATGCCTGCAACCAATCCTTCCTGGGAAACTACAATGGGAACTGAACAAGACCTTCGTAGCCTGATTAATTCCCGAAGCATACGCTACTGTATGAGGGGAGAGGGGGGGGGGGAGGGAATAACCGACATGACCTGCCGGTATTAAGAGCGAGTTACATTAATACAATGAACGAAATGCGGTTCAACATCGCTGAACATGTTTTAGTGATTATTATTATTTATTCATACTGTTAACCCTCTTCATGAGGGTCATTACAGGGAGGGAAACATATACAGACACAAGTGCAATTCTCTTCGCTAAAAAAAGAAACACTCAAATGCACAGAATTACAGATTTGCACAGCAATCTTCCAGGAACGCGTTCACACCTATCACAAATTTGTCTACATCTGTTTGGTCCACAACGTCACTTGGTAGTTGATTCCAAATTTCTACAGCATCGGGAAAAAAGGAGTAGCGATAGACATCAGTACGTGTAATTATAGGCTGTAATACCTTACTGTGATTTTTCCGAGGGCAACGCTTCAGGGGAGGTGCAACATAGTGATGTTTATTAACTTTGACTTTATCATTCATTATCACAAAAAAAAGTTTCAATTTCTGCTTTAGTCTTCTTACTTCTAGTGATTCTAGCTGACACTCTTTTAGCATTGCTGTGACTGAATCAGTGCGGCGGTATTTAGAGCATATAAAACGTGCTGACATCCTTTGCAATCTTTCCAGTTTCCGTTTTAAACCCTTTTGATGAGGACTCCACACTGCACTTGCGTACTCTATTATTGGCCGCACGAACGTCTTGTACGCAATCAATTTAATTTCTCTAGTCGCATTAGGCAACTTCCTCCTCAGGAAACAGACCTTCTGGTAGGCTTTTAAATAGACATTTTCAATATGGGTGCGCCAGTCAAGATTATTTGTTAATGTCACTCCCAAGTACTTGAGACACTTTACTTGATCTAAGGAATTTTCACCGATATTGTATCGAAACATCATAACATTCTGCTTCCTTGTTACTTGCATGTAATTAGATTTTTGGTAGTTTATTTCCATACCCCATCTCAGGCACCACGAGTTTAACGACTGAAGACATCTATTTATGTTCATCTGATCTGCCGGGGAAGCCACAGGAGAGTAAATTAAACAATCATCGTCAAAAAGTTTCATTCTGACAGGCGATTCGACGATAGCAGAAATATCATTTATATACAATAAAAACAAAAGCGGACCTAAAACGGAGCCCTGTGGCACCCCCGACAGAACTTCACGCCTATTCGATACTGCACTTTCTACTTTGACGACTTGACAGCGGTTACTTAGATAGGCCTGAATCCATAGTACTATATTTTCAGCGATTCCTAATCTGCGTAGTTTAAAAAGAAGCTTATGATGCGGAACTTTATCGAAAGCCTTCGAGAAGTCTACACAGACCACATCTACCTGCTGACGTTCATCTATAGCCTTGCAAAAGTCGTTCACTGTTTCAATTAACTGCGTCACTGTCGAAAGGCTGGTCCGAAAACCATGCTGAAATGGACACAATAGGTCATTTATTTCCAAAAAATGAAGGATGTGTTTAGCTATTATGTGTTCAAAAACCTTGCAACATACGGAAGTGAGTGAAACTGGCCTGTAGGTTTTTACAAGAAGTCGATTACCGCCTTTAAATACCGGAACTACTATTGCGCTGCGCCAGTCACGAGGTAAAGAATGATCCCGCAATGACTTTTCAAATAAAATTTGCAAATAATATGATAACCACTCAGCATACCGTTTAAGGAATTCCGTCGGTATTTCATCGGGACCGCTCGATTTCTTCGGGTCCAGAGACAGCAGCTGCTGACAGATGCCCTCCCTATTGATGCGAATCTCGTGCATTGAGTATGGCAACGTGTAAATTGTTGTATGATCACTCTCAATGTCATTATCATCCCTACTAAAGACCGACTGGAAGAAATCATTAAACAGATTTGCAATATCGGTTTTATCAGTCACCTCATCGTTCCCATCCATTACCTGTGTGATTGAGTTCTTTTTCGCTGAAAAATATCGCCAGAACTTTTGTGGTGAGCTTGTGAGAAAATTAGTCAGTGTTGTATTGAAGAAAGTTTCTTTCGAATCCAATAACACTGTTTTGAGCTTCTTTTTGATGTTTGAAAGTTCTGTCGCTCTATTTTTTTGCTTTCGTAGCCTTTTTACCTTGTGCTTTAACTGAATGATCTCTCTAGTGATCCAGGGATTGAGCTGCTTCGATTTCTTTGAGCGAGTGGGAACAAACTTATCAATGCAATATTTTAGTGTGCCCTTAAAACGTTGCCACAATTCCTCGACACTTTCATGGTGTGATGATGTTGCAAACTGATTCAAGTTTTCTTCTAAGACGTCTAAGATAGACGTATCGTCTGTCCGGCTGTAGTCTTTGACCCGTATTAAAACATGCGATTTTTTGCGGACTTGTGTGTTCAAGCGCACATTCAAACAGATCATCTTGTGGTCAGATAAACCCGGCTTGACAGATATAGTGTGGTCTGCCACTTTAGGGGATAAGAAAACCAAGTCCAACAATGACTGGGACCTTGATGTAACCCTTGTAAAATCCTTTACTATTTGCTTAAGGTTATGAGTAAACATAATTTCCATTACTTTATTCGCACTGCTTATTTCTACATTACCTGTTGACAAAGTTTTCCAATTAATATGTGGCAAATTGAAGTCGCCAGCCATTATCAGTCTGGTGTTCTTATTTACATGAGAGTTAAGGAACAAAAGCAATTCATCCAAAAATTCAGGAGATGTAGAAGGCGGCCTGTACATAACACCTACTAAATGTACAAGGTTCCCACAAGAAACCTTGCACCACACCATTTCAGAAAGGCTGCAGTTAAGAGCGACTGCAGATACTGTGCTTTTCATAACAATAGCCACCCCCCCTCCTTTAGAATTTCTATCCCATCTAAAAACATGGTAGCCTGGTGGGAAAATGCTATCGTTACTAATTCCCTCATGTAACCAGGTCTCGGTTATTAACAATAAGTCAGGGTTCTCGAAAATTAGCAAATGTTCTAAATCAGTTGTTTTGTTTGCTACACTGCGGGCGTTTAACAGAATAATTCTGAGCTATATTTGCGACCAATCGCTATGATCATCAGAATCTGCAGTTGATTTGGCCGGGGATAGCGAACTATGACCAGCAGACTCATCGTTAACTTTGGGTCGTCCTATCTTATCTGGCTGGGTTCGGTACAGACAACGCTCTTGTCGTTCATGATCCCATGCGTAAATGGTGTTGTTAATCTTAAGTTTATCATGTATCAGTTTGACCTTTGTTCCGTTATCTCTTTCGGCTTTACTACTTTGCCACAGTTTTTTTCTTACTGCTACTGTTTCCTTCGCATAGTCTGGGCTTACACTTATCGGGCCGCCTTTCAACTTCCCGCAATTCTTAAATACCAACTCTCTTTCTCTAGAGTCGAAAAAGTGCATAATGACAGGTCTATGGCTACCAGTTTTTTCTTGCCTATACGATGAATTAGTTTGAATTCTATGTGTATATTTTTGCAGTACTCCGATTTTTTGTTTTCAGTTTAAGTACATGCACACTGGTCACGGTACGAAGCCAGTGTACACTTTTTCGTTTTTTTAATGAAACTAATACAATATACAACTGCCACTAAAATGAGCTAAATGTTGAACATGGTACGCTTCTACATTTGAAAACCGGCTCACTGCACTAGTAATGAATCTGAAATTGGTGCTGTGTGGTTTCTATTCTTACATATAAATTTCTGCGCATACCATATTTATACCGCAGAATTTTAAAATATGGTGGAAGTGCAGGGTTTATGAAAAATCTCGAGGCCACGCGGCCTACTTTGATCTTTTACTTTTTTTTCAGACTGGTTGTATTCACCACACTTGATGAGATTCTTTGGTCGCTGGCTATGGTCAAACTCGTATGACGTTTCGGTAGCGCTACGGCTGCCTTGCTCACCACTCTCTCCCCGTCTAACCATCACCTGACCGATCTTTCTTACACATGCCGCCACATTCGTGATGTACTTGGCACCTGTAACCGGTTTTAGCCTTCTCCTCCTGCCTCCTACCCCTTTCAAGTGACAGGGTATACTGTGCACTGT
Organism: Amblyomma mixtum; assembly: GCF_055824585.1. NCBI lineage: Eukaryota > Metazoa > Arthropoda > Arachnida > Ixodida > Ixodidae > Amblyomma > Amblyomma mixtum. The sequence continues at coordinate 79,213,548 of NC_143016.1, read as the reverse complement.
ATGTAGAAAACTGAAGTCAAAACCAGAATGTGAAAAGCATCTCCCATCACTTCCAATGTGAGGGACTAGCCAATGCGTGGTCCTGCTCTATGTTTGTCACTGACCATTGTGCGCAGTATTACTCACTCAGAAATCGCCTTAAGAATAACAGTTTTAAAATATCTTTCGTTTTACCCCTCATGTATACATATTTCAAGCTAGTTCCAGTGGTTTCGAATATAGCAGCAGCTATCTGTCGTTTCTCGTGGTGTTAGGGCTCCAGCGCTTACTCGTATGGAGACAAATCACGATGCTGTATTCATGCCGTTTCTGCAGATGTGTCTGGTGCGCATTCCTGTGGAAACACCGCGGAACCTTCCTGCATCCCGTAAGGATCATTGAAGTATAGCATAAGTCTGGGGGCTTCGCACTGTGATAAACAAATCACGAAAACGGCAGAAATTTGATTTCCCTTGCGCAGAAATACTATTTAGCGATTTTGCCCAAAAAGTACTCAGGTGGCTCTTACAGGTTTTTGTGCTTTGAGGATAGTTATTGTTGTCTAGAGGAGGATAACGATAGCTCAGGTACGCGTCCAGCAGGCTATCATCGCACCCGACGTGGGCTGGCTACCGCATATTCGCAGCCCAGCCACCAACACGCTTTTCCCGCGGCTACGACAGCCTTATACTTCCGGCAAAGACGGTACGTAATGATTAGGTGCAAAAGGTCGGATTTATCTCTTTCCGGCACGGCGTCTGTGATTGAGCAGGCAACCTCTCAAATTTTTTCCCCTTGCGTCGAGCGCTGTTTTCACGAGGTCAGTGATTTCAGCTACATTTGAAATACCTGGTAGACACAATCGCAGATCCATTTAGTGCCTAGAAAAAAGAATAGCTTTTGCAAAACAAGAAATGGAGGTGAACGTCGCGAAGTTGTACAGCGCGCCTTGGAAGTGCTGTCTGGGGCTTTCAATTATCTCTTCTGCGAAGTCATGAAATGTTCTACTAAAGGTCACCGTAACTAAGCTTTTGTTGCAGAAACAGCTTCGGATAATGCGGAAAATAAATGAGCATAAATGTCTTTGATGGAAGAAAAAGGCTGCAAATCATTGAGCGTGTAAGTGTGTGGCATCCGTGAACTTCCTACCTTCATGCTGCTTTTGTGAAATGTGGTGGTTCTAAGCATACATATACACAAAGTTTGGCATTTTGCTCTGTAATAGAACATAATGCTCGTCTAAAAGGGTTATCTCAAACACTTCTGCAAGAGCCTCCAAAGCAAGCCCAAGATAAATATCCGTTCGAACATTTATTTTTCCGTCGCGCGAATTATATCGTGTCCTTCTTGGAGCAATCCATGTTGGGCACTTTCTTGAAGTCGGCTTTTTTGAGTCCTTCTTTGTCTAAAGCCGCCTGTATAGCTGAAAGAAACTGATCTTCTGCGTTCGGTTTCCGTGTCACGACGTGGTATGCAGCTGAAATCCGTAAACAACAAATATAGTAAGCATCATAGCTCAGTTCTTTGCAGGGGAGATCAGGAAACGTTAGAGGAGAAAGTGAAAGAGTTGAAGCGAAAGAGGCATAGTTTAATAAAAAATGACTTTAGGCAACCCATTGATGCACTTACCAACCGTCCCGCTCTTGGCCCACACAACTGCCCAATTGTCGTAGTCAGTGTCGACAATGGCTGTCTCCAAAATGATTTCATCTAAACGATTGTCACAGCGCTTCAGTTCAGGTGCTTTTGGAACACTTCGCGCAGTAAGAGTACAATAAACGAAGAAATAATGTCGCGATAAATCTGCTGCGTTTAAGATAAATGCAAGACATGGAAATATTATTTTCTTTGGAAAGCAACAAAAGAATGAGCACGAGCAACAGTACAGCAGAATGAGAGAAACTAGAAGTTAATAGGATTTAGCCAGCTGTAGAAATAAATTACTGAAAAGATGAGTGGAGAAGCAGCAGTGCTGCAAAAATTAACTATCATAGCAGCCGAATTCTTCTTGGAATGAACAAAAACATTGAAAAGGTGAAATAGCAACGAGTTTGAGTCGAAGCTTTTACAATAATCGACAACAAATATGCGGCTATTTCAAGAGACGAAAACATTCTCCGTAATCGTGTGAAGTAAAAAATATTGTGAAAAAGATGTGCCCTTTTAAGAGCGTGGTCGCTAGCCATAGGCGGCATTTACAGTGTATTCGCATATTGCCTTTTCGCGTGCTAGTCATTTTCCCCTTTAAACTAGTTATTTGTGGTTTACGTCCTGCTTCAATGCAGATGTATGAGCAAATTTCCAAAGATGGAACTGCACAAATAGCAAAATTAAAAGACTTTTCGACCAAGGAAAGTTTTAAGGCCCCATTATTTAATCCAACTAGTTCTGCACTTCCCTCTCCCTGAGTAGTAGAGAGGCCAATGGGAATCGAGCGAGACTAAACTGAACATGTTCTATTACATCTTTTCGTTGCAGTGTCCACCAAAAATAAAAGCAGGTGAGTAGATATGAATGGCGCTGTGAATGGCGGCTACGCAGAGACTTAAAATGACAACTGCGAACCGATGTCAGCCGGAATACCATTGGCAAGTACACACCGTAAACTTTCACAGCTTGGACACTCTCTATGTGGCCAAAATAGGTCGGGCAAGTCATGCTATTCGCGACATACTGCATGCGAGTATGCGAGTGTCTCTTTGCAGCGGATAACAAATAGTACTGCAAAATGTCAATTTTACCTCCGAGCTTCAGGAGGAATCTCGAGGGATGCCGCTCGTCCTCAACCACGTCAACGCTCATTTCCACAAGTTCGTTGCTGCATTGTTAAAAAAGAGAAAAAGCAGAGTCAATGGCATTGCAAAGTGCTTTAAGCGAGATGCACTCCGCTCTGAGACGTAAAAAAAAGCAATGGTTGTCACAGCTAGGCAAACCTTGCTCAGTTCGTAAAATACAGTAAGAATTTGAGTAGCGAACAATAGCAGCCTTTCTAGTTTCTGTGCAACGACTCAGCTTTGGCTGTAAGCGCTTGGAGGCGAATTTCAATCCGATAAAATTAGAAGCCTCTTCGTGAAGAAAATCTGCCGTGAAATGCTAAAATCACTCATCAGGTGGAACAGCTGACGTCACCAGAACGGAGCATTTCGATTAGCTGATTAGCTGGGGATCAGTGACGTCATGAAACCGGAAGTGACGCCACTCCCGGTCCAGTGCCCGGAATTTCATAATACTGTTACGGACTAGAAAGCGACAAAGTGGGCAGTGGCGCGGCACAGAGCGCTCGCGCTAGTCCAGCCGCCATTAAATGATTCCATCGCCAACTGCCATGTACTCCTGTTTTCATCAGCTTGCCGTCACGTAACAATATGTCGGCTCTCGCATTGCGAAAGCATGATAGAATTAGTTGCCCCTGTGAGTTTTGTTTTAAAGTTATAGCATATATAGTGGGCATTCCCCGCATTTAGCTGTGGTTTGTCTGTCTTTCTGTTTGTTTTTCCGTCTGAAGCCTCCTTTGAGGAGGCTGTCCCGGTATATATATATAGTAGCAATTTAATCTATGACTGGTTGCGAGAAGTTGCTCGGGCAGAGCAACCTGACTCACTATCGCCACCGATGGCAGCAAATGCCATCGCAGGGCAGTGGTGCATCCCTTAACCGCTGCTACACGCAACTCGACCGTAAATTTTTTTCCTGCATCTACTACGGGTGACTTGCCGGCATTCCTTTTTTTTTTAATCTGTATTCTCATAGTGCTATTTTCATTCTGTTACCTTGTTCTCTTCACGACTTTTTCTAAATAAGTTGTCACCAAAAGACCACTTAATCGAATAGCCAGGGTGTCCGTGTGGCTACGTTATTTCTTTTTCTTAAGTTGCTGCTTTATTTGAACCTTACTCGGTGCTGACGTATTCTGTCTTGACTCTGAAGACGTTGTCATGGTCTTTTTGAATCGTGAAGTGTGCGCAGCGATCCGCGTCACCATAGATGGCTTGGCTGAAGCTGTCCACCCACCACTTGCCTTTGAACTGGAAACGCAGTAAAATTGGGCGATTAGTTGGTTTTTTTTTTCCCTGCAAGTTTCGTTTTTATTGTAGATGTAACGTTAAGAGATCGGAAGCGGGCGGATTAGGTGAGAGAACAAATGCGGATTGATAACATCCTAGTTGAAATCAAGAGGCAAGATAACCGCTGGTCCTTAAGGGTAACGGAGTGGATACCAAGAGAAGGCAAGCGTAGCAGGGGACGGCAGAAAGTTAGGTGGGCGGATGAGATTAAGAAATTTGTGGGACTATGGTAGCCGCAACTGGCGAAGGACAGGATTAGCTGGAGAGACACGGGAGAGGCCTTTGCCCTGCAGTGGGCGTACTCAGGCTGATGATGATGATGGTGATGATGATGATGATGTCTAGACTAACATTTGCGGTGGTACAGGAGGTTCAACCTCTCGAAGCTACACATGGACTATGGGGGATGCCGTCGCTGAGGGCTCCTGATTTATTTAGAGCGCCTAAGGCTCTTTAACGAACGCTGAACTAGCTTAGTACGCGAAAGTTTTCGCATATTTTCTCCATAATAATGATGCCGCCAGCGCCAGGATTCGATCCCGCAGCCTTGGGATAAGCAGCCGAATGTCAAAGTCACTGAGCCACCATGGCGGATCACTGTAGCATATACCTGTACTATTATCAGAAGCGGATGCTAGGGTCCTCATAAGAAGCCCATTGTCAGACGCCTCCTCGAACCATCGGAAGTTGTTACGACCTGTTACTTCACCACGCAAAAAGGTTATGGTTGCTAAGAAAGTTATTTTCATCAGCAAATTCGTTCTAGCATATCATCTATGCTCAGTACTAGAGTCACTAACACAGTTGACTCGAATTAAATAATTTTATTCCTAAGACCACGTGCAGTGGCTCTTTGGTTAATTTTATGTTTAAGTGTGTGTGTAAGCAGGGGGTGGGGGGGGGGGGCGGCTTTCAAATCGCGAAATAATAATTTTTTAAAGATCTTATGACTTCTTTTCTATGCTATCTCGTAGTTTCAATGCTCAAAGTTTGAAGGTAAATGCTCCGAAGAAGTTGCTTCCTCAACAGCCTTAATGCCTTGAAACTGTTGCAGAAAAAAAAATGTTTAACTCCGGTACCTTGTGGAGCCGCAACCAGGAGACGCTATCGCTTGCTCGAGGAAAGTGTGTATCCTCATATTCAAAACGGCCGCTTCAGCACCATTAAGCGCACAGAAGCAAACACGCGATTAGCAAAAGTTTCAAGGTCTCACTATGAGACTGCCCGCGTTGGCATTGGCCTCTTCAGCGGTTGCCCTTAGCAACCAACGGGAAGAGTTTGCGCGGAGCCAATGGCACTGCGTGTTATCTTGCGCTCGGTTTGCTACACTTGCACCAGTGGTGTTTTATTGTTTCGGGGTAGGACTTCAGCGACACTCCGGGACTTCGGTTATTGAAACCCAATTCGAAAAGAAATACGAAATAGCGCCTTTTTACAGCATCCGCATGTGAAAGCCTCCAACGACCATGAATGGGCTGTGGGCTGCTATGAGGGAATTTATTGCGGAGGGCTACAAAGACGGGTATACGGGCGATTCAGGCTTTGCTGGTAGCGCGTCTGTGGGAAGTGTCTTGATCAGCGATGGAAACCGCGCGGTTGACGTCATATAATCATAAAGGCGCAGCCGAGCTCTTAGGGTGCCGTTGCTAAAGAGCGACAATCTACTACAAGCAGCTGAAAAGTAGCCACGTGGAGAGAGGAGTCATCAAAAGCGCATCAAGGGGAAGGCCAGATAGCTAGGCAACGCAGCAGTCAAAATGGCACGAGGACTGCAAGTCTGGTGTCCTCTGGAGACGCGCTAAACTTTAAGTGCTTGTTTATCGAAACTGCTTTTCTGGGTGGTTGCTCACCTTGGGGAACTAATTTCTTCGCGACTGTTTCAACCCCCTTTTTCTATTGCACTCTCTGAACTACATTAAACGCCATGACTATTATTTTTTTTAGATTGATGAATCGTGAATTCTTGGTAGAATATTTTTGCTCGCAGTTTACACATGTTCTTCACCACAAAAAAAAAGGCAACCAGATATTTCTTATGGGAAAAATATAATTTCATGACGTGCAGCGTATGTTCAGAAATCCAGTGAATGCTGAAGTTTTCTACCACATTTTGTGAAGTCTACAGGCTTTTCACCAGGTATAGAGGAGAAAACATTGGTGCAAAAAGCTTTCTTCATATAATGCTGAATTGTTCTGCGCTTAAGTTAAAATTTGATCGAACTCCTTGGCAAAACGAAAACGTTTATGTTGAAAGTCACGTTTCTTCTTAACAACTACATCTTTGTTAGGAAACAAAAAGAAGTCATCCGGATTAATTTTGGCGTCATTCCTTCCAGTTTTTGTTTTTATTGCGCAAATATGCATGAATATGCAGGAATAGTTCATCTGACCATTTAGTGCGAGCTGTGCGAGCGCAGTCAAGAAGAAAACTACTACTATTCCGTCCAGTTAGAACAGAAAGAATACTATAACCAACACGTAAGCATTTGGCTCGTATCATCAAGTGTTTGTGCATGAGGATAAGAAATGGAATGGACTGCGCCAAGCTAGTGCATCTCTGCTTAATGCGTTTTAAGTAAGAAGACAGGCTGAGGCTATTAGCGCTAATGTCTGCGTTTACCCTAGCAGCATGCATGAAGCGATGAATGGCGCTAAAGTTGCAGAAACTAAAACAAATATGAAGCTGCCTAAATGTTCGCGTGCAAGAGCGAATTAGCTGTTGTTCTAGCTTAAGCTTCCAAGCCATACACCACTGTTGTTTTGCAGATGTAGAAAAGGGACACCTTTGATGGAACAACGCAAGAAATGAAAATATAATAAGCGCGAAAAGTCTCTTTCAGCGAGTTGCTGTTCTGCGAACAAATAAAGCTAAAAGCTCAAGACACTTCCACTTGAGGAAAGCGTAGCACTACATGGCTGTTACGGCAGAGATACGGAGTGGACTGAAGTACGTGCTGCATACTTCAGTGCAGCGTGCGTCATTGTATTGTCAAGGTCATCCAGGTCCTCAACGGCTGAATATCATATTAAGCCTCAACAGCACGGCAGCAATCAGCCTATCTTCACGAAATGTTCAAATGAGTGGCCTTCGAGTGCTAACCAATGGAAGTTAGTGCATGTCAATGCAATTGAACATCGACAGAGAAACTGTGGCCATTCCATCATCACTTCTTTAGGTCTCTCGATTTTCCCGCCAAAATTCACTAGAACATCACTGCTGGTACTGGCCTCCTTACCTTTAGTGGATTGAAAACATCCTTAAGTGTTTTCGGGTTTGCCATCGCGCCGTACCTGGCGATCATGGCAGACACGAGGAGGATGAAAAACTTTGGGTGCAGCATAACTTGTTGCAGTTCAGAGGTGCAACCAGTCCTGATGAGCGGAGATCCAGGCAGCGAGCTTTTAAAAGGCAGCAGATACGTGTGCTCAGGTCCGCCATTGACTCCTCGCAACAGCTGCACAAACCGGACAAACTCCCTGCGGCCCAGGCAAATTACTGTTTATACTGCCGAGCAGCGGTGGATAATGGAAATTATGCCGTGATAATTGCTCCCCTCGGCCTTGCTCGAGAGGCTATGCTGGGTATACCCTCGTGGTCGGGCTTCACGGATAATTTCGTTCAATTTGCATTTATGCGCCTGTGTCAAGTTTTCTTTTTGTCATCGTTACATATGATATTCTTCTGAAGCGGACCATATCTTAGGCATCAAATGTTCACAATCGATGACAACCTGATGTCATACAAATTCTCACAAAGTGTTGCACTGAACTTAAGAAAGTTTGTCGCGCGCCGCGGGCTCAAAGGAAATAGAACAAAGAAAGCCGTGCATTGGTGGCCGAGCGGTAAATTGAAACCTTGACGTCTCCGTTTCTGAGCCGACATCATGCTGGTAATGCAGTGGAGCTCGGTACTGGGGAACGTCGTGGTTCACTTGGAAAGACAAAGAGTACGTAATTAGGAGGAAGACTAAAAAATGGCGGTAAGCAGCTAGTGCACGATCACAGCGGATGCTGATATTCGATATGATTTGTAACTGTTTTACGCTACCTACTGCTGTAATTTTTTTCCTCTTTCTGCTTAACATGTATACTTACTTTTTGCCTTGCAGTAGAAGCCATTTTAAACTAAAGGAAGGTTTTCAGCGTGTAGCGACAAAGGCTCTTAATGTGCAACCAAGCTGTCTTCGCTACAGAAACGTAAACAGGTAATTTACCTCCTCCAAGGCAGTGGGCTCGGTTTCATCAAAGAGATATGACATTGCGCGAGCTAAACTGACGTCCGGAGCTCACGAGCTGATTATGCAAAACTGTACCCATCTGATAACAGTTCCTGATATCCGTACGGCTTTCGCGTAGGCTAATTTAGGAAGACTAACTGTAGCCAGATCACCTGTAAATCAATACAAAGGCTACGCTCGAACAGGTTTGTGCTACCCACCGGCGTTGTAGAGCAGGAATTGGCGTTAGTTCATCATACGATAGGTCTGTCTTCGAACCTATCCTCTGAGGAGCTCACGCCAATTGCTGCCTCTACAACGCCAGTGGGTTTTAGTAAAAGATAGAATAGATATGTTGGCAGGGTTCTAGAGTCGGCAGAAAGACAGAATTCGGGTGTGCGGAAAAAAATTTTTCCGGCGTCATAGCACAAACCAGTCGGCTGGAATGCCTGCAAATGACTGGTGGACGAGTATGGTCCATCGGCAATCATCAAGCATCAATTCCGGGCTACTACGTCGCGAGGCAACGCTACATATTTCAGGCACACATTACGTGAGCGCTTGCTGCACAGTGCACATATAACAGAGATAATGGCTGTGTAGAAGAAGGACTTCGGGGACGGCGTCGAGGTCGGCGATGGAGCGAGGCGACCAAGACCAACACGATCTGCGCGATGGCAATCCCACAACCGCTTCTTCTTTATCGGCGTCCAGCGAAGGGGTCCATCTTCTTCTTCACAGCTGTTAATTTTCATGATCTCCTCCCATTACGTGACATTGCACTTCAACAACAAAAGGTTTGTGTGGCTTAAAGGGTTCATGAATTAGAAAAAAAGAACAGGCGGCGTTGGACCTGTGTCAAGGGTGAACATCGCTCGCAAGAGAACGATGCCAGTTTTGTCGTTGAGGGGAAGGGGGGTGGGGGGTCATCCGTCTTTGCTCCAGTTCGGGCTATACCTGCCTTTCCCCGCGATGCTTTGTACGTCACTCTGTGTTCAGGGTGCTGTCACATAACCGAAATTCGTTAACGCGGAATTAATTTTTTTATCTGGAAACACTACAAGGCTTTACTCATTCTTCAGACGTAAGAAAGCGGCTTCGTTTGTTAAAAATTATCCAGAGAGATGAAGTTTGCGAGTGCGTTCCGCCGTGTAACGAAAAATGTTTTTAATGGCAAATGAACAGGATCATTTTGAACGCTATGCTCATGAAACTGAAACACTGTCATGCCTGCATGTCGTAACGACATGTTAATGAACTCCTGAAACACAAAGATCTCTAGGATTGTTCTTGTGTTTACAGCCTGTCTCTAAACACAACGCATTGGGCGAAACATTCAAAGCAGTCTCAGCATTAACAGCTCAGCCTCCTAGATTGCAACACACAATCGGCTCCTTAAAATAATTTAAGAGCGTTAGCTACTTACATTCGTCAAGGATGCGTCTGTCTGCAATGAAGGGAAAATTGACCACAGCAGTAACCACATGTACCGTAGCAACAGTGGGCGCGTAGTGCCTAAATTGATACCTACCCTTTCGATTCGTCATGTGTTTGCGGTATAGCGGCGATCGAAGTAGAAACCCCCCCCCCCCCCCCCCCCGCCGGGACCGCCATTTGCATAAAACTTAGGGTTACCCGTTTTACGAAGAATGTTCGAAGAATGTTACGAAGAATGTTCCTGAGGATACAATTACTCATTAAGATGAAGCCCGCAATATGTGTAGGATTCGCAATGACTACCTTTCCGCCCCCAAATCGTGCATTCCGAGGACGTTCATACAGCCATTACGACCGAGCCGTCTGTCGCAGGGGGTTCCGGATGGTGTCAAACGATTCGTCATGTTGTGATGCACACATTTCTACAATTTATTAACTGATATAACGAGGAATAGCGAAGGGGGCTGTAAATCGCAATAGTAGTGCAAAATCCATGAAGTAGAGGCGCTGCTTGTGTCTTAGAAGGGACGTTCGGATGTTTGGATTTGGTCTTCTCCACGTTTGCTGAGCACACCGATGTAAAGACTTTCAACCCCTCGTAACGCTCTTATGTCGAACAATGAGGCAGTATTGGCAAAGAATTTTTTTTATTAAGTCAATGACGCCGACACTCACGAGCCATCAGTAACTGGTTTTAATCTCTGCTCACATCTAAACAAAAAGCACTTGCTCTCACGTATCAAAGAACGGATACATCTTTGCACGCAATGCAAATGCAGCATAAGGAGCAATTCAGCAGTGCCCTCAGGCATTGGGGAAGGGCATGGATTCGACAGCCTTCTCCAGGGCTCGCTTGTAGTCGGTGTAGAGGAAGTCGTATATGACTGAGTGCAGGCTGCGCTCCATCTCGTCGCTGAAGCTGCGCTGTCGCTCGGCGTTCAGGCTGAGCCGCCGGTCGCAGACGGTGTGCATGCGTACCTTCTCGATGTGGAAGGTACGCAGCGTACCCGGACGGCCGGGGTACGCGGTAGCCTCAAAGCGTCCCACGGTGTCCACCACGGTGACGTTCACAGGTACCGTCTTCTCCTTGCGCACCAGCGTGTCCCCCTTGACCTGCATGGCAGGAAACAGCGCACGAGATAGAGTTCCATAGAGCGTAGGAGGTTAAAAGGCGGTGGCTGTGATATGTTAGTATGATCACAGTGAGCACCTTTCGGCACGATAAAATGAATGCCCCCAACAAAAGAACCACACATGCAAGGCGCGTCATAATGGAAAGGTCCCGGAGTCTCAAGAACACAAACACGGCAACAGGAGTAAGACGGACGTTACTGGGCTAGTGCCTCTTTAAACTTGCGCAGTGCCGCGGGTAATACCTGAAGCAAATACTAATTCTCTAATCAGAGTAACCTCGCGGATTGAAGCGATAGTTTATGCACAAATGTCCCATATCCCAGGACTTACAGTCGTACAGTTCGGAGCCACTACAAACTTGCATTTACGAAATCGCCACTTCACTGGATGATGTGTTAACACGAACAGAAATCACAGTCCTGGGACGTCAAGCTTAACCTATGAGGCTCGCAAGAGCCAACGCGTACTGACGAGACACTTGACGTGGATCGTACTCTTTCGATAGTCTCACCTACAATACTGCAATGGGGACAGCAAAAGAATGGAGCAGCAAATGCCCCTCGAGAGAGGCCCTCCAGCCAATGCCGTCGACCGGTTTTTATGACATCTTGGATAATCTCCTTGTACCTGCTAGCGTGAGACTGCAGGGAGGTGGCACATGGAAGGGGATTAAACACAGCTTAATCAGATTAACCCGGCGTAATCTTGCGCTTTGTTCTTGAGTTCCGACTTTTGTGTCCAGCAGCTTCGCGTCATCTGTGTAATCCTATAATCCACCTATCCGGAATGCATGGATACATGGAGTATCAAGCCAGTCAGAGAAACATAGGAATTAATCAAAAGCTATTTCAAGATAACTTCTTCAGTGTCTCACCTCCACTAGGAATGAAGCGTTGATACCGTTGAACTCCAGCATGCAGGATATGGTGATGTTCCCGCTAATCAGAACGGGCGGATGACACTCTCCAACGCGACGGACGCCAGTGTCGAATCCACGCAGCATTCCTCCTTTTACCTTCACCTTAAGATCTCTGTTCGTGATTCCAGTACGTTTAATCTGTGGGAAAATATATTTTATTACGTATTACAAGTGCAACTTAATTTCATCAGTTTTATAGCAAGCGCTTCTGAAACGTTGACTACAGTCTTGTCTTTCTTGCGATCTCGTTTCATCTATTTCCTGACCTCGATTCTTTTTGTGTGCTCGTCTCACCAGTTGACCTTCAGCAAGCCACGAGCGGCGCAAAGACATGAGGGTAGGAGGTGTTGTCAGCTTACCTTGAATTTGAACTCGGGAACAGACGCAAATGGGTAAACATTTTTAAGACTTCTGATCTGCGTTGGAATCTTATCTTCGAGAATGATGTCGAGAAACCGGTTGGAGTCTCTCACTGTCGAAACGTGCACTGCGGTACCATGGAAATCAAACAGATTAATGCGATATCATGGCTACGTTTGTTTTAGACATGCTATCACACGTCTGCATGCAAATTACGTCTTTCGCTTTGCAATAAAGAAAAATAAGATTTGTTCAAGGCCATTTAACACAGTGCATTCAGTGATAGAGGGTAAAATTATTATGCGCTCACCAAGGACCACCAACGACGCCAAGAGGATTATTTGTCCGATCATGGCGAAGCTTGGCAATGTAACTGAAAGAATGGAAACAAAATATTCGCATTTATACACAGATTACTATTTTATTCGCACCATTTTTTTTCGACTAGTTTTGTCAGACAGTCTCTCAACTAAAGCTAACTTGTCTTCACTGAAGTACCAGGGGCAGCTTGACACATGTCCAGAAGCAATATAGCTGTTCTCAACCGGAATTGTTTTGTGAATGAAGTATGAATGATAGCTTCATTGCTGAAAGCGTGGCAAAAATTTATCTCTAGTGAGGTTCTTGTAAGAAAGCATAAAGTGCGTTAAGCAAATGTGCTTATTGAGTGCAATGGTCACAGATCATTATGTGCGCATAATACAGCATTAGCACACAGCACGGATTTTGGCTGCAATTATTGCCGTCTCTAAGGCTACCTTTTCTCAAGCTTCTCTCAATCTAAACGCGATGCAGCATAAGCTTTAAAAAAAAAACACCCACTTGAAAGACAAGTATTTTCACTGCGGAACTATACTTTAGCAATCAAACTGCGCTTTAAATAGCACATTATTGTTACATTTATACGTAGCGTACGAATATGGCGTACACCCCGTACTCACCGCACGTCCTGTCCTGCCCAGAGCTTTCCGCTAGACTGAAAGGAAAAACCACCAGGACCGCACATGTGTCGCCTAGTACTGTTCTCCTGTTCATCCATTGTTCTTGCCAAGTCGATCTTGGGCAAATTCCGCTCCTCACCGTAGATGTGTCGCCGAAGTCCGGCCGATACGCGAAGCTGTATGAAGCACACACTGATCAGCCTTGTCCGTCCATCAGAAAATTCATCGCGTCAGAAACTGCGCGTGCTAAATTTTAAGAGACGAGGAAAAATCCTTTATCTAATAAAGTTGACACGTCCACAATATTAATTACATTGAACTAGAAATTACGCGTTTCAGTCCGGCAGCTACTTTCACAGCTCCTAACCTGTTTCGTAAAATAACACACATTACTTTCGCTTTTGTAATACTATAAGATTTATAGCCTCATGAAGTCTCAGTGTAGATGTAGTGGATATTCGTTTTTGAAGTTTTGAAGAAGACCTGCAACCCTTTTCGAACAACATAAGCAAACTTGTCCAGTTGTTAGGTCGTGTTGCCATGAGCATCTCACCTAAATATTACACATATTTACTCGCGCTTCCTTCAACTTTTTTTAAACTGGCGCCCTTTGCCCGTCTACGTGCAGGGGATTCAAAAAGACTATTCGTCCGATTCGCTCAGGCTAGCTAGTGGTGTCTCAATAGCACAACGCAGCTGCTACACTGAAACGAAAGTAAAAAAAAAGTTAGCAGACAAAGGTCAGCCGTGCACCATCGCCTTCTCAACCACATATGGGCATCATGACTGCAAGCAGCTACCGCTTGAGATAAATAGAAAAGCGAAGAAACAATCACAGAATGGTTACGAGTTTGTTACTTCTAATGATGCAGCTTAATCTGGCTTTTGATTGCCAAACTGAGACATATTAGAGTGGAGGCTGTGAACACTATGCCGCAGCAGCGGTGTTGAAGGAGGTGCTGTGTTTAAGGTGCTGACTTTGTATGTCGGAGGCGCATTTCCCCCGGTAGGTGCACGGAGGGGCAGTTTTAGCCGCGGGTGCTAGGTGGTATGCTTGCGGACTCCGAGGGTGCAGGATTAAGCAGAGGGCTATGAACAACTAACACTGTACCCACTAGCCCACCGCAATGAAACCGGGGATTTAGTGCATCTGCCTCGCATGCGGAAGGTGCTGGTGATGTGGAAGGCGCTGGGGGGGCGATGGATACCTGGCATTGGGCTGTGCGGACGGCGCCACCGCAGCCACATTTCTGAGGAAAGAGCTAGGAACAGCTAGCGCTGAAAAAACTAGCGATGAGTTGTTTGAATCAACGATGACTTTGCCTTGCTGGGGCGAGTGGATAGGCGCCTAATTTTAAACGTTCTGGGCATTACGAGAGGAGGAGAGATGCGAAGAGGGGGAGAGTAAGTTTATATTTCTGGCAACTCCGCTTCCTCAAAATGCAGTCGAAACATTCTTGCTGCAAGAGATTCTTAAAAAAGAGTCCTTCAACATAAAATGCATGTCATACCTCTGTGCGAAGTGTTTCAGCGCATATTTATTATGAGCTATAGAATGTCTCTAGCCTTCCAGCTTATTATTAATAGTATACTTTGAAGAAGTAAGATTTTGCAAATTGTGTCAAGCTCTTGAGCTACAAGTGTGTTGTCTGGTCGAGCTTACATTGTCTATAAAGAAGCATTATCTATACTGCGAGACTTTTGCTGGCAATGGAGCAGAATCGGCGCCGAAACACGCCCTCTTTTTATACGCAGCGGAATATATTCCCCGCTTGCAGCTTTTAGTTTTCGCTTGACACAGTATATACTGTCAACATTCGTTATTTAAAGCATATTTATAACGCAATTTGCCAAATTTCAACGTTTCAGAGCCAAGAACAAAATTTTCTTGATTACATCAAATTTGCTAGGCACATGTCAGAATAAGCTTCCATAGATGGCGCAAGTTATATCAACAACGAAGTGAAGCAAAGTGTTCACAGAGTAACGCGCCAGGCAGTCAGGAGCACCATTGTGTGGCCGAGCTATTTGGTGGATTGTCAGCTACATACACTCACCCTCTGCAGTCTTCCCTTCATTGCCAAGACAAGCTATCGCCGCGTATACTCGTAGGTGTTTTCGTGGGAAATCCATACAACGTACAGGTATACAAGTAAGACGACGAAAGCTACAGTAATTAAAATATTAAGGAGGTCTAAGCGAACTCAGCGGTACCTGGCACCTTGTCTTCTCTAGAAAAAAAAAACTGGTTATACGCAGCAATAATTCTTTTTTTTTTTTTTTTGCCAATATCGGTCAATCCTGAGTGGTGCTCCTTTGCGTTATTCCGGAAGCGTAGCGGGGACCGAGGAGAGCCGCTATTGAAACTTTTTTTAACACAACTTGCCAGCAAATTAGTAACTACGTAATACGTCCTGATAAGTTAATTTCGGGAATGTAAAGGCCTGCCATATTACTAAAGGTCTTTTTTAAAAAAAAAAAAAAGGTTGAAACCGAAGTAGTATAAGAAAGTTGTAGTACCTTTGTCAAAAGTTTGGGGCCCAAGGGGTTTTCTTTTAGGCCACACTGTGTCGTTCTTAATGGATCTCTAGCACTCCGAATTTCCTGGACATGAGAAGATTTCCGGTACTGCCTCCTGCAATAGGTAGGATTTCCATGAATGCTCCTGGAGTCCCAATATAAAGCTTCGAAGTGAACCCCCTGGGCTCTAAACTTTTGACAAAGACTGTACGTTGACCGTTGAGACCGTTCAGTTGCAGTGGAGTGGAAGTTAAGTCTGACCACTACGCTGTGCAATAAAATGGTTTGCTTAAGTGTTAATAATTATGACAGCATAACTCTTGAAACGAACACGTTGTTTACATAAGAATAATCTATATTTATAGAAAACGAAATAATAATATGTTTTGGAGCAGATTGCAAAATGCGTTTGTTTGGCTTGCTGTTGCTGCAGTTTTCTTACCTTTTCCAGGAAATCGAAAAGCATGTCACAAAATCTATTTCCGTTCGAGGACCGACTCTCCAGTGATTTTCTGCCGTATAAATAGATATAAAGTGGTAGAGCTAGAAGTTTTGGCAAAGCAATAAATTTGTTGATGTTCTCATTTTTGAACTAAGAGATCTATCTCGTTCTCTTTAAGATTGCTGTGGGGCAGGACTCTCGTCTGGGATCGCTGCTCCGGCTTCTTCCTGTGTCCCTTTTTCATTTTTTAAATAATTTTCAAGGCTATGTGCGACAATGAA
This sequence comes from Amblyomma mixtum, assembly GCF_055824585.1. NCBI lineage: Eukaryota > Metazoa > Arthropoda > Arachnida > Ixodida > Ixodidae > Amblyomma > Amblyomma mixtum. The sequence continues at coordinate 79,197,254 of NC_143016.1, read as the reverse complement.
ATTGTTGTAAAGAAATGACAGCCATGTATCTTCCAATGGAACGCTTTAATTAAAGGTGCATTTCTTTTCTAATGAAAATGCTATCACTCGGAGGCACTCGATGTAGATGAACGTGTCTCTTGGAATTTCAGGTTTGTTGATTATTCTGCATTATCTTTGATTCCCTCTGTCTCACCGCTGGAAGCGACTTGAGTCGTGCAGCTCCAATTTAGCTTGCACAAATTGCATTTCTTCCCTGTCCTCACTTATAATCTTTTTTTGTTTCTTTTCGCCGGTTCAGCACCCGTGCCTTGAGCCAACTAGGTGCTTCATTTCCCGTTCCACACAGGAAGCGCAGGTGTCGCCAGTTCAGGGGTTGGGGAATCGAAGGCCTTCAACAGCGCGGTTCAGGAGGTGCATGTACTCGTTGTAGAGTGCATCGTACAACACTGCGTTCACTTTCTCCTCGATCTGGCGAATGAACTCTGTCTTGCGGGCGTCGTTCAGGCTCAGGTTGTTTCCATAGACGGTGCGCAGCCGGATCTTGTCAATGTGGAAGGTGCGCACGATTCCGGACCTGCCGGTGGCCGAGGTAGCCTCGAAACGTCCGGTGGTGTCGACGACGGTGACGTTGACTGGAACCCGCTTCTCTGTGCCCAGCAGATTGTCTCCTTCAGTCTGCCGATCAGAGGAGTAAAAGGTAGAGACGTTAAAACAAACTCTTCCTGATTTGCTGCAACAGCTTGGTCATGGCTAACTAATGCACAGTGACGTCTGAAAGCAAAGCGGAAAAATTCATAGGAACACCTGATTATCTTAAGTCTTAGCATTAGCATTAGAAGCTGTTGATGTCTTTTGGCGGAATTGACGTCACTTCCGATCTGGTGACGCCCCCTTTCCTTCTGCCAATGACAATTATCTGCCCTGGTGACGTTACCTCTCCCTCAGCCAACTGGCGAATATTATGACCAACGACACCATTATGGTCATTACGATGCACACAGGAACTGCCGATTAATCAAGATCTTTTTTATGCCTGCAAAGGAAGGTAGATATAGTTTGCGAATATCAAATAGTCCTGTTATAGTGGCCCTGAGCAGTTAGCTCTGATAAGCATAAGGTTGGAGTAACCTGCATAAATAAAACAGAAATTGATACTCAAATTTTAATAACTGAACCACCACTGCATTGATTGACATAACCGGCGTACAACTATTGGCTATGAGGCAGTCTCAGGATCTAATGAAGTTGAAGTTCAGTTTTTAACAGAGTTTTTAAAAGTTAGATAACAGATGATCGGATATACCCAGTGCAGCAGTTCATGCATAGATGATACCACTAAGAATTTTTTTGGCGCGTAACAAACTACGAGAACATAAAAATTTTCTGTTTTAAAATTTACAGAGTAGAAACGATGTCGTGAAGCGGTCTAATTTTGTAGAAGGGCTGTAACCGGTCGCAAGAGCAAGAATGTGTTTGTGGTTGCGTGCCGTGCCTAGCAATGTCCGGTTGTCTCATGCTCTCTGCCTCTCTCACCGGGGCCGTAAAAGCGAAGAGGGTCAATGCTAACTACACATGGCCATCGCATGTACATCACAGTATTTGATACCCGCTGGGCACGCTTTTAACTGCCTTTAAGTAAATACGACGTACGCAGCGTTATCTTAGAGACCACGATGCACTTGACGATTGCACGAATCGAGGAAGCAATTGGCCATGTGCTCACAGTGGCTAGTCAAGCCGCTAGTTTATGAATAAACTAAAGCTCCCTAAGACGATGCGCCTTAATATACACGAGTATGTGTCCTCAACTTCACATGACGGTACCCGGGAAACAAGTTCTCCTTTGCATTTTGTATTCAGTCTGTTGACCTATAATATAAGTAAGTCCACCAAACCTTTGTTCGGGTGTATTAGCGTTATTTTTAGTTATGCTAAAAAGAAACATGGCGGCACGGGTACCTTGGCCAAAAATGTTGTGTAGATTCCGTTGAAGTCCAGCACGCAGGAGACGCTTATGTTGAACGCCACTGGGGCCGGTGGGTTGCAGTCCGTTGTACGGTGAATGCCCGTGTCGAAGCCCTTCACGGCTCCCTCCTTCATCTTGACCTTGAGGTCACGGTTAAGACCTCGCGTGCTCTCCACCTGTGAACAAAGCGAAGATAGACGAAAGCTTTCTGGCTAAACGCTGAACAACGTCCTTTCTTAGCTTCCCTTCTAGCCTTCTGGTAAAGCATCGAATTCTGAAACGTTAAAGGCGCTATGAACGCGATAGCGTTAAGGCTCCCGTTCTGTAGAAAATCAAGCGTCGTCGACTTTGTGAGCAAAAAATCCCTAGACAAGCAACCTAGGTTAGCCACCTAGGTCACGTGATGTTGTGGCGTCATCACAGCCTGCCCACTGGATTGTCAGGAAACGGACCACCGTAGCAGTTGGCAGTTGTTGCTCGGGAAAAGCAACCAGGGTCGCACTCTGGTCGCTTTTCTAATTCCGCATAAATGGGCGTTAATCCATTAATACTGTCTCGTCATACCCTTAAGGAGGAGCTTAAGTGTCCCCTCAAATTTTTTCAATTGAAATACACAAAACAAGCATATATATATATATCCCATAAAACGCGAGTAAAATGGCATTGTAGTAGTTTTCTCTCTAACTTTCAAGACACGTGTAAATTATCAAAGGTTTGTCTGTCATATAACACATTACATAATGTAAGTATAAGTGCTGATCTTCTGTTATGACAATGGAATGGCTACAAATGAGTTCTTCACTTTTTGCACTGAACAATACCTTTCTGCTATAGCTTGTTCACTAATTCTCTGCCACTAGCGGAAATCCTGGCCCATTCCTTTTCCACTACACCATGCGTGCAAAAATATGTGCACCAATATGTAGTGCCTTGATTAAATCATTTGTTAAAAACATAGTGCAGTGCACTAAATTTTCCAGTGAAAGTCAGAAGTCCTCAGACTTCTCGGGGTCAATAAAGCTGGCCGTGGACAAGTCATGGCACCTATGGCAACACTCCCCACATGCACATAGGATAACTTGTAATCTCACCTTGAACTTGAATTCTGGAATGGTAACGTTCGGATACAGCCTGGAGTTGGACCGCACCAGCTGTGGCATCTTCTGAAGGAGTATTTGGTCCATGAAGGCATTGGAATCCTTTGCGCTTCCCGCCCACGCAACTGCAAATAAGAAGAAGAATTTGTTTTGTTAAACCGCCTCCTTTCGTGATGTAATAATTTGTCTGATGTGCTGTCGACCCTGGCACGGCCTATTATCTGTACAACAGTTTCTCAAATCTCGGAGCCAGTTCTCTTTTTTTTCACAGTCATTACTATTACTCAATGTTATACCAAAGAACGGGAGGGGGTGTGGACGGTACTTGAACTCAAAGAAGCTTGAAACCTAATACATCCATTTGTTTTGAGCAGTTGGGGGCATGATGAGAGGCGGGGGGGGGGGGGGGGGGGGGCGTTTGAATGAAGCATGACAAGGGTGCTATCAGTAGAGAAAATACTGCAACCACGTGCAGGTATCAACAAAATATATTCCACAGACGGATCGGCAATGGGTACGGCACGATAAATTGTTTCAGTTTTTGCATTCGTCGGTGTTAAATACACGCTAATTAGTCGTACTTGATCTACAACAAATTCTTACCGCCGAAGACAGCGGCCAAGAGGAGGAGCTGTCGAAAGCCAGCCATGGTTTAGTGCAGTGTGCTGAAAGAGATCAGAGCGTAAAACAGGAAAGGCGGCGTTACTTCATGACAGGACGACAATCGACACGTACTTTCACACCAAAGTATCGCCTCTTCAATTCTTTTTAACGCCCCGCTGTAATTCAACAGCCTAATCAATACTGCTAATCTACACTATTTTTATTTTTCACCTACCACGAACATATAGCGAAAAAGCAGTGGAACTTGCAGGAACGAATGCACATAGCGAAGAAAGAATCACGGCACACTAAGGTCGCATTCAGGGTAACAAGGTCCCGTCTATGCCCACGCAGTTCTCTTTCGATATTATTTATTCGGCCTTGTGCACAGTACTTAAACATTCGATGGACTACTTTGCGATTATCATTACGATCAATGAGTATTTCATATCACATTTTAGTGCGCCGTCATCCAGCGTACATGCTAGACATAACCATTTGTTAAACCGTTTGTTTTAAGGCTGCCCCATTTGAGAGCTATTCAATGATTACAGAAGCGATGCCCCAGTGTTCATCCCTACGTGTTCATCAAGTAAAAGAACATCCAGCGTTCAAGAAAGCATCAGGAGCATTCCAAGATCGTGAGACGGCTACCCTCAGGCCGAGGTAAGAACACAGAAATTAAAAAAAAAGAACTAGACTAGTAATTCAGTGTTGAGTTCTATATCACCTTCTTTCAAGATACACTGAGATTTCAGGTCACAAAGTAAGCGTTCACGAACCAATAAAGCCACACGCTACAAAGAGCCAATCTTCTTTGTTTTTGTCTTGCATATGTATGGCTCTCATAAATTAACTTCCTTGTTCCTAGCACACCGTAATAGGCTTTCTATCTCACTGCAAGCAGACATGATGAAACTCATGAGAGTTGGAAGAGAATAAGGGGTTGGGGCAGCGTACGCACCTTTGCCGTCGTATGTGTTCCGAATGTTGTACGCTCCAGGCGTCTCGTGCAGCCTTTTCCTCGTGCGAGCAGCCAGCCCTTCCCTGGCCTTCTTTGGCGGCCGTCTCGAGTTGCCCGTTTAGATAGAGCGGCTGGACGGTGTCGTCAGCGGCACAAAACCAGTTGGCGCAGCGGTCTGCCCCTGAACGCGTCGTCGTTTCGTTGCTGCTCCTCCACGCAGTCGACAGCCAGACTGTGCAGGAGGTTACGGACGTACGTGACGCTGTTTGTGCGCGAAATGTGACCGGCGAGCGCTGACTCCATGACGCCGCTTCCTGTAACAGTATGCTCGAGCAGTGGCGGGGTATGGGGTAAGCGAGGCTGGGAGGGGATTGCGTTGGAATTGTTGGTAAAAAGGTTCACATAACAGATAGTTACGCGGACAGGATGTAAGTGCGCAACCATGCAAGAGTCTGCGAAAAATGTAGTAGGTTAGCTAGAAGTGCTACTGTGTGCTGTAGGATAGATACTCAAGTAGGCACATCTGGACTGAAACGCTGCTAATCTGATGAAGCATCTCGAAGCCCCCGGAGTGGCCGCTATAGCATCACGTTAACTTTAACACATCTTCGTGATGTACGCCATAAAATATTTACTGCGCTTCTTTCCTTGTTTTGTAAAGTTACTACTTTGCATGGCACAATATCGGCTCGTCTGACACATGAAAAAATGAATTCACAATTCACTTTTTATTGAAGAATTCCCCCCGTGTCAATTTTTTTTTTCAAAGGCTTTTCGTGAAGAATAAAGTGGCTGTGATCACTGAGCAAGCATCTTTTTCTTTCCAACAGCCATTTCATTTTGAATGTACACCGAGCATACTTCCACAGACGTGTATGCAAAGAAAAAAAAGAAAGTAAGGCTTCAGTAGCGTTTACATCTTGCTGCGATAGTTGGTGCATATACCTTTGTAATGTGTTACTGTAACAAACAACGAGCACAAGGGAATGCATGGAACAATGTGTTACGCTTCCGTGTTTCTGCCTGTGTAGTCGTCTTCCGTTGCTCTAACTTACTACCTACAAATTACCCTCATTGTCAAACATATCTTCAGTAGATCCTTAGTTTCCCTCGTCTTCAAGCGATGCATGTTAGAGTAGAACTTCAGCATGCCTATCAACTTTGCTGCATCGGCCACCGCTGAGCCCTTGCAGCTTGGAAATGCAGATCACATGTTCTGCAAATGCATTCTTTTACTTCGTACACAACGTAGCAACCTAGCTTTACCGGCGTGGCTCACGTTGTTCAACAGTAGTTCCCAAATAACTCTAATTTCTTGTCGTAATACACTCAAGCCGAGAAAACTTTGGCTAAAACCCTAGCAAAGTGCAGAGCCACAATGCATAAGGCAACTAGCAAGCCACCAAGCTATTACGGGTATGTGGCATGCATCACTTCTCCGGAAAAGTTTTGTACAGCACATTGCATCATTAAAGAATTATCGCATGTAACCCATAAACGTGATCTGAAAAGGCCAATCCGTTCATAGATAATGCTATTCGTGGCGGCTCGGTCGCAACAGGCGTTCCGTCAATAAGATCCAGGTAGCGAGTTAGAACTCGTCAATGGCGGCGCCATTTTAATGGAATAGAAAGTGAACATGCGAAAAGCACATGTTTTGGCGCGTGTTAATAAAACTCTCGTGGTAGAAATTAATCACGAGTCATACACTACGGCTCCATTCATGGAAGCACTCCCTGCCTCGGCAATCATTAATTATGCAATACTCAATCTTAGTGGTCATACCATTTCAAAAGGCTTTTCAGATAGTCTACTTGAACGTATAAATCTTGCTATTTAGCATATGTGATTGATTCAGAGAGGTGCTTTCGTAGACTCACACAGAGCAAACACTGGTTTTATTGACTTCAAACAAAGCTTGGCGGTCACAGGTGGCAGAAGAACGTTTCGTTTGCACAAGCTTGTAAACTGTTCCCCATTCGCTTCATGCTATGTGTTTATTGCTTTTGAAAAAATGGCTCGAAGGTTACTGACGCTTCAGACAGCCGCGAGAAACAAGGAATGGGTACCAGATTTCGTTACCTTGCAGACCGTACGTACACTTTATGCATCCGGCATACTAACAAGCAGCGCAGCCTTTAATTTTGCGCTTCCACCTTGTAATAGGCACTTCATTTTTTGACCAGCGACAGCCTGGACTAGCAAGCCTGGAACACCCAGCTAGTCCGCAAGGCAGCTGCCGCCAGCGGAGCCCTGGACGAGGGGCCCCGAGCACCCGGCTCCTGCGAATTAATCTATGCTAATTAAAAGTTTTCTCACCCTCTCTCTCCCCGACTAGTTTTGCCGCTGAAACACGCGCGCTAAGGTGTACAAGTTACTGGCAAGGAAGACGATCTTGTGAATCCCTCCTTATTTCTAAAAAAAAACATTTGCGCACCTTTTTTTCTGTATGCGCATTTAACATTTTTTTGTACTTCCAAATGTTGCTTTATGTACGGCATCCATTCGCTCCTCATTTTCACAAAACCCGCCAAGCCATTCTTCTTAATAGCATCTGCAGAGAAGACGAGAAAAACGAAGAAGTCAACAGACATGAATCGGGCGTCGCAACAAAATTTGCTCTTTGTTTGGGCTTAAGTCTTCACTTGGACGGCATGAGAGCAATGGCAAGTTTTTTGGTACTTCCCATGAACTCGCTGCTCCGGGCAGAGGTCCACGATTCGTCAGAAATTGGGTGCCCATGGTCGTGCCAGGACGCCGAACTGCCCGAGCGTCCGGAATCCCGTTGACGTGCAGTGGTGAGAAAAATCCCGACGAGGACGTGTGGCTGGCCTGCAGCTTCTTCGTCTGCCCTGCAAAAAGAAACGAGCTACAGGCGCAGTTTGATGTCGGCCGCATCGGAGCCTTACCAGCAGGAGCAGCAGCATTGTGAACAGCTATGCGCTTCGCCAGGTTTCTGCACTGCGTCTTTCTGGCGTGTCTGCCCGCTAGTCACCGCGTGTGTGCCGACTACACTCTCACCGTGCTGCACACGAACGATGTGCACTCGCACATCGATGAGAGCAGTAAATACGGCGGCATTTGCACCGGAGACCGCGATAATTGCGTTGGCGGTGTCGCCAGGATAGTGACCAAGGTCAGTTCTTCGTTGCTCTTTTTTGTGTCATTGTTTAAATATGCAAATTACATGTTGAAGTCCAATTTTTAACGCGATAGCGTTAAAGGCCCCGTTGTGCGGAAAATCCGGTGTCGGCGTTGCCGGCGTCGACTTTGTGAGCGAAAAATCATGACTATCGCAGGTGGACCCCAGAAAGCAACTTTAGAGGCAGGTGGGCCTCCAAGGTCACGTGACCTTGTTGCGTTGTCACAACCTGTCCACCGGATAGTGAGCGAACTGTCCACCGTAGAAGGTGCCAGTTAAATTAACGATTGGTCGCTCGGGAAGAGGAACCGGGGGCGCACAGGGCCCACCGCTGGGAGGAGCTTCCAGCGCAGGGCAATGGCGCACATCGCTTAAGCGCTGCGTCACTGCGCCAGAGGGAGTATGAGGACTCCCAGGGGTCTATGAATGTAGAGTAGAGAATGACCTTCTGCATATAGGATGGTTAACCCATACTTTATCGCGTCATACAGTTAAGGTGGAGCTGAAGTGTGTACTCCAATTTTGTTGTACATCACTTTTAATCGTGAAGAAACTGGAATAGCCTAAGCTACAGTTAGGTCCAACCTTCGGATGTGCAGCAAAATCTTCCTTTCAAAGTTTTTCTTGCGTTCGCACCGAGTTGTCATAGAAAACCAATGGGGTGCGTTTGCTGGCTTTATTGGTGAGGCTGCTGGGGAATATTTTAAGATACTGTTATGGACATATTGATATGGGAATAGTCTAATGTTCCGAAGCGTATCAAAACGTTCCTTTAAAAGTTTCTCCAGCCCTCGCGCCGGGTAATGAAGACTGCCATAGAAGCGCAATGGGTTTGTTTTTTTTTTTACAATAAATATCACCAAACTAGAAGCGTCCCGAGGAGGGATTAGTAAATATATCGATTGTTATGGTTCAACCTAGCGATAAAAAAAAAAAAGAGACTTGCTTTCATAAACAACTTCTCCTGAAAAAAAAAATGCGCTTGTCCAGCATTTCCGCGTATGAAGACATCCCGTTTTCTTTGCTCTGGCTGGCGAGTGCTTCCTGTTATACGCTATTTTCAGGCAGTGATTTTCCTGCTTCTCAGAGCTACGTTAAGTAAGTGCGACGCAAAAATGAAAAACACGTTAGAAAAGGTGAAGCCCATTCTAGGGACGGTAGCTAGCCACGCATGGGCACTGGCCTTGGCCTTTGCCTGCTTACCAGTGCAGCCGCTTCCGCCCGCTTCTGCTCTGCGAGCCGGGCAGCGCGCGTGGTCTCCTGGCTGCTTTCGCTTTTGTTGCGAAAGCAACACTACGCGAGTCGCTGAGTCATTTCGCGGAGCTGATGAAAGGCCATACTGCGCATGCGCGAGGAGCAGTCCGCCGTCGCTGCGCGGGTGACTCAGAGGTGTCGTCGCCGCGCTCGCCAGTTGCGCATGCGCAGTAGCGGCGCATAGCTAGCGTGCCGGTGCCGCCGCCGCTGCCGCGCGCTCTCCATCGCCTCTCTCTCTCATCGTTGCTTTCGCAATTCTCCAGGTTTAACCAGAGCTGAACCACTGCCAATTTTTTTTTTAGCAGTCTCCGCCATGAGCCGCTTTTTTCGTGCCGTGCGTTACGTAAAGCCTACTTCCGCAATCTTTCATGCTGGAAAGCCCGCCTAGCATCCCTCACTGCTCTCACCGTTAAGCGCTCCATAGCACTCGCCCGTTCGCTCCACAGCAACGCCCTTAGCGACGAGTTCGGTTAGCCTTGTCCGCCCTCTTACCTTCGTGTGCAGCTACGTAAAGGTGCCGTTGGCTGCATGATCGATCCTCTCTATCTCTTGACGTATCCGGTTCAGTTGCACAGCCTCGGCGGCGGCGCTACCGCGTGCGAGTGTTCAGAAGCGCGGATGGAACCGGTTAAAAATGACGGCGATGACAATTTAACCGCCAGCAAGCTCTCAGCACTATTGCCGCCGAACACGCTGAGGATCAGGACGAACGAATGAAGGGTGAGGGAGACAATGATGCTGAATTAACTCCTACCTCTAGAGGCTTCGGTGATGGCCAAGTGGCCTAAGGCATCGGGGAACGAATCTGCTATGTTTTCTTCGAACGTAACTGGAGAAACGAAGAGAGTTTGAACCTCACTCGAGTGCAGCGCAAGGTACAAATATTCCTCTGCTTGATGCCACCCGGACGGAAACTTTTGGAATGTTGGAGAAAAGTTCAGCTTAACGTTCGACCTCAAGTTCGCTGCTATATCCGGGCGATTCTGGCTTTGCTGTTAATCGGAATTAAAAGCATTTTATGCTCAAGCTATATAGCTCTGATATTAGGTGAACGTTTGCAGAAACAAAATTTCTAGAGGTCCCTTCTGGCATCTGATGGGATGCCAGAAGGGATTACTGCCGAAGGGATTACCGATTACTGCCTTGCCCACAATCGCTGCCTACTCCTTATTTATATCGCATAAAAATGCGCTTTTGTTCCTAACGGGCTTCATTTTATGCTTTCAGGTAAAAGAGATCAAGAAAATTTACCCAGACGCTATATTCGTAAACGCAGGGGATTTTTATCAAGGTACAGCGTGGTACACTGTGCTCAAATCAGCAATGGTTTCGGAAATGATGATAGCAATGGGATACGACTACGCGGTACGTGGATCCTATGTTCCAAATGCATTGCTGATTCACTGCTTTTAGCTCATGCGACTAACTATTCGGCCTTCAGCACTAATGAGTCGCAAGTGCTTTTGTCGCGATTTGCACGCAAGCTTTGTCGCAACTAAGGAGCTAACTACGCGCTTGAAGCACTCCGCCTTTTCGTACCCGTTTCAAACCATAACTTGGAGAGACAGTACAATCAAGCTTCGATATTATGAATTTTTTATTATGCAGATTCTCAAGCGACCGCTTTCTCTCTTCTTTCACTCCCACCTTCCTCCCTTTTCTTACGGCGCGGTTCGGGTGTCCACCAAGACATGTGAGACAGATACTGCGCCATTTCTTTTCCTCAAAAACCAAAACCTATTGTCAAGCTTAACACCTTGCTTACCTTAGTAAGACAGGCTGAACTATCGTCACTTTACTTAATAATCACAGACTGCTTGTTTTGCTGCACAAGAGGCTGAGAATTTAGAAACTAGTCGTAAAATGACAGTGTTGTTGCAACCTGATAGAAGGTTTCATTGGCCTACGTAGTAAAGAGCACGGCCGCTCTTTACGTTCCACTCGTATGGGCGCATTGTGAGCCGCGTTCGGGGCATGAGAGCCCAGGTAGCACGACTTTTACTTATAGAGGGAAGACTATTCAGTTGCACAAATTCCCTTTAGTATAAGGAATTCACTCACATTTACGACCCACGAAAATAGCAGTTTGCAAGTGCGCATGCGCCGAAACAAATGGGCGCCCGTTCAGTAATCCGCTTGCTCACGACCTGCATCCGAAATTATAGCCGAAGCAACAACGCACACGTAATTATGACGATGCTCGTCGGAACATGAGCCGCTCACTATGCGACCAACTCGCTTTCGCCCGAATACTGTGTCATGTTCGTGACGAACAAATGATGTACGAGATTTTTGCTTTGTCGTCTTATCTCCACTTACCTCTGTAGAAACCCGCGAGTCATAAAATGTCACACATAGAAAAAAAATTGCAGTTTGATTTCTACGTTTCGCGAGCTATATTTAAGAACTAGACGGCATTGCTCCGCTGATCAAGCAACACCTCGTAATATATCGGACATTCACGCGCATAAACCTATTCAGAGTTGAGTATCACCTCTCTCACAGCCTCTGCGCAATATGAGGCGCACGGGAATGTCTTTCGGTCTGTCATCAGAAAAAAAAAACATGTGAGGAGCATGAAGGATTAGTATCTATTATAATCCCCGGTAGATACTGCTTAATCAAAAGCGCTTCTTTGCTTAACCTAGCAGCAAGACAGTGAGATTTGTCCTTATATTTCCTCGAAGCGTCCTGTAATCGTTCGCTTTTGCTCTTCGTCAAGCTTCATGCTATGCAAAACTGTGTTTTAAAACCCCGTCCGCGATAACAAACCTGCTTCATGGAAGCAGTGATTGTGCAGATGGGCACTGTTAAGTTCAGGAGTCTCCTCGTGAAATTTGAGCGTTCTCCTGTCCCATCTGCAGTGCCTTGGGAACCACGAGTTCGACAACGGACCCTCTGGACTGGCTCCGTTTCTCGAGAAAGTCTCTCGATCACGCATGAAGATAGTCAGCTGCAATACTGACTTCTCTCCCTCGAGTAAGTTGCGTCACATCAAGCTGCCAAGGTCGGTGATCACAAGGCTGCAAGGCACGAAGATCGGAATCATTGGCGCTGTCACTGAAGACACCAAATTCCTCTCGAACCCAGGTGGGGAACTCACAAGGGAAAACCCTTCTGAATAGATGAGAATTCTGGCCATATAATGTTGTTACACCAGGCAACTCGCTCGTGTTGCCTCTTTCACGCTAATGGAAACTGTAAGGTCACCATTTTTGTCGTGGTGTGTTATTTTCCTTCGTGAGTGAGCACAGACTTGTGCTATTCCCACAGCTATTCCTTTCCTCCATCGCATTATACGTTTTCTACGTTGCAGTAAACGTGCTGTCAAGAAATGTCTTGTTTAGTTGCAGATAAAAGCAACCACCCTTCCTTCGTTAGATGTCGTTTTTCTTCTTTTTTCGTATATACTGCCTGTGCAGCAATAGGCGTTAGAGGCAGCAAGTTTGTGGTACTACTTAGTTGTACGAACTTTTGCTATGTTGAGAAGAACGACGCTGTTAGAGTTGCTAGTGTCATGGCATTTCTGGCAAGAAGTGAAAGTTGTCCACTTCAGCTTTCTACTCGTGAAGACAACGTTCTGGGAATTATATTAGCCCTGAGCATTCAGCTCAGAGAGTAGGAAAAAAAAAACACGCGCCTCTTTTTCGGCACATTTTCGATCATCTGTTTTGTTAATGGCGCATTATTTTTTAAAAGCTCCCGGTATTGAAAAATTAGCCGGAATTTAGGGCAGGCTCACCGTTGCTGTGAAGAACACCGTAGTAGGGTTGACATTTCTTCAAGCGCATTTTTTAAATGCAACCATAGCTGAACAGGAGATAAATATACTGAATAATGCTTTGCCATTGTTAGAAATAATGGCAATGAGATTAGCTGCTGTATACATATATGTTTACATATACATATATGTGTACATATACATATATACATGCATATATACACATATACATGTATACATATATACACATATGCATACACACATATACATGTACTTATGCATACACGCCGTATACGTTGTTAGCACTTCATAAGACCAATTGTAACGGGTAAAAAGCTCCAAATGAAGTTTCTTAACTAATGGAGGAGCACAGCAAATCGTACTTTGTCGTTCAGCTGTGATAGCTGCGACAGCTATAAAGATCGATGTCACATTTTTTTTCGCTTGTAATTCATAAATATTTATACTAGTTATTTCTTTGGATACAGGACCTCAATAATTAATGCGTGATAGGGGGCTCCTATTTGAAGTACCCGCGCCGTGCGGAGAGAGCAGTGATGGCGCCTTCAAACGTTGGAGTGTCAAACAAAAATAGATAGCTTTCGGAGCCGCTAACAGATGGCGCTACCTTAGCGGTACTGAGGACCTGGGAAAGCGCCCGTAATATAGCACGCCCTCCTACTTACCCATGTATGTGTACAGAAATCCTATAATGGGTTAGGTGCGTTTCCAGATTCAGCGCCGAGGCTCATGGGAAAGTCGTCTGCTACAGCTACTTCCGGCACCAAATTTCTCCCCCTACTCGCTTGCTTCACGGCAGTCGCTGTGTTAATTCGCTTCTTACACTAATTTATTTTCACTGCTGATTGCATTGCATCATCGCAAGACCAACTCGAAGTCGACTCTGCTCTGCTTCATAGCGTGGCCTCGTATGAAGTACAACCAAAATTATGTGAACGGTAGGAGGCTTTGTAGGCGTATGCAGTGCGATGTGTTGATACGCCTTGTGCGCACAGCTGCATGTATGGATAGTCTGCTAGCTTGCCCGCTGGCAGCTTTTACACGCTGTGAGGAAAATAGGTCTATTGTTTGTTAAACTGCGCAAGCTCAGCCCTTCATTGCCTGCGTAGTGCAGCGAAAAAAAAAGCTAATAATGAGCAACGCGTTAAACTATAGTTAAACCGCACACACAACCGACTGCCGGACATACGCAAAACAGCCAGCCTACGCTGGCGTATTATAACCACGAAAAAATACTCCTACCTTTAGTTATTTTCATTTTCTGCGCTCAGGACGCGTTCATACGCAGCACGCGCTTATCTTACGGTGATGCTGTGCAATATGCAACGTCGCAGCACAAATAGATTAGCGAATAAACAATCCACGAATGCACAGCAAAGGCAGTGCGTGGGAGAAATTTGGAACCAGAAGTAGCTAGCAGACGATTTTCCCATGGTTCTTTGCGTTCACTTCGGAAACGCACCTCACCTATACGATGCCTTCGGATAGCTGCATGATAATCCTAAAATCTGTTTCAGCAGCTCCCGGAGTGCAAAATTGCATGAATCAAACGGCAGAACGTAACATTATTTGCCCATAACTAAGCACAGTAATTGCAATAAAGTGTACTAGTTGACAGTTGGTGTGCTGCTGCGCTCCTGGTGCATTTTAGTGGCGCATTTTATTACCGCGCCTTAGTGTCGCCATTCATGCTTACCTATTTTTGTTGGTAATCGTGTGCTGGAAAGAGCATTCTTAATATGGGCAATCATTTGTGAGGAGTCTCGTTCATACCGATGAATATTGAAGCAGAAGTGCAAGTGCCATACACATATAAAGGGATATTAGCACTGCGCATTGGCACGAGACGCGAACATTTATGAAAACGATGAGGAAGGAGTGAGCTGTAACGGACCACATGAAGTGACTGCATACGTCGTGTCGCCTCCTCCTGTGATTACCATTACCGGGCTGTTTTCTCAACGTGTTCGCGATTAAATGTGCCCCGTGGCAATGCGCTGCATTTTTATCTTGTTCTCGAATCTGCACCAACTTGCCCTACTACACACTATTGTGACGTACTATCAGCAAGGAATGAAACGCGAACAGGACATAAGAAGCTCTCAGCCAGTGGAAGCTCAATACTAGCGGAGAGTAATTTCACTTCGAAGGCGCAAAGACTCCTGTTGAGAAGTGTTAATCAACCTCGCTTGTATTTTTCTCCAGAAGCTAATATAGAGATATTTTTGTGTAGCCCCTTCAGTTTTCTTGTTCGCGTATCATTCGTTGCTGATAGTGCAGGCTGGTTTTGTCGTGACCCGAAACTTCCGCTTGAAACAATTTTGTTTACACGGTGCCTACATTGCAACTTTGATTAAATATACATACAGCCCCCGTCAGACGTATACGTATCAAAGGGTTTGCTTGCGAGGCCGGCTGCATGTCTCGTTACACAACCTCAACTATTGTAATCTCTCGAAGGAGGAATGGCTTCGCTTTCTCAATGCTCCCAAGCTTTGGACCGCTAGAGGTTCTAGGGAACCCCGCTAAAGAGGTTAGAAGGAAGCCCCTTGGGCTGTATACTTCGGCGGGGGCTGAACATGGTGTCCGAAAACTAGAACAAGGTTGGTACAGAAAAGTTACGAGCAGGGAATTTTACTGCGCGTTTTGTTTTTTTGATTTGCAGAAAGTCTAACTATATCAGCCGCAAAAGGAAGTCTAAGCTTTAACCCTCTTCAGCGTTGAATAATTTCTAAGAGGTGACATGTATTCAAACACGAACAGTACCATACTCTAGTCATACTTGTCCATGTGACTTTAAAGTACATAATGTTAACATGGTATTCCTATCGAAATGCTTCTAAGGCATTGGTCGAAAGACGCCGCAAAGCGGAAAACAGCAAAAAAAAATTTTAGCTGGGTTTGAAAGTGCATTTTAATAAATGCGTGTATCTGTGCTTTTGAATCGGACACGTACTGAGTAACTTTGAATACCACTTTGCAGGGCCCGTCAGGTTTCTGGATGCCATGAAGTCCATTCAAAGGGAAGCAGCGCTGTTGAAGAAAATGGGCGTGAATATTATAATTGCAATCACACATGTGGGCTACATGAAAGATATCGAACTCATGCGGAATCTCACCGATGTCAGCTTGATCATTGGCGGCCATTCAAATACCTTCCTCTACAACGGTATGTGTTCCCACCTGCGGTTTGTGGGTCTCTGCAACATTGTCACAAGTTTCGGACCAGGCTTACCAATTCAAATAACTAAAGAGAAACTCTTCGGTGGTTAAATTTGGCGAAGCAAGACTGCTTTATTTCCACCCTCTCTCTTGATTTAAGGCCAACAGAGGATCTATAATTAAGCAATAGGATTTACTTTTAACAATAACACGCAGTTCCAGGCGCTTCCTTTGGAGGCTACATGGCTGCATGTGTTCTAAACATGTCTGGCTTTCTTTATTTTTTATTAACAGCAGCGATTACATGCATATCGGTGAACTGATCGGTGAAATAGGCTTGCAATATTGGCAGTGCAAGAAAAACCGGTCAGACACTTGAATTAAAGTGAACACCCGCTGAAAAACGCTGGCAAGAGAACAGGATAAAGGTGCAAACGGCGAGAATTGCGCACTTGTTGGGGAACAGCCCACACATTGCGCATCTTCCTGCATTTTACGTAATGTTGCTTTTTGGTTTGTGTTCAATTTTAGACTTCTGCCAACTAACGCAAATTTCTACATTTCTCAAGGATTTTCGTGAGACAGTGTTTAGGGCTCAGAGCGCTATTTTTTTACAAAATCATTTTTTCTCTTAGGGTGGCCCGTTTCTTCATGAAATCAAAGCCTTATTACAGTGGTATAGAGATGATCATTGAAGCTCACCAATATTTTAAATAACGGAAGTTGCTTCTTCTTTATAGTTCCTGGTTAACTTCGTTGCTGATTAAACTATGATTAAACTTGATTGAGGTGGGCAAGAAGGAAGTGGAAGACCGCAGTTCCCTTTCACTGCCACTTTCACCTTTTCTTTATTGGCATCAGTGGCCATTCTTACATCCCACAACCAACCACAAGATTTGATTTAGAGGCTTGATTGCCTAATTTGTTCTCGCTGCCATCGCACACTGTATGACAACTGGTTCCAGTGAACCGATAACACCAAAAGCAATTTTTCTTAGGTAAAGACCACCCGCCAGAGAATGAACCTGTGGCGCCCTATCCCACGGAAGTCACCAGGAGCGACGGAAGCACGGGTCTGGTCGCTCAAGCTTTCTGGTTTGGAAAATTCCTCGGCTTCCTCAGAGTTACGTTCGGAGACGACGGGAAGGTGAAGTCCTGGTCAGGAAATCCAATCTTGATGAATTCATCGATCGCAGAAGGTATGCACGTGTTCAGGAGTTTCCTTGTCAGTGATGCGCACATAGGATTGATGCACGCGAAAAGCTTCACCACAGTTTTGTCTGGCCTCAAGTAGCACAAGCAATCGGCCCAATATTGGAAACGTATTGGCAAAGGCTGATCATACGAAGGACCAGAGTTGACGAAGAAGATGGAACGCCGACCAAAGAAAAAACAAAAACAGACGTTTCGGCTCCCGTACGGGAGCCTTGTTCTCACTCAAAATGAAACAAGCAGCTGAGTGGCATTAAATATGCTTGAAAAGAGGGCGCAGGGAGCGTGCGTAGATTGGGTTAAGATTTCCATCGTTGCCGTTGAGGGTGTGACTAGTAGTTTGTATGATTAATGATTCCAAGTGCAGGCGAGGGCGTAGCTTCTTTTCCGTTGAAAGCACGTGTGCCCGACCCCAGTCGATGTCATGGCCTGTAGATACAGCGTGCTCGGCGATAGCGTTGGAATCCACTTTTTTTATTACGTACATCGTTACTATGTTCTTTTAGCCATCTTCTTCGTCAATATGTTTGTCCCCGACCAGACGAGCTTTCGTCGAACTCTCGACTTCAAAGGACCAGAGTGAAGCACCCATTTGCAATATTGCACTAACTACGCTAACAGGTAACAACTAAGCTTCTCCTCTAGGTGCATGTTTGCATACGATGAGTTGCCCGCATTGTTGTCCTACACAGCAAAGCCACGCGGCACATGACCCACTCGTGTGGACAGCCATTCTACCCGTAAAATATTCAAATATTCTCGTTATTAGCACGCCACAGATACTGCGGATCATTAGGAATAACGCTTTTCACTAACACAGGCGCTGTCAATTCCATCCAGAGATTCAGGCATTCTTGTTACCGCCCTTTCGCAAATAGTCATTTGAGTGAAAATTACGCAAATGTCTCCTTAAAATATCGAAATTACCATAACGTACTGGTCAGTTTTCCTAAAATTCCGAGGAATAACGTGTTCTAAGTACTGGCGTCCTTGTAATACATCATACAATAATCATGCGTGCATGTACAGCTTTTTGTATGACAGCATACTTATAATTTAATATATTATTATAATTAATTTACATAATTTATAATAATTGATTCATTATTAAACGAAAATCCATTATATTGTACTCTTTGTAAGCTTGCAACTACAACTACATAACCTTGCATCATCGTATAGATACGCCGCTTATACCAAACCAATTGTCTCATCGTGCGCTTTTTTGTGATATTACGCGTTCCTGACCTGGGACTCATCATCTGCCGCAGAAAACTGCGGACGGACTTTTGTCGAAACCCCCGTAATTTACGCCAGGTGGTGGACCGAATATAGGTCCCCGCGGTCGTCAAAAGCTCAACTGAGCAAAAGAGCTGAAGATTACGACGCAGTACTAAGATAAAAAAGATTAAAAGCGACAAATACTAATAGCATGCCCAAAAATTAAGGACAAAACCCTTTTGAATGAGAAAGAGTTTAGAAAGACAATTTTTACATACATTGTGAGATTTCACGATGATAATCAGTATCTCCGTAGATCTCCTGTCGACAAGCTTGCAATTTTTTTTTTTTTGCTAATGATATTTTTGCTATCGCCAAAAGCGTTCCCCATTGGATTTCTATGGCAGTCTTAACTGCAAGATTTGAGCGATGGAAACACTTTAAAAGAACGATTTTGCTACATATCAAAAGAATGGACCACTACCTTCAATATTTCCGTAACAGTACCTTGCAATTTTTCAGTATTCAGAACTGTTTTCCGAGAATGTTGTACAGGACCTTAGTAAAAGCACTCACATTAAAAACATTGATTGACAATCTTTTTTTATTGTCCTGAGCATGCTGTGCAAACTTGAAAAAAATAAAGACTTCTTAATTAGGATACTGAGCTTGAAAGCTTCAGGGAAGTACCTTAAGTAACAGTGCTTCGAGTTCGATGATGACTTGTGTCTGCGGATGAGCTCAAGTTTTCTTGTGAAAGACAGCGATTTGAGCCCACCAGCAGGCCTGTTGCGTTTCTTTCTTTTTTTTGTTCGTTCCCACAGACCCGCATATGTTGAGCGTGATCGAGCCGCACCGCGAGACGGTGTACAACGCGATGCGCCTTCGCGTGGGCAGTTCCCAGGTGTCCCTGGAGCACGCCAGGGACGTGTGTCGCCTGCGCGAGTGCAACCTGGGAAACCTGGTGGCCGACTCCTACTTCAACTACTACGCCAACAAGAAGCCGCGCTCTTCCGGCCTCTGGTCCAATGTGAACGCGGCTGTCGTCAACGGCGGGAGCTTACGCGCGCCCATCCCCAGGACACGTGAGTGTGCCATGCCACCTGTATATTTGGCTTGCCAACTTACAAATGAAGGTAACTGGGATATGAGAGGGCATAGGAAGAAAGGGGGGGGGGGGGGGGGGGGTTATGCTAGGAAGTTCACTGTGCATAAATAGAAATAGAAGTAGCTAGAAAGGACAAGATTATAAAGGTCCTGAATTTTTTCTTCTGATGGATCTGTGCTTCTGCTATCCGGTTTGAAAAAGACCTTCCTAGAGATCCTCAGTGGGTGCGCGTCTTCGATCATTGCAGCCACATAAACCGCTGCAACGCAGCGACCGGGACGCGATCTTCTTGCGAAAAAAGATTGGAGTTATTCAAGCTGTGCTTAAGGAAATTGTACATTAAAGATGGGAGTATAACTTTAGTTCCGGTTCTGGCACAAAAAATTCCAAAAATATCCTGTTTTTTTGCTTCTCTGCAAGATTTCATCACGAAAAATGATCTTTAAAACGGGGGATAACTTAATGGTTCGGAAAAATGACGAATAAAGGAGTTCTGGCAGTTCTAATACTCAACAAACTAAACCCACTTCAAAAAATTAGGCTACCCCGGGCTTAAAACATTGTACGGGACGCTTAAGCTCCGCCTTAATAGCATGAAGGGATAGTGTTAATGAGTTAATGCCCACATATGCGGAATTGGTCACTCTCTACTTTGCAATCATAGACACCTGGGAGTCCTCGGACCACTCCTGCGCAATGGTGCAGCAGTTAAGAAATGCGCCACTGCCATATCCGATGGCAAGTCACCGGTGGGTCTTCTGCAACCCAAGTTGCTCTTCCCGAGCAACCTCTCGCGATCAATCATTAATTTAACTGCCCCCTGCCAGGGTGGTTCGTTTGCTCACAATCTGGTGGGTACGTTGTGATGACCCCACAAGGTCACTTGGCCTAGGTTACCTACCTAGGGCTTCTCTGGGGGTGGCTGCCTGGGGCACCCTACGCCGCCCTATTTATCGCTCACAGCGCCTACGCCGGATTTTTGGGTAAGGGGCCTTTATAACTCTATCGCGTTAAAACATTCGGTACTTGCGTGAGCCCAGAACAAATCCACCCACTTCGAGCACATGCTGCACTTGCCCCGCTATTCATGCCAATATATCTGCTCTTGATCTTGCAGTTATCTTGATAAGGAACGGAGGCAAGCGAAGCACCCCGTGCTCTTTGATAAGAAGCCGGTACAGGTGACACCCCAGCTTTCGATGCTTATCTTAAAACACGAAGTTTTCTGGGAGTAAACCACAGTGTTGCCAGAACAAAAAGCGTTCGACAAAACTGTGTATACTGCAGATGAACACATTTAGGATTACCATATTCACAAATTATTTCCTGCTTTACTTCACAGACAGCGTCACGATGGGAGACGTTCTGACAAGCTTACCTTTCGGCCAGACCATCATCGTCGCAACTATGAATGGAACCAGCCTCAAGAAGATGATGACATTTTCTGTGTCTAACTACAATCAGTCGTCACCAGCAGGCTGCTTTCTTCATGTATCGGGTGAGGATCTTGTCCACATGAAAATTTTTTATTCCTTTGTTTTTTCAAGCATTAACCTATTCTTTAAGCTGATGATATTCCTTCACCAAATATTCCCCTGTTTCCTTAGCGCAACTCAGAAGGTTGTAGTGAATTTTATGTTTTCTCTTCCTAACTTGACGTAGAAAATAATTCGGTAATCTTTGTTTTCAGAAAATGCATTGCACTATGCACTGCTGCCGTACCCAAACCTGCCACAACATACATTTCTTTAAAAGAGCTCGTTCAGTTGCTGTGTACTTACTGGGACGTAAACGCAAAAAACAACAAGCACAACAAAGCAACCTCATTACTACGCATTGAAATCATTATGAGAATTGTCCATTTGGACAATTTGATTATTTAGCCGTGCACGAAGCACTGTTTAAGCTTAACTAGCTCTTTATACCTTCATAATGACTGATGTGTTCATAGCAAATACAATGAAATTACAAGAGCTAACTCTTACAAGCTATTAGTTCACATTTTTTTCATTACGGTGTCAAGCGGCTTTATGAATTTACTTCGCAGAATTTGAAAGCAATAGCGTTTCATTTTCTTTTTCTTACGAAGATAAATGGCCGACTGGGCAAAGAAAGCCAATTGTGACTAAGAGCAGTGCATCGCTCTCTATTGAAGTCAAGCACCAGGCACCGCTCTTTCAAGTCATTAAAGACAAACAATGAAATGCTTTACTAATGCTAATTCCATGCACTTCGTAGAAGTTTCCTGCACCATATCTCTTGCATGTCCCCCTCGAAAGCGTTTATGAAGTGTGCAGATTCTTTCTGCTGCTTATTATTGTTGTTAGAACAATAATACAGAAAAACTGTAACCTTAAAATGCAGAAACTTGAAGTTCTGCTCAGTAGTCCTGATTGATTGAAACCACGTTTATTCCACAGGAAGAGGACTACAGATTATAAGAGGCAGTGATATAGTGGGGCCCATTTTGTAGCGATTCATCATCTAATTCATTCTTTTGCTTCTTTATCCCTCTCAACAAGCGACGACCTCGTTCACAGGCTCTGGTATCAAAGACAGTTGCTCACCGATCAAAAAGCGGCTAAAGAATGGAATGGGAAAGAGTTTTGATGAAATGCGCCCAGGGGTGTAGAACATTTAGGAGAGTAGGAGAGTAGAGAGTACATTTACCCAGGAACAAAAGTGACTATAGATCAAGGTCACAAGGATGAAATTCAGAGTCCGATCAATGCGGGTTAGAGTGCATTTGGCTGGCCCTCTGAAGCAATGCGCAGCTTCCTGGGGTGCATCACAAGGGATGTATATGAAAGCTTAGCATTAATGTACATCTTTAATAGTCACCTGCTAGTAGTCACCGGCGGGGCCGATTCACAAAGCCTAATAATATTTTGAGTTGCATTAACGGTAACAAATCATGCCTTTGAGTGAAAAATGCTAGAAGTAACGTTAAGAGACCCAGATAACAAAACACAAGCTGTACATGGTGTCCTGGCCAAAATAAAGATGAAATTAGCTGCAATGCAGGAAAAACAGATTGGTCTTAGGGTAAGAGAATAGATAAAAGAAATATGGCAGGAACACGTAGCCAGGCCTTGCCAGGATTTTCCCACCTGTCTAGTTAGGTGGGAAAATGAGATTGTGATGTCAACTGGGATAGGGAACCCGCGGCAGACGCAGGACAATACTAATTGGAGATTAATGATATAGACCTAACCTGGCTAGTAATAATTGTTAAGACAGGGCCCCGTTACATACCATCTTCTTGAGAACAGATTATTTGCTCAGGGCACGTAGGGAGCCCAGTTTCGAAGAGGGCTATGTATATTTTTCTGTGGTTCTTATGATGTGGTTAGATTAGAGCTAGCTGCGACGTACCGCGAATTAATACAGCGCAGTAGTTTGTTCGGATTTATATTGTCCTGTATGCTTATCCGCTTTTACTTATACTAATAATTTTGCTTAACATTTTTTGTGTATTCTTTTATGGGCACTTTACAGCCGAAGAACAAGGGATGCGTGGAAACCTGTCGAAATCGAAGTATGATGTCGTTTACACGTGTGAGACAGGCTCCTAAAGACAGAATGCAAACCCTTTTCCTGATTGACCCAGTAATATTATAATTTTGAAATCAGGGTCCACAGCCACATTTCTTTTCCCGCTTGCATAAAGTTCGGCCCATCGTACTTAACGGCAGTGACAAAGCAATGCCGCTAAAGGCCATGGTAGGTCATGGCAGGAAGACGCTAAACAGGGAAGTTGGATGCAGGTCGCCTCAGCAGCTCGAATACTGGTACCCGCATGTTGCGTTGCCTCAACAAGCAGCGCTCTAACCATTTCTTCGCACTGCCCCTCTTCACTCAGGCATGCGAGTAGAGTTTGACATGACCAAACCGCCGAGTGAACGGCTCACCCGCCTCAAAATTCTCTGCACGAAATGCTACGTGCCCGTGTACGAGGATGTTAAGGACGACAACGTGTACAACATCGCGACGACAGACTTCCTGGCCAAGGGCGGAGACGGATTCGACGCGTGCTCCAATGTCAGCGAGGGAGGTGAGAGATTCAATGGGGACGAGTATCTGTTTTTGTCGCGTGTATTGCCCTTGGTGAGCTTAACTTTTCAGGCTGAATTCGATAGGCTTTTTTATTAAAATGATTCCACTGATTTCGCCAGGAACTATAACCAATAACCGGATAACGGAGACGCTAACAGATAATATTCTATTCTTTCGTATAAAAGGTTTTGTATCTTGGCTTTTGTTCAGGGAGGGCAAAC
The DNA here is from genome assembly GCF_055824585.1 of Amblyomma mixtum. Taxonomy (NCBI): domain Eukaryota; kingdom Metazoa; phylum Arthropoda; class Arachnida; order Ixodida; family Ixodidae; genus Amblyomma; species Amblyomma mixtum. The sequence goes on along the minus strand of NC_143016.1, from coordinate 79,173,524 downwards.
AAGTGTTTCATTTATATACAAGTTTCTCGACACATGGCTGCGCCTACGTCGAGACTATGAGTAAATAAGTCATTGTTGCTTCATTTGACGTCTAGTTCATTTTGAGGAATTCCCTATTCCCTTCAGTGCAATAACCCGACCTTTTTCACGATAGGTTAGCTCGGAAAGGGACGACATCGTTATTCTTCCCGGTATCTGTTCCAGGATCCTGTATTATATTAGTCGGTCATACAAGTCGCTCACTGAAGGAATACTCATATACTCCGGCACGGCATTTGGAGCAATGCTTAGGCTACTTGAGTATTCCTTTTGTACTAAGTGTAGAAGAAGGACTTCGGGGACGGCGTCGAGGTCGGCGATGGAGCGGGGCGACCAAGACCAACACGATCTGCGCGATGGCAATCCCACAACCGCTTCTTCTTTATCGGCGTCCAGCGAAGGGGTCCATGCCGCGTCTCCAACAATAGCCGCTCGGCGGCTGTTCGGCACGCAGCTCGTGCGCCACGCTGTTCGCTGCTGAAGAAGACGAAACTGGACGTTCCATTCTGGCCGTCTCGGTGTGCGCTGGCATCGTCTCGGTGTTCGCGTTCCTCTGCCGTCTGGACGCGGCGCTACCTGTACCACTGCTACGTGACACTGGTGGAGGTTGCGGGCTCGACGTCCCATGTCCAACACCTCTTCAGACAGCCGCTCATCGAGTCCCGACCAGCTACCGCTTGTCTGCACGCCCGTACACCGCAGCAGCCGCCGCCTCCTGGGACTCGTCCCAGAGTTTGCCGTTCATTGCGCAAAGTAACGACACCTATTTCAGGATTCTCACTTTGCACGGCAAGTGCCCAGCCTGTCAACCCTATAGCGGTGTGCACAGCACGAGTCGTCATTCAGGAAGTTGTGTACGCCATAGAGTTCGTCGTTTTGCCTTCCTGCTCTCATGATCTTATCTTGGGCTGGGATTTTCTGCCGCGCAATAATGCGGTGATCAACTGTGCTCGTGCCGAACTGCAGTTTTTTGCGCTTGACGTACCGTTGCCGAACGTTCCTCCTCCGAAAGTCGTCGTGGCCGAAGATATTGACCTTCCTGCGTGCTCTTTCGTCCTTGTGCCCACCGCTTGTCCTTTTCCCCGCAGTACCGATGTCCTTTTCACACCCTCGCCCATCTTTCTAAACCGCAAAAGTCTTCCCCTGCCTTATGCCGTACTTTCTATATCAGCTGGCCTCACCGCGCTCTGGATTTCTAATCCGTTCTCCTTTCCCGTCTCCCTGCGTCGTGGCGAATGCCTCGGCACCGTACAGCTCATTGATTCCATTCTCACCGCTGACGCAACCACCGCTTCGCTGCCTGGTGACTTGGCTGCACTCACACCACCTGTTCTTGCACCGGACCAGTCGTCTCCTGACGTTTTCCTCCGCTCCATCGACGCCGATCTTCCTGGCCCGCTACGCACTGAACTTCTCGCACTGCTTCATCAATTCCGTTCTTCATTCGACTTTCACCAGCCTGCTTTGAGCCGCACATCAACTGTCGCCCACCACATTGACACCGGTTCTCATGCTCCTCTGCGTCAGCGCCCCTATCGTGTCTCTGCCACCGAGCGCCGAGTTATTGAAGCCCAAGTTGACACTATGCTTCAGAATGGCGTGATAGAGCCTTCTAACAGTCCGTGGGCCTCTCCTGTAGTCCTCGTGAAGAAGAGAGACGGTTCTATTCGCTTCTGCGTTGACTACCGTCGCCTAAATAAAATCATGCGGAAAGATGTGTACCCTCTACCGCGTATAGATGATGCATTGGACTGTTTACAAGGCGCTGAACTCTTTTCTTCGCTCGATTTACGCTCCGGTTACTGGCAGGTACCCATGGCTGCGGAAGATCGCCCTAAAACCGCATTCGTCACCCCCGATGGCCTCTTTGAATTTACCGTCATGCCTTTCGGTCTGTGTAATGCTCCTGCTACATTCGAGCGTATGATGGACACTATTCTGCGTGGCCTGAAGTGGAAGACGTGCCTGTGTTACCTTGACGACATCGTGGTGTTCTCGCCGGACTTGGCGACCCACCTCTCTCGCCTGAAGCAGGTCTTGACATGTCTTGCGAATGCCGGTCTGCAGCTCAACTTGAAGAAGTGTCGTTTCGCTGCTCGTGAGCTCACTATTTTAGGCCACGTTGTGTCCAAGGAGGGTATCCGCCCTGATCCCGCCAAACTTCGAGCTGTGACTGCCTTCCCGAAACCTACTACCATTAAGCAACTCAGAAGCTTCTTGGGCTTGTGCTCATACTTTCGGCGTTTTATACGGAACTTTGCATCCATTGTCGCCCCGCTGACTCAGCTCCTTGGCCATAACTCAGACTTTTCCCTGTGGTCACCAGCATGCGACGCCGCCTACAATACCTTGCGCCGCCTCCTCACAGCTCCGCCCATCCTGCGCCATTTTGACCCCCAGGCGCCCACCGAAGTGCACGCAGACGCCAGTGGTGTCGGCCTCGGCGCTGTGCTTGCTCAGCGCCCCTCTGGATTCGGCGAATACGTGGTCGCTTATGCCAGCCGTACTCTCACGAAAGCCGAAACTAACTACTCAGTAACGGAAAAGGAGTGCTTGGCCGTTATCTGGGCACTCACAAAGTTTCGACCTTACCTTTACGGCCGTCCTTTTGATGTAGTCACTGACCATCATGCCCTCTGCTGGCTTTCATCGCTCAAAGATCCCTCCGGCCGGTTGGCACGATGGGCTCTTCGTCTCCAAGAATATAATATCCGTGTCGTTTACCGATCTGGTCGCAAGCATACAGACGCCGACGCTTTGTCTCGCTCGCCGCTTCCAGCCAACCTTGCCAGCCTCTCTGCCTTGGACCCCGTGGCATTTACGCTCGACGTCAGTGACATGCCCGCCCAACAACGAAAGGACCCATGGATCGCCTCTCTTATTGACTACCTCTCCAACCATTCGCAAGTTACCCCTTCACGCGCCGTTCGCCGCCAAGCTTCCCACTACGAGATTCGGGATCACCTCCTTTACCGGCGCAACTACAATTCAACTGGACGGAAATGGCTCCTCGTGATCCCGCGCCATCTACGGACCGAAGTATGTACAGCTTTCCACGCCGAACCGCAGTGCGGTCACGCCGGAGTTTTCAAGACGTACACTCGAATCCGTCTTCGCTACTATTGGCGCGGTATGTACAACTCGGTTCTTCGGTACGTTCGATCGTGCCTGGCTTGCCAACGCCGCAAACCTGCCTCTCACCGTTCGGCTGGTGAGTTACAGCCTCTCATATGTCCGCTTAGACCCTTCGACCGCATTGGCATTGACGTCTACGGCCCTCTTCCGTACACAGCTGCCGGCAATCGCTGGGTCATTGTCGCGGTCGACCATCTGACGAGATATGCCGAAACCGCCGCGCTCCCAGCTGCAACAGCCCGTGATGTGGCCGGATTCTTATTGACGCACTTCATTCTCCGTCACGGTGCTCCTCGCGAATTGCTCAGCGACAGAGGCCGTGCTTTCTTATCTGACGTCGTTCAAGCCCTGCTCGCTCAGTGCAGTCATTCACCGCACTTGCACCGCCTACCATCCGCAAACAAACGGTCTTACTGAACGATTTATTCGCACCCTCGGTGACATGTTCGCGAAGTACGTTGGATCCGATCACACCGACTGGGACATTGTGCTTCCTTATATCACCTATGCATACAACACTGCTACGCAATCCAGCACGGGTTTCTCTCCGTTCTTTTTGCTTTACGGTCGGCATCCATCTGCTCCCCTTGATACAGTGCTCCCCTACAAACCTGATGCCTCTGAATGTACCACCGTTACCGAAGCTGCACGGCACGCCGAAGAATGCCGCCAGATTGCCCGATCGTTCACGACCGACTCTCAATGGCGCCAAAAACATCACCATGACACCACTCAGAAGAATGCACTACACTTCGAGCCCGGGTCGCTCGTGTGGCTATGGGTTCCATCCAGCAGTCCCGGCCTCTCAACAAAACTGCTCTCCAAGTACCATGGGCCCTACCGTGTCGTCGAGCGCACTTCGCCAGTCAATTACATTGTTGAGCCTCTTACACCACCTTCTGATCTTCGGCGCCGTGGCCGTGAAACTGTACATGTGCAGCGCCTTAAGCCGTTCTACGACCCCATCGTATCTTCGTCCCCTTAAGTCGCCAGGATGGCTCCGTTTTCTCTGGGGGGCATTGTGAAGAAGAAGATGGACCCCTTAGCTGGACGCCGATAAAGAAGAAGCGGTTGTGGGATTGCCATCGCGCAGATCGTGTTGGTCTTGGTCGCCCCGCTCCATCGCCGACCTCGACGCCGTCCCCGAAGTCCTTCTTCTACATAAGGTTTACCCTTAAGACGTGATCCGTAATAGTGGCATGTTTCGGTTAACGGCTACAGGTGTTTACCGCGCCAGAGTGCACGCAGATGTGGATGATGCTCGAATGAAGAAAAGACATTTCTGATGTCCTTGTATTGGTGACTATGTTACACCCTCAGCTATGAGGAACCAGCAGGCTAAGCTGAGTCTTTTACGCGTCTTTTCTCTTTCTTAAAGGTCCAGTCGAGTACGAGCTCCTCGTAGATTACGTGAAGCAGATGTCTCCAATCAAAACAGGAATTGAAGGGCGAGTCGTACTGCACGGAATAAATCACGACAATAAAGAGGAACCTGAGACGACGGACGGGTACCTGGAATAAAACGACTTCTTGTTACCGTCTTGGTCTTGCAATCGAAACTGCCTACACTACTGCAGCACTACTGCAACCCTTACTTGTGTTTCTATGTCGATTGTTTAGCGCCACCAGGACACGTCCTTATTCACACAACACAGGCTGCCAGCAGTTGTCCTGTGTGCTTTTTTTTTTCTGTCCTCATCTTTTACGCTCATGCTAAGTTTCAAAGTTCCCGTATTCCTTTAATTTTGCTGCTCCAGGAGCGGTCTGGAACAGTCATCATACACGGCTGTTTCTAAGAAGTTTCAAATGGTTTTCGGTGTTATCTACAGTGCCGTTGTCTCGAAAGTTCAGGGTCACGTTTAAATTCTGTGTGCCCGCGAGAGAAATGGGCATTAACCTGACGACCACGGCGAGAGCATTTGCCTGCGATCTCCGCCGCCGAGTTGTCGTCGGTTAGAGGGCAGAAGCTGCCTCATTCTTCCAATACACGGTTTGCCCTCAAAGCCTTCTTGGGCTTGTCATTGTGTCTACGCCACTTGTTGACAGCTGCTATAGTCTGGGTGACTGATGTGTGATGGATTCTGGATATTTATTAGAACGGTTAAAACTCGCAGAAATAGTTCGATTCCAGCGCTTTCTTTCTGTAGTTTTCTTGTGCGCGCTTCTGTTTAGTGCTGACTTTCTTCTATGATGAGATCATCTTTTTCGCCCAGTACACTTAATCTCTTAATCCCTGCGCATATTTATATTTTACGATAAACGTGACATGCAAAGCCATGGGCGTGATACTCTTTGCGGACGGGCAGCTGGACAGGCGTCTACTTGTTGACGGTTTGGTATAAACCATGTTAGTTCAACAATAGAAGGGATCTTATTTGTTATTCAGTTCTAATATTTCTCTTCGCATCTCCAAGTGGCTTACTAGTGCTGTTTCATGTCATAAAGGAAAATTCCCCTCCTTAGACCCATTAAATTCCTATTTTGGGCTCCTTTTTCCTGAACCAGTTTCGAAAATACCAATATTTTTTCCTTCGTTATTTTATACAACTTATTTCATTGCTACTCGCCGTCTGTCGAGATTAAGGTTAAAGCGTAGTACTTTGCCAAGTACTACTCGTTGGGCGTGTTCATGTTTTCTTTTCCAAGCTCCGACACTTCTTTCAGGCAACGGTGACCTGTGAGAAAAGTTGGCCATCATCCCCATCTTAGGCTCCACCCTTGGAAGTGAACTACAGTAGAGAACGTCTTTCGATTGGAGTGTTCGCTTGTTCAATATTTCACTTCTGTTCCCAGAATTTCCACATTTGTATTCAGAGTGCAGCGCACACCCTCTGCAGGAGTGAGTATACTCTGTTTACTGCAAACGTTTAGGCGCGTTGGGGAGGGAGGGTTGCTGTAACCAACGAGGAATCGGACCACTAAACTTTTAGCCGATAGCAGGACGCGCGCCTTTCATCAACACTAGGACAAACCCCCTTACTATTAAGCCCATATGTATATGCTGCACTCTGAACCTCGCCGATTCCGCCTACACATATTTTGAGAACTGCAGTGTTCCCACTGCCCCAGTAATTCACAGATCGCTGGCACGTTAGAGCGAGTTTAGCTAAGTAAATGATGAAACATTTTAGACAATAGCTTCACGTCGCTGTAAATCATTACTGAAAAATTACTGAGCGGAGTGCGGTATGTTGAAGGTTGCCCTTTCATGAACATAGATAACTCGCGTCCTGTGGCACAAATCATTACATTAAAAAGTCAGTTTAGGTTCATTTACACTCACTTCAAGCATTCACACCGTAGTAGCACTACGATATAAAGCCCGCGGACTGATGTTCCGCGCTGAATCGCGACGAATTACGGGGATTTTGGCACAAGTGTTTTACTTCAGCAGGAGCGTCCCTATTTCTGCGAAGTATTTTTCGTCGGAACGTGGCTGATTTGAAACATGTGTACAATAACGTTAGTGGCGCTATTGAAGGGTTTAAAATATTTTTTCTTCACCACAGAGTTATAGTTTTATACCTACAACAGTCATAAGATAATTTCTTGCCATACTTGTGTACGCAAGCGCATGCCCTCTCTGAGTGGTACTTATTGAAAGCTTTTACTCGAGTATACCACTTTCTTCCTACCGCTAAAATGAAGATCTCTTTGTTTAAGTTCCGCGTAATCAGCGAGTCACGTATTTTGCGAGCGATCTAGGAGGACCGTATAGCTCTGCTGCTCTATACAAGCGACGAAAGCATCAATCCTCCAACTCCTTTTAGCCGCAGCGCAGGCAGTTCTCTCTGCCGAAGAAAGCAATTAAGGCGGAATAAACAGCTGCTAGAAGAAGCACAGCAGCTATTTTACTCTTATAGAAAGAGTAGCAGTTCTTGGAGTGTTCGCGTTAAAGGAAAAGTATTAAGGATGCAGTGTCAAGCTTTAATTCATCAAAATACGCTTTTCAATCGAAGTAAAGGAAACAAGCTCGCAAGTGACTAGCATGAACTCGCATCACGTACATGAATTTTACAACTGAGGCTATTTACAGCTCAGTATGGCTGCTACATTTACCCTAGTTGATCAGTCGTATAGGTCAACGCCCGAACTTTGGAAGCGAACAAAAAAACACAAAGTTGAAGTAGGAATGCCTCATAGGTCGCTCGATGACGTGTGATAAAGTATAGCACAGATGTCTCTAATGCAACGGCGAGGACTGAAATGCGTCATCGGATACAGCGCTGCATTTGCGCCCGGTGCAAAGATGAGACAAAGAGCGAGCAGGAATCACATTTGTTTCGCTATATTTCAGAATATATCCTAAATATCACCGCGTCACCGATGTCGTACGCTAACGCCGCAATTGATCGGCCCAGTTCACAACATCTTTAACAGAAACAATTTCTCATTTTCTTTTATAATTCTTAAAATACCCTACAAACTCGTGCATATTCCCTTCAGGCCCAATTTAAGACATAAAAAAATAACTGAAAGCGGAAATCTCTGAATTTAACATAACTGTTGCTGACCCATGGAAAACTGTTGGCCCAGTGAAAACTGGGTGTGTGTGCATCAGCCTGTGGCGAAGGACGGAAAACAATTCGTGAATTGAGCAGTCCGTGTGGTACCTGGCGGCGAGAGCAAGAAACATAGTTCGGAAGTCCAAGTAACAAACGAGGCCCTCGCCAGCTAATGAAAAACCGTTAATGAACAAGAAACCAATTCTGCAGAGTTCTGCAGTGCATGTCAACACAGTGGCGAATCATTTCATTGATTTCCTTCCTGCTGAAATAATCGGTGCCGGAAAATTTGATGCATGTCGAATTTCAGCGGATCGGGATGAAAGTGACTCCGACAATACTATTTTCGCCAATTCCGGTTTTACGATTTCCTCTTTCCTGGTATCATATAGATATATTTAGCATAGCTCGTACCGCTACCGTGCGTTACCGCTACCGCTTACAGCGTACAGCGCTCGGCTACTGCGCACGCGCAGAACGCCTTGCAGGCGCCAGATGGCTCCACGTTCCCGTCAAAAGGTTAAAAGAAAAGTGGTAGATCTGTAGAAACAATTGAACACCTCCTACTCAAATGTGATGGTATCCATCCGGATGACGATGCAGGCACAGGCAGGGGGCTAAAGCTGAGCTAGCAAAGCGGTCCACGCATGTAAGTCGCCATCTTGAACGCCATCTAACAACACACTATAGTGGCCAGCACACTTTTTTCTCGCAAAGTCAAGGATGGGTGAAGTTTGAACTTGAATTCGGAAAACTGCGGCAGAGAAAATAATTATATGCAACTCTTACGCGTATTTTCAATCTTTTGAACACATTTTGTGATCTTTAGCATACTGAATGTGGTCATTTCATTTAATATCGGACGATTGTGAACATGTTCACGAGTAAACTGAGTAAACCCTCTCGGAGTTTTATTTTTGAACTTCTTCTTTCGAACCTGATTTCAGGTTGCTTAAGCTCTGGGATCAAGGCACTCAATGCAAGGAGCTGCATACGACAAGGAGTCACTCGCGCTCTCGTGCACCGCGATGCCACCTTCGTTCGTTGATGCATGGCAAAAGCTCCAAAAAGATCGGGCTTTCGCATCATTTGTGAATAAACGTGGGAAGTGATAAATATGCACATTTCGCGACAGCTATGTACTGCAAAGCGTGTTATCGAAAATCTCCCGTTCTCAGAAATATCTTTAAGGGCGAATGACACCAAGCGATCGAACCTTGCTGCCGTTTACTTTTTCACGGAATTCGGCTTTCTGAGCGCCATTGTCTCAATCTGCTTGACAGAGTACACATTGGTGCTACTTATAAAGGATGTAGGTCCTCTTGCTTAAATGGGGTTTTATTACGTTTTTCAGCACTAATGCATGCTGTACTTAAAGGCAACGCTGTTGAAATGAACGGCCGCGCAACAACAACGGCACAAGAAAAAGAGCAACACATGCGCACTCTACCAACTGTTTATTAGACGGAAAAGAGGCACACTTGTGATACTCAGCTCAAGCATTTGACAGCACATTATCGCTGCGAACACAGCCAGTGACAGGAAATCGGCATGAAAACAAGACAGCACACATGTAATCGCAGGACCCATTTTATCCCTTGCGTATAAAGTACTAGCGGTACTAGCTTCTCATAAATGAGTTTTGAAACCAAATAGAGGAATAAAAAAAATCTCAGCGAAACAGCAGTGTCATAGATTAGAAGCAAAATCAGTCAGAAACCTAAAAAAAAACCAACACAAAAGCAAATAAGAAAAAAAACAACCAACCAAGCACCCACAATTTAGTGCGCACAATGCTAGACATAAAACGAAGTTTTCTCGAGCGGTACATGCTCTTTAATGCATTTCTGCCTCCACTTTGTCTCAGTCGTTCATGATGAAGCTCTGAGCGTTTCTGCGTACGAAAAATCCCATTATGAGCTCATCCCGCGCCAGAAAGGGCACGGCACCGTCTTCCTCGGCGAAGGAGAAAGATAAAAAATGTGATACTCGTGGTAGTTTAACAAACCTTCGACATTTAATATAACAAAACGCTGAACATTCACAACAAACGAGGCTGAGCAGTTGCTCCATTTATCTTGAGCATTCGTTTCCTTCGAGCATATTTCATATGCATATTTCTGACGCGTATTTGCACTCGGCAACAGAAGACATGCAAAATCCCGCGCGCTCTTTGGACGAAATACACTCCAAGCGCTTCACAATCGCGGTACTTGCCTTCAAATAACAATTCAGAAGACACAAGCCACCTATATGAAATTACATTCGGTATGCGACACTGCATACCATTGGAAATGATCCAAACGCGACGATTTTCGCGTCGTTTACAGCAGTTTAGAGCAATCGAGAGCTAATCTGCATACCGCCATCTTCCCATGAGGCTACATTGCCAGGTTCCAACTCCGTTCTTTGTCCAGATTTAGCAAGTGTCTAAACAGCTGGCAACACACACAAACCGTTGGATCATGGCGGGATCATGGCGTTGGATCATGCATGGGCTCAATGGGTACCTTTCCTTCTAGGGTTGGTTATATTAACTCTATGGGCACAGGCACTCTTCCTGAGGCCCTGGAGTTTAGAGATAACAATGGTCATGTAAAGAAATCTGCGCTGGAAGTTAGCAAAAAACCATTGGAAGACTGGTGACCGAAAAGCAGAGACGTGACATAAGGTTAAAAGTGTAGGAAACCATAGTGAAACAAAATGACGAATTAAACAGTTAAACAAAAATAAAGGGATAAAGCCATGCATGGTGGCAATTACCACCACCCCGCTTCAAAAGGACTCTTCTATCTTCCATCCGTCCATCAAAGCGCGCCCGTCTGCAGCGTCGGGGCCAATCGGCGGATGTCCAGTGGCGGGCACAGTAAGAGGTAGCGGGAATGTTAGCGATACGCACTATGCGGATATATACACTGCGAATGGATATATACACTGCGGATATATATATGCGGATATATACACTGTCAGCTGCCATCATATGGCAGCGTGAAGACCTCTGCGAAGTGATACAGCAGGCAGATCTGTCATAGAAAACTTATGCACATGGCCTTCCTTGTGTACCATACCACAGAAATCAGTTGTGCACGCTTTCCTTGATATCTGGAAATCAAATGTAAAGGATTATTTGCAGCTGCACTACATGCCATTGAACCAGAACACAGCTGTAACATGGAGTCGAATGGACGAGGCCCAACAGCTACACAAGAAATCCGACACATGCATCAGTTTTATTGTGTTTCACGGAACATGACTGAAGGCAATATCATTTTGCATAGGAGCTACTTTTAATGAAACCCGTACCTTGTCCAAGTTGTTTGGTATGTCCAGTGTGTGATAGTGCTGTTTATGTGCGTCATCATCAACATCATTAGCCTGACTAGGCCCACTGCAGGGCAAAGGCCTCTCCCATGACTCTTCAATCCACCCTGTCCTTTGCCAGCTGCGGCCACCGTATCCCGCGGAGTCCTTAATCTCCTCCGCCCACCTAACTTTCCGCCGCCCCTTACTACGCTTGCCTTCAGTTGAAATCCACTCCATTACCCTTAAGGACCAGCGGTTATAAAAGCGTACGTTGTTGGGCTAGTCGGTCAATCATGGTGAATACAAGGGGGGTACTGCGCACAAAAAGACAAGGACAAGAAGATAACACAACAAGCGCAGACTCGCGGCTAACTTTATTTGAAAACACGACACTCCTTTTGTAGTTTCAAAACTGTCACATCACACACATGATGAAACCAAAAACCTGTCTTCATTGTGATACAGTTTGATAGAAGGGTCACTTACGCAATCTTTATCCTTCTGTTTGATGCAAAACGCCTCCGCCAACTCACGCGCCACCTGGTCACGGCTCCTCCTCAAAACTTTTGTATCTGTCAGCAAAGGCAGGCAAGGGTTATTGCGCGTAGCATCCGGGCATGCGCCACAATGCAGGGGTAAATTCGACCCTGTCCCTGATTTCATGGAAAGCTGGTGTTCTCTTAAGCGCTCATTCAGACATCGGCCTGTCTGACCGATGTATACCCTGCCACAGGTGAGGGGAATCTGGTAAACGACACCCGTCTGGCACCTGACAAAACGAGTGGCATGACGCTTCTCGCAGTCCGCTCTCCTCTTCCCTCCGGACATGACCTGAGGGCACAATGAGGCCAACTTGCATGGGGCGGTAAAAACTACCGGCACGCCGTACCGTTTCGCCACGTTCTTCAAGTTGTGAGAAATTCTGTGAATATACGGTAGAACCGCTGGCCTCATTTCCTTAGAACGGCCACTATCCCGGCACGTCCTATTTTTCAGTTTGCGCAGAAGCTTCTCTGCCACTGCAACAATGATTGAAGCAGGAAAACCAGCCTTCGTCATCCTAATTACCTGATTATTGAGGCTCTCGTGCACCAGGTGAGCGCAAGACTTATACAAGGCGCCCTGCAGGCAATAGGTTCCTTGTTGTGTTATCTTCTTGTCCTTGTCTTTTTGTGCGCAGTACCCCCCTTGTATTCACCAGCGGTTATCTTGCCTTCGCACTACATGCCCTGCCTAAGCCCATTTTTTACTATTGATTTTGACTAGGATGTCATTAACCCGCGTTTGTTCCCTCATCCACTCCGCCCGCTTGCGATCTCTTAACCTGACACCAATCATTTTTCTTTCCATAGCTAGCTGAGATGTACTTAACTTAAGCTGAACCCTTTTCTTTCGCTGTTAAATACAAACTTAGACGCACGTACCAATCCGCTAGCAAAAGCACTATTCTCTATATGCATGTCGAAAGAAAAAGGGAACGCCGGCCAGAGGTTTTTTCTTTCGACATGAACCTTCTACCCCAGCTGAAGAGGTGTCGTCAAACCTTAACAACCTTTAGTCGGAGTTCCTTTTTCTTTCGACAGGAACCTACCATCTGGCCAGACTAAATGTCAAACTTAATATTTTATTTTGTTTTATTTTTATGTGCCTCCTGTACTTGATGTCCTTAAAGGTACACTGAAGAGGAATCTGAACTGTCTTTTTACGGCAGGAAATCGATCCATACGTTCCGAGCATTCTTAGAAATCTCGAATTATTGTCCTTTGCGGCCGATTTCCGTAATTTAAATTGAATTAAACATCTCGTTCCCAGACTTTTTAAGGCGGAAGCCTTTAATGCCTCATCGTTGTAAGCAGGAGCTGTCGACAGAAAATGTCACGCTTTTCAGTTGGTCGAAACGGTCGTGACGACACAGTGCGCGAATTTCAAACGGGGCCAATTGTACTTCGGCTACTAACCATGCAACCAATTAAAGGGATCGTATAGTGATGCTCCAAGTAACTTTGACTGAGTTTAGTTAATTGCTTACTTAACCAATTAGTCCAATTAACCTTTCTAGTCAGACCAGATAAATAAATAAAACTGAGTAAGAAATTGGGCGAGCTTGGGAATCGAACCCCGGTCTCCGCAGTGCGAGTCGAGCACGCTACCACTCCGCCATGCCAACTCGATGGTTTGGAATGAACAAAGGTGCGTCTAGTGAATACGGTATCTTCGTTCACTCCCATCTTCCTCCCTTCCCGTTACGGCGAGGTTTAGGTGTCCACCGAGATATGCGAGACACATTTCCTTTCCTCAAAAACCAATTTACCGACGAGCAAGTCGTATTTGTCCGCGTTTCTGATTGGTCCAAATTGTCGTGACGTCACCATGCGCGAATTTTGACGGGTGTCCACCGAAATATGTGAGACAGTTACTCCGCAACTTCCTTTCCTCAAATACAATTTTCGTCTAGTGTCTACTGAGATATGTGAGACAGTGAATGCGTAATTTCCTTGCCTCAAATACAATTTTCATTTTCTTCACTACGGCCCCTCTTTCTTCTTTCACTCACACTTCCTCCCTTCCTGTACAGTGCGGCTCAGGTGTCCACCGAGATGACAGGGAATTACAGCGCCATTTCCTTTCCTCAAAAAGCGTTGCGTTCAAAGGGCAAGGCATCGCGCCGAACGGATGGTGGCGTTCCGTGGACTCCCTGGCAGCGCCAACGTTTATAGCAGCGCTGCAACACGCTGTCGCGTTCCACTCCTAAAGGCGAAGCTTAAGCGTCATTAATGAGCAGTTAATTAATGCACCAACAAAATGGGAAGTGAACAATCGGGTAGCAGAATGCAGGACTCAGGCTTTCGCCTTTCACCACTTTAGCCGCTAAAGTTCCTCGTAATTTTTTTTTAACTTGCTGCAAACGGTAAGAAGGGTAAACTAACGGGTGGAGTGCATTTCAGCCATTCGCGTAGTGGCTTCGCTTCTTCATTCTGATGGTATTGAAGTGTATGTGTATGGTTTGGTTTGGTTAATGGGGTTTAACGTCCCAAAGCGACTAAGGCTATGAGAGACGCCGTAGTGGAGGGCTCCGGAAATTTCGACCACCTGGGGTTCTTTAACGTGCACTGACATCGCACAGTACACGGGCCTCTAGAATTTCTCCTCCAAAGAAATTCTAGCCGCCGCGGCCGGGATCGAACCCGCGTCTTTTGGGTCAGCAGCCGAGCACCATAACAGCTGAGCCACCGCGGCGGCTGAAGTGTATGTGTATGTTGTACAGGTTTAACACTTACGTGGTGTATGTGTATGTTGTACAGGTTTAACACTTACGTGGTGAGTGGCCCTAATATACAATTTAAGTAGTGTTTACTAGTTGGGGTACACACTATGCTAAGCAGCAGAGAGGTTAGTGGCGATTTCATAGTTTACAACTACCTTTGTGAAAGCCAATACCACTAGGAATGCCAACACCGTACTTTCTGAAGGAACTCTGACATTACTTGTGCCTTGAAAATTTCTGCAATCACATCTTTGAGTGCCTGGAATGTAGTAGCATCATAGCGCACAAGTGAAGTGGTGCCTGTCTTGCATGTCTCAAGTCCTCCCAAGCGAAGTAAGTGGGCATGCATGGCAGGCCTGTTTTTGCTGCATTGTTGAAAAAAAATCAGAACAGTGTAAACTGTTAGTCGCGAACGAAAAAGCGCTAGGAATCGCAGAAATTGCTTTTAAAAAATTATCGGTGAACAAAGCCCCAGCAAAGAATGAAGGTGCCTAACCTGTCTGCTTTTATGGTCAATAAAAATTAAAAGTGCATACAAATCCAACAGCTGCACAAAGGGGTTGGTAAGTTGAATCAGTGAGAGAATTACTTCAGTTTCTTCACCAAACATGTGACGTTTCAGAAGTGTAAACCAACAGGCTATGTGCACTCAAGCCTACGATGAAGACAATTGACGTCTGCTTCTCTAAGGTTTTCTCGGCATGTGTTTCGACGTATGTCGTCAAAATTTAAAGACGGCCCAGGCGGGCTGAGTTGCAGGTGAACTCCTGTTTTTTCGCGGTTTTTTACCAGAATGGCTGCGTAAGCGACACCGGCTGAGGGCTTCGCTCTGGAGCGAGTTTGTGGTGTGATGGACTCGAAGATAAAGAGGATTGTTGTTGATTTAGCATTGCTAACCGCGAAATATTGCGCGAAAGCAGGTTTTTTTTAGGTGCACACCAATGCCACGTACCTGAAAGCTCGATTGAAAGCGATCTTTCGTGACTTGCGCACAGATGGAAGTTGATCAAGACGACTACGTGCAATGGACAGGGCGAGGGCATGGTGTAGTTTAACATGCGGCGTGATCAGCTATGGCGATAGAATAGTGTTCTCATGTAGTGGCCAGAAAAATTGATCTATTCCCGCCGCTGCAAGTTCAAAACCCAGTCGCGGCAATAATTATTTTATTTCTCCAGGTTGGTCAAGGTCGCCCTCATTCGAAGAGTCATTTATTTCTGACCATTTTCTGCATCATTTAACTAACTTCAGAGGCTTCACCACAGGCCGGAATTTGCCAGGTTAGGAGGCCATAACGCTTTCGCGCTAATTAAAAAGGGGGCTACGCAGCACGTGGACATTTAGTATCACTTATCAGGGTCACGTTTTCACGGTAGGCGCCCACTTACATGCTCGATGCAATGTGCTTTGACCTCCGACACCTCCACTTTCTTTGTGTTCCTCTGAAGAGTCGTTAGCGTTAACGCGCGCAAACTCCGGACACCGAGAAAGATAACCGACACGACTGCTCGCACAAAAATTTTCCCGACTATTTCGGCGAAAATGCACTGCGAATTAAAACGCTCTATCCAAGAACAATTGACCGAATCTCTTTGAAATAACAATAATTGGTTATTGAGGAATGGAAATGGCGCAGTATCTATCTCACATCTCTATGGACACCTGAACCACGCCGTAAGCGAAGGGAGGAGAGTGGGAGTGAAAAAAAAAGAGAGAGAAAGAGGTGCCGTAGTCTCTCTTCGAAAGAACATTTATTTTTCTGTGGTCGCGTTGCACATATTCGCTTCCCGACTTATTTTGCTGCCCCTTCATAGCTACATATTCTCTACTAAGAACACAACAGGCCGTGGACTCGAGAATTAGTTCTGTTGATGATTGCAACTAAAAAGTTAACGGCAACAAACGCGACAAATAAGAAAGCACGACGACCGGAGGCACCTCCGGCGAACGTGGCACTGCTTTCACGCTCAATAATGGCAAACTCGCCAAGGTCCTTACCTGTAGTAATGCATAAACACAGTGCCAACATGCTTCCGTTCGTCAGAGATATCGCCAACGCAGGAACACTTCGACTTTGAGGTTGCCAAGAAGCAAGGACTTTGAGCCACCTTTAAGACTTAAGAGGTCCCTAACCCCTACCTCTACCCTCTTTTGCTACGTGAAAAATTGAAGTTTGTTCCTCCACCACGGTAGATTCCGTAAAGACGTTCGTCAGCTAGCGCGATTTCTTGAGGATCGCATACCACGCCGGCGCCTCAACTTCGGTGAGAAAATCTCTGGTGCCCTTAGAGCATGCCAAGGTGAAGTGATCAGCGTCGAAGAAGTGATAACTCCCCCCCCCCCTCCCCCAACTCCCAGAAAAAAACGAGAACAGAATGAATTTCAGCACAAGCAAGAAACGACAATACATTCATAAGCGACGAGATGTGCGCGGACCTCCACCGTTTAGCCATCTTGACCAATGTAGACAGACTTCGCAGCGCCTCCTGAAGTTGAATCTGCAGGCGAATAGAATTGGAACGAATCGTTTTATTTTTCAGGCCCAGGACACGGCAGTGCTCCTTCACTTCCGCAACACGTTTCTTTCTTTTATAATATTGTTTATAAAAAAAAAACATCCGTGGGTACTCCTATAAGAACCAAGGAAGTCGACTTCACACTTTCCGACATAGGCCACTCTGTCACATGACCGACGATTTATGTGATTTTTGCACAGATTATGGTGACTGTTTGGCGATTAAAGCATTCAAACATTTTTCGGTGAAACAGCAGTTTTTCTTTATAGGCTTTCTGCCTTCTACCCAGGCGAGCCTAGGCCAGCATTCCTTAGCCGCCTTGCTTATTTTTCATCTTCCTGTAGTCACAACAATGAAAGTTCTGCTCTATTCCTTCGAGGGCGTTACGTAGCATTTATGTTACCATGAAAAATTCAGGATAGAAACATTAATTGGTTTAGCAGGCTCTATTTACTATGCTAACACTTTCTTCCATGCATATATTACGAGAATCCCTCAAGAATAAGCATTAGAAACCGGTAGCTAACTCGAATTTGCAATAATTTTTAATAAGTGCAATACTTTTGCAATAATTGGGATTTGCTTGCCTTCAAAGTCCCCAGCGCGCTGAATCGCTTTAGCCGGATCACTTTATGTTGGCTGACAAACGGGCTTTAAATGGATCTCACTGATTCACGTCAGAATTAGTTCCACAGCCGTTGTCCCAAGTTCTACACGGCCACCGGAAATGCTAAACAAATGAAAGTATCATGTAATCAGTAAAAACTGCGACTTCGAGGAGATGAAATTCGGAAGCCCTAAAGTTTAAACACACATTAATTTATTTCTCTTTCAGTGAAACAAATCAATAGGGATTTTAACACCAGCTATCTTCGTCTCGTCTTGTGCGTTGACGTACAACAAAACAACACTTGACGAAAAACAGCACTTCGCTATAGTTTCGGAGTCAGAGCAAATGGAAGACAACCGAACGCGTTTGAAACGATTGTAAACAGTAATTATGTGAACAGCTACACTGCTTTGCCAATTCCATGCATCACTAGATTCACTGAATGGTTTCTTTTTTTTTTCTGAAAGTGCACGCCGTTTTGACACATTAGAAAGCGCTCACAAAAACAGCACTTTGCTGTAGTTTAGCAATCCGGGCAAACGAAAAAAAAAAACCAAGCGTGTTTTAACTGGTTTTAAACCGCAACTGTGTACAGCTACACTACACTGCCAGTTTTACGGACAGTGGTCTTTAGCGCTGAAAAATGTATTCGGTCAAGAAGGCGGGATTCAGACACCCTCAGTAGTTTCGGAAAGGTACTTTCATATCATTTGATTATAGCAGAAGTCAGAAAGACACAGGTCACTGGCACCAAGAAATGGCATTGAACACGAAGGAATGAGCCTTCAGTAAACTGGACATATACGAGGCTTTGTTTCCTCCAGCTGCGTACAGTTTTGCTTAGCATGATCCCATCTGTATCAGCCCCGGTTTACACGCTAGCGGCCACACGGAGAACTACAAGAGGGCGTCTTAAACCTCTAATTCTGAGCCAAAAACAATGTCGAGGGAAGTCATCAACATCAAGCAGTCCCTCGCAGTTCTACGTTGCGGACAATAAATATTTTGTAAATTAGTTACGAAAGAGACGATTACAGTACAATTAAAATTAGCATATTGCCACGTATCTTTCTAGCATCCGTTCGTTCGCGCAAGGCCGCAGAAAAGGGGTGTTATCATTTTTGTTCGTGACGCGAGAAGCGACCGGTCTAATCTCGATTGTTCGCAGCCATGAACACCTGCATCTACGTGTTTCCAGATTACTCTAGATGATCTCGACCTGTTATCTCGAAGTTTCCTTGCCGGCTTTAAATTGAACGATGCCGTGAGCAGCGGGCATTCGTAGTTCGACGACTGACGAGCACGTTTGTTGCTTACGCCACCGCCGAGTGATTCAGTTCTTTTGCGGGCGCAATCAGCCCAAATAAAGAGCTTCGTTTCCAAGTCTTGTTGGTGTTTTCGTGACCGCTGGACTGCCGTCACTACAACGTGACATCTGGTGGAGGTGCTGGGTAGCCTCTCATGTTCCGGACACCCCCTACAAGTCGTGACGCCAGCCCTCTGAGTCATCTACCGCAGGACCTGAGTCCAGTACACCGCGCAAGCCGACGCCTGCAAGGGGACGCACCTGAGTTCGGGATTCTGCTGGACCCTACCCGAAAGCGAAAGCCAGCAGCAACGTCAACCATGAGCTTGCCCCAGACGATGACTCCAATCATTCTTCAGCAGCCCCGGGTGCCACCGACCTTCGACGCTTCGCCTGGCGCCGACCCCGAAGAATGGCTGGAACAGTTCGACCGTGCGGCTACCTTCAACAACTGGGACGATGCCACGAAACTTAGGTACGTCTTCTTCGCCTTGGAGGGACCAGCAAGGATCTGGTTTGAGAATGAGGAAGCTAGCCTCACGAACTGGGAAACCTTCAAGGAGCAGCTTCTAAAGACCTTCACGAACGTCGTGCGAAAGGAGAGAGCCCAGCAGCTGCTACAGTCTTGCATACAACACCCAAACGAGACCGCTTCAGTGTACACTGAGGAAATGAAGCGTCTCTTCCGGCGTGCCGACGCAAACATGAAAGAAGAAGAAAAAGTAAAGCTGCTCATGCGAGGAGTTAATGAGCAACTCTTTGCCGGCCTCGTCCGCAACCCACCGAAAACTGTCGCGGAATTTGTAGAAGAGGCATCCACGATGGAAAAAACTCTTGATGCCCGAGCCCTCCAGTATGACCGCCAGCAGCGCGTTTTCTCAGCAAGCTGCTTGGACACCGCTAACAACAATGACCTGCGGGAGGTTATACGTCAAGTTGTGCGAGAGGAGCTCCGACGAATGCTGCCAACGGCAACGCAGCCGCAACTTTCATCGCTCACTGACGTCATCCGGGATGAGGTTCAACTGTCTTTGGGTGTGACGCCGACAACCACGCAGCCTCTGCAGCCCACAGCCATGACTTACGCCGCAGCTGTGCGCCGTCCTGCACCTCGACGACGGGACCCAAGCCCCTATCGCCCTCAGCCAGCTGCGTTGGACCGCCGCCCTCTCGCCCCAACCCTCCCGTCCTACGAGCGTCGCACACAGCCGAGGAAATGCGACGAGTGGAGAACTCCCGACCAGCGCCGCCCACTATGCTTCCACTGTGCCGAAGCCGGTCACGTCCTCCGTCACTGCCCATACAGAAGACTGGGCATCCGAGGGTTCTCTTACGACGCTCCACGACCCCGACCCGGCCAGCGACCAGCCGAAATCGAGGAGTTTTTGCGTCGGGAAGGATGCTCATTGCCGAGCCGCCTATCACGTTCCCCGTCGCCATCTTCACCGCGCTTTGTATCTCCTAGCCGAGGTTCCGCGATGCGTGGACGCTCCCCCTGCCCCCGAAGGTTAAACTGAATAAAGCAGCCTCTGGAGGTGAGGTTGCTTCTAAGCGCAAGGACAAATATCCTCCATCGACGAAAACGCAAGACCATACCTCAACTACGACGACTACACCGACGACGACGACGCGGCCAGACTTGAACCTTATACCACCGCCAAGAGAAGTAACGTCGGAGTACGCCCACCGCAGTCTCACTGCCCGACGAAGCCGAGATCGTACGCCGAAGACAACGTGCAATACGAAAACGCGAACAAGTGACCTTGAAGTTATGGTCGACGGTCACGCGGTTACCGCCTTGGTGGACACCGGAGCTGACTACTCTGTCATGAGTGGGCCACTCGCTGTCCAACTCAGGAAAGTGACAACAACTTGGGATGGCCCACTGATCCGCACCGCAGGTGGTAACCTTATTACGCCGTCAGGACGCTGCACCGCGAGAGTTACTGTAAATGGGAGAACCTATTCTATAACCTTCCTGATCCTACAGCAATGCTCACGAGACGTGATTTTGGGAATGGACTTCCTGAATGAACATCGGGCTATCAATGACCTTCGATCTAAGTCGATCAAGCTTTCCACGGACAAAGCCATACCTGTTGCGACGAGCGCGACTCATCACGTTGCCTTAAACGTCCTCGACGAAGCATTGAGCGTGCCGCCCCGATCAAGTGTCCTTGCCTTCATAGGTACTGAAGACATCGAAAATGCCGAAGGCGTCGTCGAGGGGAACACCCAGTTACTCCTGGATCGAGGAATGGGCGTCGCAAGGGGAGTCGCCCAAATCCGAAATGGCCAAGCCCAGGTGCTGCTAACCAACTTCACTGAAAAATACCGGCATCTAAACAAAGGTACGACGATTGCTTTTCTCGACGAGCTGGTCGACATCAGAGACATATTTGCCCTACCCGACCAACCCGTAGAACCATCTGACCAAGGCCATCAACCCACGTTTGATATCAACCCAGCATTAACCCGGAGCAGACAAGACCAAATACGCAGTCTTCTTCAAAAGTACAGCGATTGCTTCTCATCAGCATCGAATGTGCGACGAACCCGGCTTGCTAAGCACCGCATTGTCACAGACGAACACGCCCGACCACTGCGACAGAGCCCCTACCGCGTATCGCCGCTAGAACGCCAAGCTATCCGCAAGCAAGTTGAGGAAATGCTTCGTGACGACGTCATCCAGCCATCGAGGAGCCCCTGGGCAGCACCAGTCGTCCTAGTGGAAAAGAAAGACGGCACCCTTCGCTTTTGCGTCGATTACAGCCGCCTGAACAGCATTACGAAGAAGGATGTCTACCCCCTCCCCCGCATCGACGATAAATTGGACCGGCTGTGTAATGCTAAATACTTCTCATCGATGGACCTGAAGAGCGGCTACTGGCAAATTGAAGTCGACGAAAGAGATCGCGAGAAGACTGCGTTCATTACACCAGACGGACTCTTCGAGTTCAAGGTGATGCCATTCGGCCTCTGCTCTGCCCCAGCAACGTTCCAGCGAGTAATGGATACGGTGCTCGTAGGCTTGAAGTGGCAGATTTGTCTAGTCTACTTAGATGACGTTGTTGTCTTCTCCTCAAGCTTTGAAGACCATCTCAGAAGGCTTCAGATAGTGCTGGAAACAATCAAGTCTTCAGGACTAACACTGAAACCAGAGAAGTGCCACTTCGCCTACGAGGAGCTGCTGTTCCTTGGTCACGTCGTAAGCAAGGATGGAGTTCGCCCAGACCCTTAGAAGACGGCTGCGATCGCAGAGTTTCCACAGCCTAATGACAAGAAAGCTGTACGCAGATTCCTTGGATTGTGCGCTTATTACCGGCGATTCGTGAAGAACTTCTCGCGCATCGCTGAACCTTTGACCCAACATACCAAAGCTGACGTGCCTTTTAAATGGGAAACGCCGCTAGCGGAAGCTTTCAAAGAGCTGAAGCGCCGCTTACAGTCCCCTCCTGTGCTCGGGCACTTTGATGAAAACGCCGAAACCGAAATCCATACCGACGCAAGCAGTGTGGGCTTAGGAGCGGTCCTCGTTCAGAAAAATGGAAGACAGGAGAAAGTTATCGCGTACGCTAGCCGTTCACTGTCGAAAGCCGAAGCCAACTATTCAACCACCGAGAAAGAATGTCTCGCCATTATTTGGACCACATCGAAATTTCGCCCCTACCTGTACGGACGACCATTCAAGGTTGTGAGCGATCACCATGCTCTGTGCTGGCTAGCCAATTTGAAAGATCCCTCCAGCCGCCTTGCTCGTTGGAGCCTGCGCCTTCAAGAATTCGACATAACTGTAGCCTACAAATCTGGCCGCAAGCATTCCGACGCAGACTGCTTGTCACGAGCCCCCGTCGACGCAGCACCGGAATAGGAAGACGGTGACGCTTTCTTAGGACCATTAGGCGCAAGCAGTTTCGCGCAGCAGCAGCGTTCGGATCCTGAGTTGCAAAGCCTAGTTGATTATCTGAAAGGCAAGACCGCATCGCCTCCCCGAGGGTTCAAGCACCAACTGTCGTCCTTCGTCTTTCACAATAATGTCCTCCTGAAGAAGAACTTCGCGCCCAACAGGACAGTGCATCTTCTTGTCGTGCCCAAAAATCTCAGGCAAGAAATTATGCAGGCATATCATGATAAGCCGACTGCAGGACATCTCGGGATTGCTCGCACGTTGCACCGTATCCAGGAGAAGTACTATTGGCCGCGGCTAGCTACCGACGTTTCCCATTATGTGAAAACGTGCCGTGAGTGTCAGAGACGCAAAACGCCTCCGACTAGACCAGCCGGACTCCTGAACCCCATACCACCGCCAACTACGCCCTTTCAGCAAATGGGGATGGACCTCCTCGGCCTCTTTCCGACTTCATCATCAGGTAACAAGTGGATCACCGTGGCCACCGACTACATGACCCGCTACGCTGAAGCAAAAGCGTTGCCTAGTGGTACCGCAACAGAAGTTTCGTAATTTTTTGTCGAACAAATTCTCCTGCGACACGGCGCCCCCGAAGTGCTCATCACAGACAGAGGAACAGCATTTACAGCGGAACTGACGCAAGCCATTTTAAACTACAGCCAGACAAGCCATCGGAGGACAACTGCCTATCATCCACAAACCAACGGACTCACAGAGCGTCTGAACAAGACCATCGCAGACATGCTCTCCATGTACATCGACGCCGAACACAAGACGTGGGACTCCATTCTGCCCTACGTGATCTTCGCCTATAATACTGCCGTCCAGGAGACAACCAGGTTTACCCCATTCCAGCTGGTATACGGCAGGAAGCCCACGACAACACTCGACGCAATGCTCCTGCACGTTTCCGACGAAGACAACCTCGACGTCGCCGCCTACCTTCATCGCGCCGAGGAAGCCCGAAGACTTGCGCGGCTTCGCATTCAAGACCAGCAGCACACCGACGCCCGACGCTAGAATCTGCGCCGACGAGACACGCATTACAAGCCGGGTGATCGTGTTTGGATATGGAAGCCAGTTCGCCGCTGTGGATTGAGTGAAAAGTTACTGCGACGCTACTTTGGCCCGTACAGGGTTCTCCGTCGCATCGGTGACCTCGACTATGAAGTCATCCTCGACAGCACGACAGCATCTCAGCGACGCCGCACACGCCCGGAAGTCGTACATGTCGTACGCCTGAAGCCATATTATGAACGCTAAAGGACTCTAAGTTTGCATTATCCGTGTTTATTTTCATTTTAAAGCATCGAGACGATGCTTCTTTGGGAGGGGGGTAATGCCACGTATCTTTCTAGCGTCCGTTCGTTCGCGCAAGGCCGCAGAAAAGGGGTGTTATAATTTTTGTTCGTGACGCGAGAAGCGACCCGTCTAATCTCGATTGTTCGCAGCCATGAACAGCTTCATCTACGTGTTTCCAGATTACTCTAGATGATCTCGACCTGTTATCTTGAAGTTTCCTTGCCGGCTTTAAATTTAACGATGCCGTGAGAAGCGGGCATTCGTAGTTCGACGACTGACGAGCACATTTGTTGCTTACGCCGCCGCCGAGTCATTCAGTTCTTTTGCGGGCGCAAGTCAGCCCAAATAAACAGCTTCGTTTCCAAGTCTTGTTCGTGTTTTCGTGACCGCTGGACTGCCGCCACTACAATGTGACAATATCATGAATGTTTACACGTATTTGAAAAACAGAATGGCTTGCAGATACTCAAATATAACAAATAAAAAATAGAATAAATAACAAGATTTAAGATTATAGCTTCTCCAACTTAAGCGGCAGTACGCTCGTCGAAATGTTTTTCTGCCGGCAGAGTTAGTCTTTGATGCAAGTCCGTGGGTTGAGTTTGCTGCGAGTTCTCAATGAGAGGGCGTTCTGTACCGCTGACATCTGACGTTGTGTCCTTGCTTGGGAGTGCGCGCTAGGGATTGCGGTTTGTGCAATACCGTGTGTGATTCACATGCGCTCGGATACTCGAAATATTTTTTCACGCTGGAAAGTTACTGACTTGTACAAAACATGCACGCTATGTGCATTTGTGCATTATGTATACGACACTCGTCAAGCCGGGCATGGCCAGTTTGAATTGGACACCCGGGCCATGTTGGAAACTTCTCCAACCGGCTCAGGTCCAAGCAGAAAATTAGACAGTTGTTACCGCAATTCTTACCACTGTCTACGGCGTGACAAGTGGATTGTGGGTACATATTATTTGCTAAAAGTTGGTGAGCATTGCGGAGACTATGACCACAATAGAGAGATAGTGTATTTTTTGTCGTCTCCAAAAAAAAAAGTATGTTCAAGGGATCATAAAAAAACATTGTATTTCCCTTTTTGAATATTGCGCAAGTTCTCATAATGATGATTTATTGTCGAAGCCCGCAGATACCTTCACACTGATAAGGCATAAGAATTTCGTGCTGCATTTTGTTGAATCATAATGGTCGCCTGCATCTTTGCCTACGTCCTCTTCCGGACTTGCGTTCACACCCCGGAGACCTTCGATTAAGGGCCACAGATCATTTCAATATACGAGGAACTTCCCGATATCTTCTAATTAAAAGACATGCTTCCTACCAAATCTTTCCACAAAAGCCTTGTACATACAAAAGCCGCCGTTGCGGTATTGATGTTGACACGTAAAGGAGCTGTGATAAAGGGGTGGCTAAATATCAAAATTAAACAAGCAGTATATTGGCTCACTCAGTCTATGATATTGTTATGAACACTTGCCGACGGCGCGCAGCGGGCCGAGAGCATGTGGTTGAAAAATGTCAGCGTGGGCAAAAGTCAAAAGTCAGTAATCGCATGAGGAAAATGGAATGGCAAAGGGCACGCTAGGAACGCCGGAAAAAGGTTAACTCAAAGGCATGGTATGCAGAACATTTAAAGCAAACCATGCATCAAAGGAAACCAAAACCATGCATCAAAATAGGAAAATTATGTTTACGACAGGAATAAGTCTATTTTTGAGCTCTATAGGACGCACACGCCTCGACAAAGAGCGTTACAGCAAGGCGACATCGCTCGTAGTTATTCTCGAATATTTATTTATTAAAACATGTATTCTTCACATATTCTCAGGTTTGATATGGCGTGTTGAGTTAACGACGAATAATGAGGGGCGGGATGGTTATCGAAAAAGCAACTTGGTTAGTTGTACTTGAACTAGAATAGGGTGGAGTGAAGCTCGACGTTGATAGGCAAGTTGTTCCCGTATTTTCCTGTTCCTAACGAAAAACAACACGGGCGAAGAGCGTACTTGGGCCGAAGGAGGGTACACAGCTTTTTGACGATTGGTGCGGCCTAAGAACGATCTGATGGCGTAGTAGCAGACGTCAAGATCTGCAGTGCACGATTAAATGGACGAAAAAGGCAGAGTCGGTCAAATTACCAGCGCGAAATTAGTTCATCGAGATTAGCTTGGGATCTAGGCCAAGCTCGGTAAAGTTGCTACAGAATGAATGGGCAGTTAGCTGTATTATGATGGCTAGGTGCCCGTGAAATCAGCTTGATCAGCTAAATAATTTTCAGAAACCTATTTTTATGGCAGGTAACTAGAGCGTTCAGTGCCCACGAGAAAGACCGATATCCTTGGTCAGTGGAATTCTGCTCTGCCAGGTGGGCTCACGGTAGTATAGCGAAATGGAAACTAATAACTTCCGCTTGCGGCCATGCGGTTTATACTTTTTGTGTAAAACAAATGCTTCTGAATAGGGATTTGTTCCATACACCAAAAAAACATTAAACTCACATGATAAGAAAACTTGTTGGGCCACAACACAAGACGGGAGAACGGGAAGTTGTGAGCTATCCTTAATTGAGTTCTTGCTATGGGTCACGTGATAACTTGCCTTAAATTACTTTGTCTATATCTCGATGACAACTGCAAGTGTGAGGACCAAGGACAAACAATACGCATGAAATACAATACGCAGGAGTACGCATGAAATGCTTAAAGTGTACGCGCAGAAACCATGGCGTGACATCAGTAGTCTCACCAATGCACAGTTTTTCTCAATTACTAATATAAACTGCCGCGGTGGCTCAGTGGTTATTGCGTTCGGCTGCTCACCCCAAAGACGCGGATTAGATCTCAGCCGCGGCTGTCGCATTTCGATGGAGGCGAAACACTAGAGGTCCGTGTACTGTGCGATGTCAGTGCACGTTAAAGAACCCCATATGGTGGAAATTACCGGAGCCCTCCACTACGGCGCCTCTCATAGCCTCAGTCGCTTTGGGACGTAAAACCTCATAAAACTAAAGAAAGATTAATATGCCAAGTATTTCATCAGGCGTTCCAAAGAGCACATTCCTGCGTTCTCTTACATGCCACTTAATATGACAAACCTTGATTAAGCGCCTTGGTCCTTTCTGTCTTCAACTAAAAATTGGAGGGGACACTTCAACTCCGCCTCAAGGGTACGATGCGATTGTGCTAATGGGTTAATGCACATATAATTGGTAATTCCCTACTTTATATTCATACATCTCTGGGAGTCCCCGTACTACTCCTGGTGCATTGGGTGGCGGTTAAGCTGTACCACTGTACCATTGTACCAGTGTACCACATTCTGTACCACAGAATGAAACAGCAATTTTAACGGCGTGAGCTGTTATACAAAGCCCACCTCGAGCCATCACGTGGATGAAGCCCGTCCGAGGTCATCGGTCAACGCGTCCAGGAGAGAAAGATAAGGTAATGAATGCAGGGGTGGCGATGGTAGATAGGAGAGAAAAACTAGGGAGAGAAAATGTAGAGGCGCTGTTGCCGACACAGAGATTGAAAGAAGAGATGAACGCATTGAGGTCGTCCTCCGCTCGCTATAGACATTTTCACGTTTGCTTACTTCGGTGAAGCCATATTTCCACAGTGCTGTGCCACCAATGTTATGATTTGCGTATTTCATACAGGCATGTATTGTGCATGCGCAGCACAGTCCAACACGCGCGCGCGCTCAGTCAAGCTGCAGACAGCAAAAATGTCTATTGTAGCCACGGAGCCCATCGGTCACGTAAGCCGATCTACTCGGTACTGTTTTTCTCTCTACCCTCGAGCGGCTGCAGCTCGGAAGAGAAGTTCTCGGTGAAAGGGGCCTCAGGTAGCATTTTCTCTGTGGGCGGCAAAAAAATACAAAATAGCGAACATAAAAGCACCACACGCGAGTGTCACAGCAGCTGCCCTTTAATTGCCCTTTTATTAGTCCTTTCGAGAATAGATATACAAATAACAATGAAAGAACTAGTGACAATGGACCAGCAGAGCTGCTCTGGGCTTAAAGTCAATACAAAATAAATTAAAAGGACGTTCGCCGAGCTCCTGCTCGCGAGGATTGACGTCGACAAGACGCAGTTCTGCTCACCGCCTAGTGAGCAGCCGATTGGTGGAATAGCCAGACTGAGGAACGGCTGTCGACTGAGACCTCGCAGCAGCGAGGGTGGCGCCGGCGACAACGCGAGGACAGCCAACCTACACATTCCGCTTCAGACGAGGTTCGAGCTAGGAGGGCTGCATTATAGCTACAACGTAGGAAGCGTCAGCGCGAATTTTTTTCTTTATCTCAGAAAATATGTGAAAACGCAGAGCGGAGAAAAAGTCGCTGAAATAAGGTTTGACAAAGCTTCCTCTCCCTCAAGCGACAGTAATAGCTTACGTGTTTCAGGTTACAAAACAAATAAATAGCGTAACCAAAATCTTGGTTCCCTAAAAATGCGTGACTGCTGCTGCGTAATGTTCTTTTTCTTTCTTCTCATTGCTAAGACTATATGGTATGTAGAATAAAATAAGCGACGTCACGAGCCGTAGCCGTGGGAAGGGCGGCTGTTCCCCGCACCTCCACCAAGTGAACAGTGGATTTATTAAGGCGTCACGGCGACCAACGCACGCAGCGGTCGGGTCGTAGCAGGGCGGCAGAACCAGCCGAAGGAAGCAGCTCCAGCACGAGACTCGCGCCCGAACCACCAGCGATGACGACAAAGTACGGCACTACGGAGACGTCCTCTTCTTCTTCTTACAGGTACCTTGTTTAGCGAAACTCTTCATCAGGTCACTCTCGGAGGACCGTGCACTGGGCGCTTGGCCGTATAGTCTTGCAAATCTCTGCAGGCAATTTTGGTTCCCCTTCTTTCCACGCGCAGCGCGTATCTCGGGTCGTGGCTAGGATGATGCGCGGGGCTCACTTGTTTGTACATATTCGCATCTTTCTTCTGTCCAGCTACTCTCCGCATTATCCGGAATTCGGGACAGCTCCCAGTCGGTGCCGCTGCGCCCTGTGGCCTATAACGTTCTGTTCTTCAGCAACTTGTTACTCAATGACGTCAGCGCGCTGTTTTTGCCACATGGTGATAGCCAAGAGAATTAGAACGACTTGTCCTGAATTCCTGGTAATGATAATAACCTTCTTTACTCTCTTTTCTTTACTCTCCTTAGGCGAAAATGCCATTGTTAACTCGTCTTGTGTTTTTAGCTTTTTAAAGGAAGCAGGCGTTCTGGAGAAACTGTAAATTTTAATACACTGCTTCGCTTTATATATAATACACTTCAGCCTTGTTCTCATCCTCGAGAAGAAGACTGAGGTCTTTATTTTATTGGCTGGGAACTTCAATTTCCTTGCCAGCCAAGGACCGCTGATGAGGTTACCCGGCCTCCTTAAAAGCTTTTACTTGTAGATAGTTCTAAAATTTCTTCCCTCTCTTATTACTCGGTACAACAAACTTTAGACCCTCTACACCATTTTTTCACAAATTAGCAAGAATCTGCATAAAAGAAATATCCTATACCTTGAGCTTGGCGCATGATAGCCTTAGCTGCTTATGCGCCATTAAACCCAACACAACACAACACTCAAAAGAAAACATTCGACAGAAGTCTGTCTGGTTGGGAAATTTAATGTTAGGAGAAGGTAAGTGACGCCAACCAAGTAAAATACAGGAAAAACACGACGTTTCGGGACCGGCTCGGCCCCTTCTTCACGGTGTGACTACGGGCGAGCGCAGCTTGGCTTTTTAAGCTCCTGTGTGGAGGACCTGCGGGTCAATGGCCGCAGCCCATGGACGTAGGATGAGGGGAGAGTCCCCAGGGAACGATTAACATTCTCTCGTGTTTGCTGTATGTGCCACGACTCGAGTAGAAGCCTCCTGCGTGGGTTAGCTTCCGTTTCCAATACAATGGTGCTGTCGAAGTCAATTGGGTGGTCACACCCTTCACAGTGTTCGGCCACGGCGCTGCGTTGACGATTCATGTGACGGACGTCCGCTTTGTGTTGGTTCATCCTTTCCGCGAAGTTCTTCGTTTCCCCTATGTACGACGCCGGGCAGACGGAACACGGAATTTTGTACACGACGCCCTGGGCCTTTTCTCTGGGCTGCCGGTTTTTTGGGCGGGGGAGAAGGCGACCGATAGTGCTGGTCGGTTTGTGCGTTGTCAGCACCCCTTCTTTTCCGAGAATGCGACCGAGCGTCTCGCTCACGCCTCTCACGTAGGGGACGCAAACACGTTTCCGCTTCTGGCATGCGTCTGAGGAAATAATAGACCGGATTTTGTTTTGCCTTTCTTGTTTCCTGATAATGCGCCGGATGAATGAGCTTGGGTAGCCGTTCTTTTGGAGGTCAGAAATGACTCGGTTCTTCTCCTTCCTTTTTTCTTCACTTGAGGAACATATGGAGTCGGCTCTCTTCAGTAATGAC
The DNA here is from genome assembly GCF_055824585.1 of Amblyomma mixtum. Classification (NCBI taxonomy): domain Eukaryota; kingdom Metazoa; phylum Arthropoda; class Arachnida; order Ixodida; family Ixodidae; genus Amblyomma; species Amblyomma mixtum. The sequence goes on along the minus strand of NC_143016.1, from coordinate 79,143,191 downwards.
GTCACGACCGATGCTTTGTGCGGGATGGGATGGTTCGAATCGAAATGTAGGTACCGTCCTGTGTGGGTTGGCTTCCTGTGCACCGAGGACTGCAGGCCTTTGTCGTGCCTTGTAAGTAGGACATCCAGAAAAGGCAGGCTGCCCTGCTGTTCATGCTCAACAGTAAATTGTATGGCCGGTTCAACTGAATTTAGATGACTCTGGAGGTTTTCTATCTCTGAGGTTTTCACCACACAAAAGCAGTCGTCTACATAACGGAGGAATAACTTTGGCTTGGGATTAAAGGAGGAGAGGGCCCGGCTTTCGACGTCTTCCATGGTTAGGTTAGCCACTGTGACTGAAATTGATGCCCCCATAGCAGTTCCGGTTGTTTGCTTGAAAAATTCTCCGTTGTAGGTGAAAAAGGTACTGCGCAGACAGAGGTCGAGAAGGCGACATACCTCATCGACGTTGAGTGGAGTTCTCTCGTGCAGCGTTTGGTCGTTTTCGAGTGCGCGGCGAGCAACGGACACAGCAAGGGGAACCGGTACGCAGGTAAATAGCGACACCACGTCAAACGAGACTAGGCTTTCGTCTTCCTCCACGGTAAGGTTCGAGACAAGTTGGACGAAATGCCGCGAATTCTGTACATGCGTGGGTGTTCTGCCGGCGAGCGGCGCCAGTACCTTGTGCAGGTAGTCAGAGAGACGTCGCAGAGGAGACAGGGTGAAGTCTACAATTGGCCGAAGGGGGACGCCAGGTTTGTGAGTTTTAGGTAGCCCGTAAAAACCTGGAGCTGAGCCGTTTCTGGAGATGAGGCGGAGGTAAAGCCATTTGAAATCAGGATGCCGCTTGAACATCTCTGCCAGGGTTTTGTTGAGTGTTGCCTGAGTGTTTGAAGTCGGATCCTTGCGAACCTTCTCATACGCCCCACTGCTCAAAAGGGCTGACGCCTTCTCCTCGTAGTCGCGTCGGTCCATCACCACTGTAGAGTTGCCCTTGTCTGCCGGGAGTATGACGATGTCGGTGTCGTCCCTGAGACCGCGTAGGGCTTTTCGTTCCAGTTGAGACAGATTGCTCGGAAATTTGGGGGGTACCTTGGCGATGACACCAATCGCTTTCAGGCGGACCTCTTCCCTGACGTGCGGCTCCAGGTGCTGGATCGCATCTTCAACAGCCGCGACTAGTTTTGGGAGGGCGGGACCAGATGATATGTTGAACCCATGTCCTTTTGCGAGAACAGAGGATTCGGGCGGTGTTAAGCGACGGGAGGAGAGGTTCTTTACAAAGCCAGAGTTATGGGGGTCAGGCTGTTTCTTCTGCCGCTGCTGTAGGGCAAGCAACTTCTTGTTTTGACACTCACGATGTTTGTTGGCTGCAGTGGAGGCCGCTTCCATGGCAAAGGCGTCCACCCGCGGGAAGAGCTCAGGCATCCTGTGTTCTAGTTGGCGGCGCGCGAAGAACCGGTCCAGCTCCTTTTTGCGGAGGACGGAATGGCACTCGTGTATCCGCGCACTTAATAACTGTTGCTCCGTTTTGGACACCAGCCGTAGGCCTTCTGCGGTGGTTACAGGGCGCTTTAGGCGAAGGCTCACGGGTATCACATCCTTTTCCTTGCAGGTCTTGTTGAAGTTTAGATGTGTCCGGAAGACAGCAATACTCTTGGAGATGTTGACGTATCGCTTCACTAGCTGCATGGTCTCGATGCCGAAGTCTTGGCGAAGTCTTTTCTTTTGAGTCTATACGCCAAGACTTCGGCATCGAGACCATGCAGCTAGTGAAGCGATACGTCAACATCTCCAAGAGTATTGCTGTCTTCCGGACACATCTAAACTTCAACAAGACCTGCAAGGAAAAGGATGTGATACCCGTGAGCCTTCGCCTAAAGCGCCCTGTAACCACCGCAGAAGGCCTACGGCTGGTGTCCAAAACGGAGCAACAGTTATTAAGTGCGCGGATACACGAGTGCCATTCCGTCCTCCGCAAAAAGGAGCTGGACCGGTTCTTCGCGCGCCGCCAACTAGAACACAGGATGCCTGAGCTCTTCCCGCGGGTGGACGCCTTTGCCATGGAAGCGGCCTCCACTGCAGCCAACAAACATCGTGAGTGTCAAAACAAGAAGTTGCTTGCCCTACAGCAGCGGCAGAAGAAACAGCCTGACCCCCATAACTCTGGCTTTGTAAAGAACCTCTCCTCCCGTCGCTTAACACCGCCCGAATCCTCTGTTCTCGCAAAAGGACATGGGTTCAACATATCATCTGGTCCCGCCCTCCCAAAACTAGTCGCGGCTGTTGAAGATGCGATCCAGCACCTGGAGCCGCACGTCAGGGAAGAGGTCCGCCTGAAAGCGATTGGTGTCATCGCCAAGGTACCCCCCAAATTTCCGAGCAATCTGTCTCAACTGGAACGAAAAGCCCTACGCGGTCTCAGGGACGACACCGACATCGTCATACTCCCGGCAGACAAGGGCAACTCTACAGTGGTGATGGACCGACGCGACTACGAGGAGAAGGCGTCAGCCCTTTTGAGCAGTGGGGCGTATGAGAAGGTTCGCAAGGATCCGACTTCAAACACTCAGGCAACACTCAACAAAACCCTGGCAGAGATGTTCAAGCGGCATCCTGATTTCAAATGGCTTTACCTCCGCCTCATCTCCAGAAACGGCTCAGCTCCAGGTTTTTACGGGCTACCTAAAACTCACAAACCTGGCGTCCCCCTTCGGCCAATTGTAGACTTCACCCTGTCTCCTCTGCGACGTCTCTCTGACTACCTGCACAAGGTACTGGCGCCGCTCGCCGGCAGAACACCCACGCATGTACAGAATTCGCGGCATTTCGTCCAACTTGTCTCGAACCTTACCGTGGAGGAAGACGAAAGCCTAGTCTCGTTTGACGTGGTGTCGCTATTTACCTGCGTACCGGTTCCCCTTGCTGTGTCCGTTGCTCGCCGCGCACTCGAAAACGACCAAACGCTGCACGAGAGAACTCCACTCAACGTCGATGAGGTATGTCGCCTTCTCGACCTCTGTCTGCGCAGTACCTTTTTCACCTACAACGGAGAATTTTTCAAGCAAACAACCGGAACTGCTATGGGGGCATCAATTTCAGTCACAGTGGCTAACCTAACCATGGAAGACGTCGAAAGCCGGGCCCTCTCCTCCTTTAATCCCAAGCCAAAGTTATTCCTCCGTTATGTAGACGACTGCTTTTGTGTGGTGAAAACCTCAGAGATAGAAAACCTCCAGAGTCATCTAAATTCAGTTGAACCGGCCATACAATTTACTGTTGAGCATGAACAGCAGGGCAGCCTGCCTTTTCTGGATGTCCTACTTACAAGGCACGACAAAGGCCTGCAGTCCTCGGTGCACAGGAAGCCAACCCACACAGGACGGTACCTACATTTCGATTCGAACCATCCCATCCCGCACAAAGCATCGGTCGTGACGTCATTACTGAAGAGAGCCGACTCCATATGTTCCTCAAGTGAAGAAAAAAGGAAGGAGAAGAACCGAGTCATTTCTGACCTCCAAAAGAACGGCTACCCAAGCTCATTCATCCGGCGCATTATCAGGAAACAAGAAAGGCAAAACAAAATCCGGTCTATTATTTCCTCAGACGCATGCCAGAAGCGGAAACGTGTTTGCGTCCCCTACGTGAGAGGCGTGAGCGAGACGCTCGGTCGCATTCTCGGAAAAGAAGGGGTGCTGACAACGCACAAACCGACCAGCACTATCGGTCGCCTTCTCCCCCGCCCAAAAAACCGGCAGCCCAGAGAAAAGGCCCAGGGCGTCGTGTACAAAATTCCGTGTTCCGTCTGCCCGGCGTCGTACATAGGGGAAACGAAGAACTTCGCGGAAAGGATGAACCAACACAAAGCGGACGTCCGTCACATGAATCGTCAACGCAGCGCCGTGGCCGAACACTGTGAAGGGTGTGACCACCCAATTGACTTCGACAGCACCATTGTATTGGAAACGGAAGCTAACCCACGCAGGAGGCTTCTACTCGAGTCGTGGCACATACAGCAAACACGAGAGAATGTTAATCGTTCCCTGGGGACTCTCCCCTCATCCTACGTCCATGGGCTGCGGCCATTGACCCGCAGGTCCTCCACACAGGAGCTTAAAAAGCCAAGCTGCGCTCGCCCGTAGTCACACCGTGAAGAAGGGGCCGAGCCGGTCCCGAAACGTCGTGTTTTTCCTGTATTTTACTTGGTTGGCGTCACTTACCTTCTCCTAACAACACAACACTCGCCTTTCATCATACCCAGTGCTCATTAGCAGGTGGTGAGAGAATCGTCGCTCAGAGCTACCTACCTGCCTTTCCCTGCGGGTAAAACTCTCTCTCACACACGGGATAGTCGATGACCCGCCATTTATTTTTACTGCAAAAAAAAAACCTTCAATATACATCAAACCCAGCAATTAAGACATCAACGACAAATCTAAGCTGGCCGCTGCGTGTTCATCCGCGCAGAAGTCTGGTCAGCAAAGAAGTACGCTGGCAGAGGATACCTTGCAAATAGGCCCGATAAATTTGTGCAGTCTCCGCCGCGGCGGCTCAGTGGTACGACGCTCGGCTGCTGGCCCGAAATACGCGGGTTAGATCTCGGCCGCGGCGGCCGAATTTCGATGGAGGCAAAATGCACGTTAAAGAACCCTAGGTGGTAGGAATTCCCGGAGCCCTTCACTACGGCGTCCCTCATAGCCTGAGTCGCTTTGGGACGTTAAACCGCAATAAACCAAACCAAACCTAAATTTGTGCAAGGCAGCGAAGGGGCTGTGCACGGAGCAACATTGACAGACGCGTCGACTCTGCTCATAACGGCATATGACTAGTGCATCATAAGCATAGACTTTCGTGGCGCGTCAAACAGATGGAGCCGGTAATTAACAGTTTGTCTTGCTAGAATTGCCGCGACCACCGGGTGGCTACTACCAGCTTTCTCTGCCATATTCAGCAAATGTACGCATGCGCCGCCGCGGTGGCTCAGTGGTTATGGTGCTCGGCTGCTGACCCAAAAAAAGACGCGGGTTCGATCCCGGCCGCGGCGGCTAGAATTTCTTTGGAGGAGAAATTCTAGAGGCCCGTGTACTGTGCGATGTCAGTGCACGTTAAAGAACCCCAGGTGGTCGAAATTTCCGGAGCCCTTCTCTACGGCGTCCCTCATAGCCTGAGTCGCTTTAGGACGTTAAACCCCATAAACCAAACCAAACCATGTACGCATGCATGACGTCTGCAGTCTGCTCTTCTCACCTGAGGTATCGCACTGCGCTTGTTCTGGCCTACATACGCTTCGCATGCAGAAACCTGCAGTCGGCGCCGACATTTTTTTTTTTCTGAAGTAATGTCGAAAAGTGCAGCTTCAACGTATTCGTGACTGCGAGGAGGTTGATGAAAGGGGGTAAACATACACAAAGGTGTGTTAGCAAGAAAGGAAAGCAGAGGAAGAGAGCACAGTGCTGTGCGATGAGCAGCTGGCTTACTTGGAAGCAGGCTGAGTTATACTTTCTTTGTCCCGCCTCTTTCACTTTTTTTTTATAAACAATTTTCTCTCTTGTCTTAACTGCAGTTTTCGTACAAATCCTGCGTTTCTTTTTATGTAAATTTAGTTGCGAGCCGGCGCCCACACTTTGCTATTCCTTCTCTGTGTTTTACCTGTGTTGAGCAGAGAATTTACAAGACGTCCTGAGATACTGCTGTGAGCGACTTCAGGAACCTATGAACGCCATTCAAAAGGCTGTCTCCTGGAAATAAGTATGTTCTGTGAGTTTTTTTTTTTTCATCTACCTAATGCTATTATCTGCATTTACTGCTCTCCCGTTCGTTATTCTGGGTTTGGATGTTTTCACGCCAACACTGCGAGCGATTTTAAGGTTCGCGTCCAGAGCTTCAGTCTGCGCATATTTCCGATTTGTTTATTTCCGACGACTTCACAGTTCTAAAGGAGCATTTCAGGCACGATTTTCAATAAGTGCTATTGATTGGGATAATATGTAACAGCATACTCTAGAAAGCTGCAGAATATGTTATGGCAATGTATATAACCTTCGCCCTCAAAACTGAGCCGGGAGTAATGTGCTTTCGATGTAAAAGAGCTTCAGGAGATTAAGAGCAGCGGTGTGGAAAGGGTAACGGGCATTTTTTTGTTATTGTGGTAATGAGCATGCTAGGCCGGTTATTCCTTCGTGGTATGATGTCAGCATTTGTGCTTCAGTACGTGAAGTCTGGGATAAACTGATTTTTTATCTGTCCACTCACAGGTCGTTGAGAGATCCATTTCAATACAGAAAGGTTTTTAATTAAAAGTGCCCCTGGTCAGAAGTGGAGTGTGTTGGAGATTATTTTTTTTCTGAGCAATGCCATAAACTTCTAGAGTCAAAGGTATTTTCGCGCCAAGGGCTTTGACAGGACAGCACAAAACGAATCAAAATAAGAAAACTAGATTCTTCTTGATAAGTACAAGTTATTCCTTGCTATATATATTTCCGAACTTTTTTTTTATTTGTTTTTCAATGAGAGCTCCCCAGCGCCAAAGCATTTTAAAGTTTTGATGAAAAAAAAATTCGATACAAGCGCTGTTGCTTTAGCCTACGCTAAGAAACACTTTAGAACAAGCTGATTTAGTTTCGACTGCCGCCTCTTATAAAAATTGAACGTTTGGCATTATAATGCTTCTTAGTTAGTTATATGGGGTTTTATGGCGCATAAGCAACTATGGCTATCATGCGCCAAACACAAGGTTAGATGATGTTATGTTAAGTGTATAGAGGTTACATTATAATAGATTTAAAACATTGGCTTTCTTTAGAAACTTACAAACAAGTGAAAACTCGACAAGTGTTTGCTCACCTAAAAGAAAGGCGGGATGGCATGGAATGTGTTCATTGTAAAATACCGTAAAAAAATTTTTTTCTAAGTTCTTCGAGGTGTGAACAAGAAATTAAAATGTGATTTACTGTGAGCTCCTCACCACACATTTCACACACAGGTTTGTCTTTTTTTGTTAATAAGAAGTTATTTGTGATGTGTGTGTGACCTATGCTTAAACGACATAAAATCACTTCGATAAAACGCTCTTTATGGCGGCATGATTTCCATTCTTTTAAAATGGGCTTTATGGTATGCACCTTGTTGTTTCCTTCATTTTCCCAAGAAGCTTGCCATTTGGCTCTTAGTTTGCTACGTACTAACTTCATGTAATCCCTAGGAGGCAAATTCACATGTTTTATTTCCATGGTTCTGGTCTGTATAATGCTTCTGTAGTGCAAACTATTTGTACTCGTTTATAAAACGGGATTTGCTTACCTGCCTTCAGTATGGAAGAGTATAGCAATAGCGAAACGTGAGAAAGACACCTCGTGAAAAAAAGCATTATTCGGTCGACGGAAATAACCATGAAGCATCGCATGTAAGTCTAGCTCTTAGCCCAACGTTCCTCGTGTTTTGTCGCCCGCTCGATAGGTTTGTTTACCTGACCTCCACTTTTCACGTTTCAATAGCATCTTATCTTCAATAAATCTTCTTCAGCCCTCTTTTTTGCTGTCAGTCGCCAACTCCTGGTCGCTAAGGCAGCACAAGTACTCGCGCGTGAAAAGCAGCTTTGAACATCTCACGGCAGACAGAGCCGAGCTCCCCCCTCGCGGGTTCACCCGGCTGCTGATGTTATCAAAGGTGAGGGGACATTCTGCTGCATCGCTCTTCTTTGTTTTCTTTCCGACGTGAAGAAAAACATTCCCACTTGTTTTAAACACGCCTCCTGAATGATCTACGCAGTATAAAACCTTCCACTGGGAGTAGGCCGTAACTCCGCCCTCTCAAGTGTGATATAAAACTGGGCGGCGGTACCGCGGGCATTCGCTCCGTCCAGCACAGGTAAGGACAATGCATGCTCGAGTAGCCCATGCTATTTCTCAGTGTGAATTGATAGAAAAGAAAGTACTAAAACTTTTTGAAATTTTGTGAATAATTCTAGACGGAGCCCTAGTGGAGGACACTCAAAAACGCATACCCTTCCCCTACGGCTGTGGCCCTGAGCGAGACCAATTGTATCGCGCACTTTTGACATTTCCTAAGTCGAGTGCACCAGGGGTGTTGTGCGACTTGGGTTGTGTGTATCAGGCTTAAGGCTGCATGCCATTTTTACATCCCCATTTGTGTACTATGCGATTTGTGCTCTGGGTAAACTGTAACTTCGGGCTCCAAGCATTTGCCCGTTTAATTTGTTCTAAACGCTTTTTGTCCTCTGTGTTCGTCGTGTTGTGAGTGTTGACGCATATCGTCTTATTTCTTTTCTATCCACTTTTTAATCCCTCCTATTCTTTCTAAACATTGTGCCCTTTCTGCTAGCACTTTCCAGCATCTTTCTCTTCTTATTTTATGTGTCTGTGTTATCCCGCCAAATAACAGCAATCAATCTTGAGAATGCAAAGCATGCGACATACGGCATATGACGCACACACGATGTGCATATGACGTGCATGCCATCCTTGTTTGGTTTTCGTTGAATGCAAGATTTCCTGGAATGGTATTAATAGAGAGGTATCGCATTTAAAGAGACACACTTATAATGCGTGTTCTTAAGCAGAGATGAGTAGCGCTGCCGCACACTTCATAGCACTGCCGCTTAGCTTCTCTGTTTCAGCTTTTACGAAGCGCTTTTTATGCTTAATTTTGCAGGCCGAATATGCAATAATTGCTATGCTTTTGTTGTTTGGTGCAGTCATGTGACTTCTTGGTGATTAGCAGCCAATAAAAACGCAGCTTGTAGCCGATCAAAATTTTTAAAGAAAAAAAATTGAGGGAATTTTCGCTTATTCGGCTGCTTGTAGGAGAAGAGAGCTCATGGTAACTTCGTTTGTCTAGGGCGAAGGGTCTGTCTAAAAGCCACGCACAGACTCTTGGTGCACCTCTAATATCGAAGTACGCATGACTGGTTAGTATTATAAAACTGAGGATGGTTTTAGCGTATCACTCTCGCATTTTGCTATAATGGAAGGGTGATAATCTGTAAAGATCGCGTTTGTAAATACGGTCTGCAGCAATTTGCTTCACATTACTTTCCCTATCAGGAGAAATGGAGCTCCTCCTGAAATTCAAGGCGCATCGAATCCACGTGATCGTCTTGACACTCATAATATATGGTGTTCAGCATTGCGCCGCAAGTGGCGGAAATTTAGTGTTAACAATTCTTCACACCAACGACATCCACTCTCATCTGGAAGAAAGCAATAAATTCGGAGGAAGATGCTTTCCAGAAGACAGAGAAAACTCCAGTTGTTACGGCGGAGTCGCTCGCATCGTCACAAAGGTGAGTGCAACCTTTCCAAAATTTTGTTTATTTAATTCGTTATACGGCATAATTTATGAAGACACGCAGAAGAAATGAACCCGCTAATATGTTGATACCGATGCTATTTGTGCTTTACCTGATCGCTCATTTTATATATATCTCGAGTTTACGTGTGACCCCGTTCTAATGCTCTCAGCTATGAACTTCTCGGCAGACTTCCTCGTGACGTCCTGAGAAGATCTGTTAGTACAGCTTGTTTGCTTTGTACCAACAGAAGGCCATGAGTAAAACTTCAGATTCATTTAGTCAGTAGATTTGAAATCCGAACAGGAGCCCCGATACAAAACCTTCAACTTCTGATATGTACAGTGCAAATAAAAACTTGACTAGAGCACTCGTGTGGGGCTCTTCAGTGTAACAGAAAAAAAAAAACACATTTTAACCGGGTACTTAGTTTTAGAGATAATACGTGTGCTCTGGTGCAGTCGGATAGGCGTACAAACCGTACGGCACAGGCATCTCGCTCAGCAGCCTGAAGATTTCACTTTATTTTCTCCGCTGCACACCGGTCGAGCATTCCACACAATCTTGCTCACCTGTGTATGTGCGCGTACTCTAGCTTAAAAAGTACACTGTCGCCAAATGTTGCGGCTTCTATTCATGCCAAATATTTTCTTGATTATGTTCTGGCAACTTCAAAAGTTCTCGAGCCATAGCGTCGGCTTTTAAGCAGTATATTTTGACGCTTGCGTTGCCTATGAGGTTTCCAATGTCCACAGACGTGAGAATGATACTTCTCCTACCCTCTACCGGGGTTTTGAGGTTTGGGAGCGTAGGTAATGCCCCGCTACACGGCTTAAAAGCAGACTTTGTGGTCTGAGAACGTATGACACGACCTGCGGATATTAAAATACGCATACCTGGCTCGCTCTCCAAGCGTGAGAAATTTGTGAATCGTGGCCTGTCATCTTTCTCTATTTTGATTCAAATAATTTCGTACGCAGTTGTGGAGTAAATACACGGTTGCGCATGATCTGCCAGGACGTAGCAAGCGCAAGAATGCTTGGCGTAATTGGGGCATGCGCCTTGATATAAGTTTGATTTTATTTACACAGCCTCTTTTTTCAGCTCAGCATGACCGCTGGTGTAAGTTATATATATATATATATATATATATATATATATATATATATATATATATATATATATATATATATATATATATACATATATATATATATATTAATTGCTTAACGAGGGCCTCGGTTCTGGCAGCCTTGATGCCTTAGGAAGCATAAGAGGGTTCTCACACAGCTTCCACCCTCGCCGTTGGATGACGTTCTACGTCACATCAGCGGTAACTCAGGACGTTCTACGTCCGCCGCTGAAGAACGTGGGTGGCGCTGGTGAACACTCCCAAGTTAGGTTATTTGTAAACATAAATACCCCCGAAAGCAGAAGGTTTGACAGCCGTCGCCGTAGCTCAGTGGTAGAGCACCGGACGCGTAATTCGGAGGTCGTGGGTTCGGATCCCACCGGCGGCATGGGGTTGTTTTTTCTTCTGCTTTTCTAACCAATTAGCTTTAAGCGGTAACATATTCATTATTATTATGAATTGATCAACACCACAAAATAAATAAATAAATTAAAAATCCCCTGTGCCCCTTGGTTTCTGTAGCTGTTGGCTTCTCTCATATATATATATATATATATATATATATATATATATATATATATATATATATATATATATATATATATACCCGGGGGAAATAGTCGAAGACGCGATTCAACACGCTCGCAGCCTAGACCGTTCTTCCATTTTGGCAGAGAACAAGGTGAAAAAAAGACAGCAAAACAAACCTAATCCTTACCGCTACTGCTCCCAGGGTAAACAACATACCAAGCCGTCATTTTAATATAATCAGACAGAGTAATAGGCTGTCACTAATATTCAAGGAACCACCCCGAGTGGTGTACCGCAGGGACAAGAACTTGAGAGACTTGCTTGTCAACGCGAAAACAAAGAAGACCGCTGCCCGAGGTGGATGCCACCCATGCGGAAAACCCCGTTGCAAGGTGTGTCCGCACATTTCCGACACCAAACTGGCAAAATCCAAGTCCGATGGCTTTACGTTTCACATAAATGAAGACCTCGACTGCAATTCGAGCAATGTAATCTACAAACTTCAATGCGAGGTGTGTGGGGAGGAGTACATTGGTCAGACCAAGTCAACATTTCGTTTCCGCTTCAACAACCACAAAGCGCATGTGTCATCCCTGCCCAACTTGCCCCTTTCCAGGCACCTGCGTCTGCCCCTGCAAAGTTTTAAAACATCCGTGTAATCCTTCTCCAGTCCGGGTTCCCTAACACATATTACAGGGAACAAAGGGAATCGTACTTCATTCATAAATTCGGCACGTTCTCTCATGGCTTGAACGCTACTCCCGGGAGACTTTCCTTAGGGCGTTGGTTGGTTAAAGCGGAAAATTAACTGTGTAATTGCGAAGATTGGAGGTGATTTGAGAGAAACCAGGAGAAACGGAGGAAATTCCGCCGGTCATAGGCCTTGGACAACGTTATTATCAGAATACGCCGGAACTTGTTTTTCTTGACAACTGCAGACACACTTTGAAATGGCAGGGAATCTAGCAGTTTATTTCCTGAGTACTTTTTTGTCCAGCCTCCTGCCAGCATCCACGTTCCATCACAAATAGACACCTTTGATCTATCACCTAGACCATTGGGACCACGCGGCAGCTCCGCGGGCCGCAGACCTTTCGCGTTTTCCGCACACATGTATTATTATTATTATTTTCAATTTGTTAACTTTTGTATAACTTCTTGTGCTCAATTTTATATTCTCCATGCCATTTTTATTTTCATTTTTCTACATATTCCTTGTCATTTGTTATTTACTTACACCAACATCGACTGAACTCGATAATCTCGGAATGATTTAACCTACGCGTGCATGGAAATCTCGAAACCACATGCACTGCGCCTAACTTTATCAAAGTGCTCTCACCATGTCATACTTGTTTGGCGCCACATTTAATCAGTAGTTTTTCTTTTTCTCTTTTCTCTTCCTGTGTGTGCGTTAACATTTTTGTGTTACATTTTCTTTAAACATTTTTAGAGCTAATTTTTTTCTGCTCTTCCATTCTCTTTTTTTTTTCCCCCCAAGTTCATTTTTTCCTTCCCATTACGCGCTCGGGCTAGCTCAGTATTTTACCTGACGCACGCTGTTTTTTCACGGGAAGCTCACTGCGGGACACGGGTTTGGACAGCCTGGTATATTTATGGGAAAAGGGGCGCCAGATTGTCTGGTAGAAAGGCCCGACAGAAGAGCAAAGCGACGAAATGAAGCAAAAATACGCAGAGGGCACAGTCGCAAGTTGCCGTTGCAGCGGTTAACAAGTGAGTGTTGGCCGTCTCTCGAACGCGTCCCTTGCAAGCGTCTCAGGATACCTGATACGGGCCGCCCGCTCGGACTCGGCGGCGTCTTGCGGGGGTGTGCGCGTATTTGGGGGGGGGGGGGTCGCGGCTTCCGTGTGCGCCGAGAGCCGGGTTTAACGCTCTTTTGCCCCTTCTATCGCTGTGCTGTTCAGGCTCCTTCTTTGCTACTACTTTACCCTTTCCACCTCCCCGTTTGTTTTTCTGGTTGTTGTTCAGCCGCGGCCCGTGTGAGACTTGTCGTGCTGCCTATTATACGGTCCCCTGCCCTCATTCTCAAGTTCGTTTAGAGGGCGGAGATTATACCTCCTCGCTTGTTCTGTGTCCTTATATTGACGAAACGGATTCATTGTAAGCCTGCCCTGACGAAGGGAATACATTCCCGAAACTGTTGGCAAAATAAACGTTAAAAGAACAGTCGCGTTTGTCGTAATACTGTACCTAAACTAGTAAACTGGGCCATTGGAACCCCTACTGAATACTATATATATATATATATATATATATATATATATATATATATATATATATATATATATATATATATATATATATATATATATATAGAAGCACAGTAACAGATGGGCGTCATAGATACGGCAGAAGACAGGAGACATTAAAACAAGGAAATCGTAGAGAACGTAACATTTTTTTAGGGCGTTGGTTGGTTAAAGCGGAAAATTAACTGTGTAATTGCGAAGATTGGAGGTGATTTGAGAGAAACCAGGAGAGACGACCACTCTGCCGGCGGAGTCCGAACCCATGGCCTCTGCATTCCATTTGCAGCGCTCTACCAACTCAGCTACGGTCTGCCCTTATACTTTCTGGTGCATCTGTTATTTGCATTTCGCTGACAGTTTCCGGCGTAACCTAACGCTTACATGCAACGAAGAGCCAGCACTCAGTGAATGGGAAGCTTTCTTTATCTCTCTTTTCGGGTAGAAAGGTACTCCGTAAAGTGTGTTTTCCTTATTTAAGATTACAGTTACGCACACAACTTGCGGCAGTAAAGTTGCACCGACCCCAACGTAGCCCTTCTGCGACCTTATCGAAAGCTCTGTCTCTGCTAGTCTTTAATAATTCAGCTACCGTAGCGCATGATGTCCCCATTTATGCAAAATCATTGCCTAAATGTGGAGGCCATAAAATGCACTCGGCCGCATCCTTGACGCGATATCTCGTATTTTAAGATCAGGAAAATAAACTACTTTTGTGCTGCTTGTGTTTATCGCGCTAAAAACGGCAGAAAAGTAGAACTACCTTAAACTTGGCTTAAAGACCATTTATTTGCTTTCTTGATTTTTACGTGCCTAAACAATACTCAACTGCTACCAAGACCGGTACCAAACCCCTCACCTAGGGCTTAGCTACAGAGCCACCGTAGCAAGTGGTAGATATTTGTGCACGATTCAAATGTAATTTGTAATAAAATGTTTTGGTAGTGTATAAGATTCAAATGTAATGAAATGTGATCTTACACTCAAAAGGCAAAAGGCGTGACAAAGTTAGGCTTTCTGTTCGTGCCAGCTTAAGAACAAGTTTAAAATCTGTAGCCTTTACAGACTCAGCTACCACACTTTTCGTGAATCATGATATTCATTCTGAAATGCAGTGCGACTTATACCGACCTTACCCCTTATGTTTCTGGCTGCCTACGCGTCAGAAAACCGGTTTTTCGCGATGCTTTTACATACGCTAGTCTCGACGAATTTAACTCCTGTTGTTTAATTATCTTCAAGGTGAGACAAATCAAAGAAAATGAGACAAATGTTCTTTTCATGAACGGCGGAGATTTCTTTCAAGGCACACCTTACTACACCCTCCTTAAGTCAAGCGTGATATCAGAAGTGATGTCTAACATGGGCTACGACTACGTGGTAAGTAGAGTTTATCTTCAGAGCGATTGTCGTTACATATGTGCCCTCTTACATATGTGCCCTCATATAGCCCTCTTTTATTTGTATAAAGCAATCCATTTGCTCCATGCTGCTAAAAAGAACCATGAAGTTCATGCTTTTAGAAAGCAACAAAACTTTCCATGGTAGAGGTCCAAACAAACTTTATTCTCAGTTGTAACCACGCCCCCTTGGCATATGCTTAATTTCTTTTTGTCTTGACTTTCTACTTCGTGTGCGGCATAAAATTTCTTCTAATTTCAGCCTGGCTTGAAGTTGTATGAAATGCTTCTAGCTCCCATTCTCGACAAATTAAGGGTGATGATGTCCGGAAACCTCTGCGAGCCTAAGGCAGAGCATGAATCCGAACATGTCGGAAAACTGTTGAACTTTTCCGCTGAAACGGTCAGCAGCAGGAAAAAAAAAACTAAGCGGGGGGGTATTCAAGCTCCGCCTTTAAAGGTATGACGTGACAGCGTTCACGGGTCCCGTCAGCGGTCGTTCTTCCTTACGCAGACACGGACACTGCTTCCTCTTTCACAATTACAAAAATTATTTTAAAAAAACCTGAAGACATGCATATAATACCTACTTTGACCAAGTCATACGAACGTGCCTCATGCTACATTGCTAATATGAGTTGTTGTGCCACTGTTTTCTTAATGTTTGTAGATAGCTCGTTTAAATAAAAACATCGCATCATTGTAATAAATACCATGTTGAAAAAGAAATGCTTGCGTGGCCTAACGGTAGCGTGTTTGACCCTTAGACAAAGGGTAAGGAGTTCGCTTCCCGACGAATTGTTCCAGTTTTCTTGAATTTGAGCGTTGAAGTTGAGAGAAGAGTTCTTGAAACTGAGAGGGTGGCCAATACGGTGAAGTGCGTCGCAAGCCCGATGCAGAGAGGGCGAGCGCTACGACGCGTAAAACAGCGAAAGCAGCGGGGGACACTGAGCGCGCTACCCATTACGAAAAGCAGAAGCATCTGAACACGGCGGCGCATGAGGCACAAAAAAAGCAAAGCAAGTTGAATACGCTCTCCAGTCAACAAAAGCGGCTAATAGCGGAGGCCGCGAAGGCCTCGAAAGCGGCCAGGAAGGATATGCGCGCTGCCTAGCTCGAAGGACAGATGTGAGGAAAACAGAAGCAAACACCCTGACATGCATCACTGTGAAGCTACCACCATCTCCGATTCTAAGCTCTGGTTCTCTGATTCTAAACCATGAAACAGAGAGCGCCGGTGAGCTACTGCAACGTAACTCCGGTTTCGGAGAACATGGTTTACGAATAATTCCCTCAAGTTCGCTTGGGCAGTAGTACGTCAACAACTCCGCTTTCTGGCCGGTTTACGCCCTGTATTGGTACACTCAGTGCAGTTCCGGCGAAAAGTGTACAGGCCGCGGCTGCAAGTCGTTTGAAGACAATAAATCGCTTCCTCAAATCTCGGGCTTTTAAATGGGAATCATCCAAAAATCAGCCACTTCGGCATAGAGTATACCATACGCTACAAAGATCTGTTATGATGAATTCCTTTCAAATAGAAAGAAATCTGGTTTTTCTTTCGCTCATCAGTTGACATTCCTCCCTGCAATTCTCTTGTAAGAGGAAAGAATGAATCAAGAAGCAAACCAGCACTGAAAAAAACAGGATGTATTCTATCCACTCGTAAGCAACGTTCGTCTATCTTTTGGTAAGATTGTATTTGAAGCTGCATTACGTCAAAATATGTTCTTGAAAACCTCTTTTATTCTTTCCAATCCAATCCCACTCATAACTGCAAAACCTGATTGTGTTGAATGAAAATATCTGCGAATATATTATCTCTTCATTTTTTTCAGTGCCTCGGAAATCATGAGTTCGACGACGGGCCAAAAAACCTTGCCCCTTTTTTGAAGAGAATGAACGAATCTAATATTACAGTTGTTGGAACAAACACTGATTTTTCGAAGGACCCCTATCTCAAAGATTACAATTTAGTGAAGTCTGCAACAAAGTTGATTGATGGAAAAAAAATTGGAATACTCGGTGCGGTGATTCCGGACACACAGTTTACTTCAAATCCAGGTCGGTAGCCTCTGCGAATTTTGGAAAATAATTATGTAAAATTAAATTACGGCTAAAGAAATTTACTGCAATATCTGCTCTCCGTGGACTTTTTTTTTTTTAAACAAGCGGTAGTCCCCGGTATTCTACTTTCACACGTCTTCTTGTCCGCTTTTCGCTCTTCTCTTCACATGCTCCCCCTCCTCCCCTTTTGACATTGTGGGAATCCTGGCTTTCCGCCGTTGCCTCTGCGCGGCTTGCCGGCTTCCCGCGTTGTTTCTCCTCTTTCCCTTGCTCCCGCCTCAGGCGGTGGAGAGGCGGCTAGGTGACTAATCACTGTCATTTGGCCACAGCTCCGCCCCGGCTCCCCAACGGCCTTTGCCATTGGCGCCTTTTGGCGGGAATTCGGGACCCGCTTTGGGCGGCCGCGCACCGCGCGACCGTCCGAGCGGGGCCCAGCGAGAGATCCCTCCGAGACAGCGTAAGGTGCGTACGCTACTGCTTGTCCGTGCCGGCCTTTGCCGTTCGGACCAGTGCTTACTCGAGCTCGCCCGCACGTGTCCTTTGACCTGCAGCGGCTCGAGCCTGTCCAGCGGGGTCCAGCGACCTCCGACAGGCGTACCTTGCGTTGATTGCCCACTCTCTCTCGCAACCGGCCCAACGGTCGACACGAGAGGGAGATCACAGCACTGCCGCGGGGACATTCTCCTGCAGCGGCGTGCTAGCGGCGCGCATTGCTCGAGTCGCTTCGTGCGCGCAGCGGAGCCTTGCTCCTCGCGCGCCCCCGGGACGGGGTGACGATTGAGTGTGTGTGTACTGCTGAAGGACGACGTGAATAAACGTCTCCGTTGTGAACTTGGAAGCCTATTTCTTTGCGGCGAATCGCTCTCCTCCCAGCGGAGGTTGAGTGCACCGCATCAGTGTCCCAGTGTGTGTGTGGTGACGGCTGATCGGGGCCCTTGGCTCGCGCGAAGCTCGAACCCGCGGAGGGTGGTGGCCTGTGTCCACTTAGAAACCCACAACCTACGGCCTCATGTTAAGTATGGACAAAACAAAGATAGTTGTGATGCTTTTGAGCAGTCAGAAACCAGCCTCCGCAGCATTATCCCGGCGATTTCTAACAGCACTCTAAAGAACAAAAGCGCAAAGTGCTTTTTCACTTTACCTTTCGCTACGCTTTTTGACTCCGCATGTCCTCCCAGTCTGCAGTCCAGAGTTGGACGAAATCTCGACTGGTCGAGGACAATGATACTAAAACTTACAAAACTTACTCTCACCAAAAGAAAAAAAAGCAGACAAAAAAACAAAGTTCCTGCTCGCGTCTAATCATTTCTTAGTTTTTACCTACCTAACTGAGCGCGAGCTCCGCACCTAAGTGACCTGCTTTTTAGTTCTGTAAGTGCAAGCTAACAGTTTCATTTTCCTTGAAGTCAATAGCATTAGGAAAGCCGTGAAGGCAAACACTGTCCGACGGTGTCGGCGTCTGTGTCAAGCATCCACCTGCCAAATGTGGCAGGTGATGTTTAGGGGGATTTCCCCATCCACCTGCCAGCAGCGAACCGTGCCCCTAACTACATCGATATGGTGGAAAGATTTACTCAATGTATTCAATCGATGCCAGATAAGAATAACCATTATACCACTCGTACTGGGCAGGCAGGATATCCCAAGAAGCTGCTTGTCTCTGTTTCTAAATCCATCTTAGGAAGTTTAAGCAAAATCAAAAAAGAGAAACTAGCTGAATCCGCAGAGGAAAAAGAATAGGCATTTGTGGTTCCATACACTCAACGTTTTACACACAGACATAAAAGGCAGTCGAACAGGCGCTAGAATGATTTTCTTGGCTCCCAAAAAGCTAGGCAATATTTGTAAAAAATTTATTGGTGTCCAAAAGTCTTAGAATTTCATGGTGGCATGGCAAAGTGTTGTCTGCAGCATTCCACTATCATGCGGCAAGCAGTATATACGAGCCGGACGGGAAGGTGCCAATAAACGTTTCATTGTAAACATTGCAGTGAACATATAGGTATATACCGGAGAGGGTGCGAAAGTAAAACTTTCCAACTGTACTACAAGCAAGCTAAAGTGCTAAGCAAGCACAGAGATAAGCTAACGCGGGTAATTATTGAAGCCGCAAGAACGGATGCGTCAGCAGCCCCTCCTTTGCAATATCAGGAAAAGAACTGGGGTCTTTAGCTCCGGCTAAGTGACGAAGCTGTTGCATCCTCTTCGTATTAATAGTTTGCTTGTTCAGCTTGCATGAGTTTCATTGTGTTTTTTTTTCATTCTCTCCTCTAGAGCCTGGAGCATTTATTTCCACGATAAAAGTGATAAAATTTTATTTGGAAGTCCGCGCCCGTCCTCGAGCGTCTTTCCTTTCGTCCCCGTCGTGTATTCGCTGTTCATCACAAATGCCATGAGGGAAGATCGCCACCCACCTTTACCCGCCAGAAGCACCACCCATTTTTTTACTCCTTTCACCACCCGTTTCCACCACACGTTTTATGAGCCCTTTAGGCTGCATGATTTGGTTTATTTGGTTTAATGAGGTTTAACATCCCGAAGCGACTCAGGCTATGAGGGACGCCGTAGTGAAGGGCTCCGGAAATTTCGACCACCAGGGGTTCTTTAACGTGCACTGACATCGCACAGCACACGGCCCTCTGGAATTTCGCCTCCATTGAAATTCAGCCGCCGCGGCCAGGTTCGAACCCGTGTATTTTGGGACAGCAGCCGAGCGCCATAACCACTGGGCCACCGCAGCGGGGCCTTTAGGCTGCCTTAAATGATTTCGAAAGTGTCAGTAAAATGCCTGCTTTATGTAGAGTAAACGGCAATGGGCTCTCATGCTGCGTACAAGTCCTCAAAAGGCAGCCAATAATTTGTAAAAAATATTTTCAAGATTCTCTTTCACGCGCCTCGTGACGAAGTCTGGTGCCGGCTTCTCGAGCGAATCCTGCCACGCAAAGCCGTCTGGCTCGCTTGACGTCAGTAGAAAGGGGCTGCCATTGGCCCACCAGAAACCGCGAACGAAGGAAGCAGGAGGGCACGGCCAGCTGAAGATGTCTATGGGTCATGCCGCGGCGGGTGAGCTAGCGGCAAAAAAACAAAACAAAAGGAAACAACCAAACCGGCTGACGTACTCGTGGACAAAATGCATACATGACCTTCGATATCTTTTCTTTGAAGCGAAAAGCTTGACTAGGCTCGCCAACACCGGGTCTGGCGTGCGCCGTGACCAATTTTAGCCACAGCTGCGCATGCGCGAAACCGAGCGACGTCACGCGGAGCGCAGGTGGCCGCTGCTGCCGCAGCCGTCGTCGCCGCCGCACGCCGACTCCGTCGTCTGAGCGTCGCCGCTTCTCCTCCTCGCCACCGCTTTACCCTTCGCCCCTGCCGCGCGGTCGCCGCCGCCGTCCCAAGAAGAGAAGGTTCTTTCGCAAGGCGTTGCGAGAACGCGTGAGCGGCGGCGGCGGCCATAGAAGAGGCGGCCATCCTCACCACCGTTTGACCTTTCGCCGCAGCCGTGCGCAGTGCACATTTGAAAGGAGGGGTATATAAGTCGCGCTTGCCCATAGAACAGGCGCAGACACTCGCCATGGAAGGAGAAAAAGAAGCAACGGTCGGACGGCGCAGAAACACCGGTCCAAAAGTGGTAGCTTGGGAGTTGGCTGAAAAGCAGCGAGAGCTTTTCGCTTATCCAGGCTTAACCTTAGCTAAGCCACAGCCAATTTTTTTTTTTTCAGGTTTACCCCGGCTTATACGTTTAGGGAGAAAACGAAGAGGGTCATTTTTAATCGCCGATATTTCCGGTGCTCCATAAACTTGATATTAAATGTTTGTCGGGGGATGATGGGTGGTTCAATATTATCGCGTAGTAGCGACACCGCCACGAACAGACGAGAAAAGTGACGTAGGTCTGAAAAACTTTTTACTGGCCTGACTTGCGCCTGCATCGAAGAACCGTCGAAGAAAAGAAGCACTGCCGCTGTAAGCCGTGCTCAATTTCAAGACGAAGAACCTTTGGGATAAGGCGCGGAAAGCACTTACGACCATTTCGAGCTTAGTAGAAATAGTTTCACGTGCAATAGTCTTCCCAGACAAATTCGGGCGCCTCTCGCAACACAACAAAGTAATAAGACCACGTCACGGCATCTTCGAGAAGAAACAACAAATATAACAAAGCTTCGCGTCAATATCTATCAGTCTTTCGCTTTTCTTAGCCTCTGTGAAAAGAGTTTCAGGAGCCATTTAAAGCACATGTGTAGGAATAAGATTGGCTATAAGCCCAGGCTGAAGGCAAAGCAGCCAACAGATTGCATGCCTTACAAGATCACAACAATCTAATGCACACAGGCGGAGAAAATGAAGGTATAAAAAACATTCACAATCATCACAACGAAGAGGCGGGAAAATGAAAACAACACATAAACAGTGGTAACCAGGCCAGTGGAATCCGCTTTCATCGCAGATATCGTGCGGAGTGACACCGGATTTGACTGAAATGAGTTTTGGGCTAAACGAAGAATTGAGCGCTGCGCCTCAACACACGAATTTTGCACAGGCCGTACAGTAAAGCTAAAAAATATATCGCAAGGTGTTCTTAATCACTTTAATTTACAGTTAGGTGCCACTGTGGGAATCCCCAACGAAGTCCCTCTTCAGTGTTATTGAAAGACATCCCATGTGAGGGACGAATGCATTTATTTTCTGACGCTAGTCCGGGTCACCGTCTCATGTCGGAGATTCAGAGCCCATGTCGCCCAATACATCGTGCGCTTTCGATGCTTTGGCATACGCAGTGATGTGCGACCCAGTCCGTGCCACTGACGATGCAGCCGTCGGCTGCTCTACTGGCTAGAATTTGCAAATAGGCTGTGGAGTTGTTCAGCAACTCACTCCATAATGAATGTTTAGGTGAGTCTGTGGTAAAGGCATAGAACGGTCAGCACTCGTGCAGCCTGTGCGGTACGTTGTACTTTCCCGGTGCCCCATTGTTGAAACACTTGGGCTAGCTAGTCCAGCGAAACGATGACACCGCGATGATATGATAAGCTCGAATGATATGGATTTTATTTCTTTGGGTCGCAAAAAAGTAAAAATTATCGATCAGCATCGCTGCTGCTGTAGTCACAGCATTTCACAGGGGTTCAAGCTCCTCAGAATAATTTTATGAAGTCCTGCATCTTGACTTCATAAAAACGTGTGTAGCTCATTTAAACACGCAAATCGCCTCTCTTACGGGAAAGCATAACTTGTCATACATTACGACTGCAATACGCAGCCAAGAATTTTTTTCTCAGCTCGAGCCTCAAGTTAGCGTGTAAAAGCATGTGTCCTGCATAAAACATGTTAAATGCTTATCATTCATAAGGCCAACCTCCAGTAGTTTTCTCTTGCGGTAGCCGTTGTCCAGTCTTCGGTGTAGCCTAAATAGAGATAAGTGGCGGGGCACCTTGCCGATTGAGAAGGAAGACGCAAGTCTTAAGCTGATAACGGAAAGAAAGGGAACTGAGCTTCCGGGAATAGAAGCGAGGATAAAAATTTGAAGATGAGTTGTTGATCTGGCGGAAGAAATAGCGAGCCATTAACGAGGAAGCGAAATAATATGTTCGCACTCTGTTGTTGCCCGGTTGTGGAATTTCAGACCAAGGGTCTTGCAGAGTCCAGGCTCAAAAGCAAGAGAGAACAGATGTAAATTGCTCCTCTTGTGTCTCTTTATTCCCATCCTGACGTTCTCCATTTACGCACAAGCCTCCACAGTGGCTCAGTGGTTGTGTTGGTCGAATGCTGACCCAAAAGACGCGGGTTTGATCCCCGCCGTGGTGGTCGAATTTCGATGGAGGCGAAATTCTAGACGCCCGGGTACTGTGCGATGACGGTGCACGTTAAAGAACCCCAGGTGGTCGAAATTGTCCGGAGGCCTCGGCTACGGCCTCCCTCATAGACTGAGTTGCTTTGGGACGTTAAACACCACAAAAAGAAAAAATAATCTCTGATGTACAACTCTCAGAGGTACTCACCGTTCTCATCATTTAGTATGAGAAAAAAACACGCCCTTAGTTTTTGTCCCCGTATTTATGTTTGGAAAGTGGTGCAAATGCATGCCACCTTAAATGTTACGGTACCTTGCCGAAGATGCTGCAAAAAGACGTGTTACTCGGTATTCAATTTTGCTGAGCATTTGGCGCTCGATTTTTTACACTGAACTCGTTATAAGCCCCGTCAAGATATGTTCTCTCATTTTTTTCTCATTTTTTCCAGGACCAAATGTCACGTTCAGTAGGGAAATTGAAAGCTTCCAGGAAGAGGTCAAAAATCTCAAGAATCAAGGTGTGAATATCATTATTGCCATTACGCATAGTGGCTTCAAGCGAGAAATCGAAATTGTTAAAAATGTTCCCGAGATCGACGTACTCGTTGGTGGGCATACCAACACTTTTCTTTACAACGGTAAGAAATCTAAAAAAAAAAACTGCTTTCTCTTACATATTGTTCTGCCCTTCCGCGTCTCTACTTCCGTTGTTCTTTGCATTCGCCCATGTAGGGTCTGACCATCCAAAGGAAAACAAGCCCGAAGACTCGTACCCGTACGTGGTGCCGAGAGACGACGGTAGCCAGGCACTTATTGTGCAGGACTTCTGGTTTGGAAAATTTCTGGGCAGACTGAAGGTGACCTTCGACACACAAGGAAACGTAGCAACCTGGGAAGGCAATCCTATTCTCATGAACGCTTCAGTTCCAGAAGGTAAGAATGAAGTAAACTTGGGCGACGCTGTGTTCTGCCGTGTTTCCGCTGAGCTTTGCTGAAAGAACACGCAGAGACTACTGAAGGTTCAGGTGAACCACCGCTCTACAGATCATAAAAAAAGAAGCATTCAAAACAACAAACGGGGCTTTGACTTAAAACCTTCTCCCTATTATTCGCTTTTTTGCCGTTGCTGCGCTGTTTCTTTTGTTATCTTGACCAAAACCAACAAGCCTACGTAACAGCTCTTCTGCAGAACGTGTATATGGGCGATAGCTTGTCCTTTTCACCGGAACAGCAGCACATCGGCGCAAGTGAGATTTTTAGCTAAGAATAGAAAAGGGGTACGACAAAACAGAGATCAAAACTCACATTATAGCACTGTATCATTTTTTCAAACGGAAGAAATATAGTGTGCTAGTAGGTGTCGGTGCCTTAAGTATTTAGTGTAATGTGCAAACTCTTTTGGTTTATTCACGACTTCGAAAAGTAGCGGAGTCCGTCTTAGACTGGCATGAAAATTCAGTAGGCAGGACTAGTGTGCGCACATTTCTAGCATTTCATGAGCAATGACAACAGATGCTTCCGTTCTTATCTACTGAGTAACCTCCGATCGATAGAACATAGATTAACTCAGCGCCATTTAAAAGGCTACAACACCAGGGTGTCAAGACGGCCCCCACATCGGATGCCATGGCATGTACAGAATGCCATGACATCGTAGTGCTGTGGCCGATTATTGCAACAGAAAAACAAGCAGCATAGCGTTGGGAACCTCAAGAACAGCGGAAGCTTATAGTCACTAACAGTCGCTTTATACAGGTAAGCATTACCCAAACTGGCATGCATCATTTACATTATGTGCTTCGAAGTGAGTAAGTTGGATTCAAGTGACGCTTAGATTAACACTTTTAGAGTGTGTAGCAGAAAATAGCTTGAGAGAACAGGCAATGGTTGCCACAGCTTTAGGTAGTAAGGTAGTGATCATTCTCTGCCATGGTGACAAGCGCCGTTGCCCCGCTCCATACGGGAAGCCTCTGAAAATCCGACCAGTTGCCGGTAGGCACAAGGCCACAACCATTAGTCTCATTCATAATGTCAGCTTTTTACAGGAACAATAAAAGAAGCGCATTCTCCACAAAGGTACAACCCCTTAACTTCAGGCTGAGCACAGGCGCAGAGTAAGAGCTGCACTTGCAGCTTAACCTGAAGGCCACAATGGCAGCATATGCATGCTCTCAAAGACACCAGCATCACGGTTCTCAAAAAATATAATTGCAGAAAGTACTGCTACACTCCCATAAAAATGTACCTTAAAATGTTGTCTTCAATTGTAAATTAATTAAAAAGAACTCAGCAAGTGCACATTTCTCTGTCAGTCTTGCACAAAAACACTTACACACATCGGGGAAACTCATATTAGTCCTGGAAAGAAATGTCGCAACTTCTCTCCGACAACTCTTTTTCTTCTCTCAGCAAAAATAATTAAGCGCAATGCAGAAACAAATTTTAAGTCCTCTCGAAAAGAAAGTTCCTTGCAAAACATCAACTTCCAACCTGCGTCACTACCTCATGCATTAACTAGGAAATGTGGGTAGTTTAATTTGATTTGAAACATTTTGGATTTTATAAAACAGTTTCCCGCCTCCTTGCTGAGCAGCGCGGCAATGCCGAGACCAGAGCGTTTTCTCCTCCCCTGACAGGCTACAAAGAAAATTTATTTTTTAGGAAAGAAAGTGACACAGTACGAGTCTTACTCCTCTGTGGGCACCTCAATCGCCCTATGATGGAAGGGACGAAGAGGGAGTGAAAGAGGACAGAAAGAAACGATGAGCCGCAGTGGAGGGCTCAGAAATTCACCTGGAGTACTTTAACGTGCACTGACAACGCACAACATTCGAGCGCCTTTTGCGTTTCGCCTCCAAAGAAATGTGGCCGCCGCGGCCGAAATTGAACCCGGCTCTTTCGCCTCATTAGCCCAGTGCGCTAACCAAGAAATCGGCGTGCGGAATAAGGAAGGAATTGCAGGAAGCGCGATGCTTAGGCGTGGACGACGGGGAAGAGGTGCGGGGCGAGCACGCTCAAGCAAGGCGCATATACAGTGTGTCAGAACAGCCAACGATGAAGCAAGCAATCGTAGTGCGAGACCTGGCACCGCGAGAGGTGTACTGAAATGGAGTACGTTGATGTGGCAGGGAGTTCCGAAGTGCGCATGTATGGGTATGATTAGGTTTAGGTTTATTGGGGTTTAACGTCCCGAAGCAACTCAGGATATATATGACGGACGCCGTAGTGAAGGGCTCCGGAAATTTCGACCACCCGGGGTTCTTTAACGTGCATTGACATCGCACTGCACACGGGCCTCTAGAATTTCGCCTTCATCGAAACTCGGCCGCCGCGGCCGGGGTCGAACCCACGTCTTTCGGGTCAGCAGCCGAGCGCCGTAACCACCGAGCCACCGCGGCGGGGGGTGTGGGTATGTGAGTCGCGTCAGTGGCATGAATGAACAACGGCCCTATTCCGTCAGTGTCTTGTCATGACAATAAGCATCATAACTCGTTTTTCGGATGACAAGGCTGTCATTGTCTCGCTTTTCAAGTGATGGCCTTGTGATCGGCAATAATAACACGAGGACCAGATCAAAGTGTACCGTTCCCACTTTGTCATTTACCTGCAGTGCTTGTGGATCTATATGACCACGGCAGAAGCAATTAGGCAAGGAAAGCATTAAAGCAAATGCAACAGTGCAAAAGTATGTGGTGAACATCTGGCACTGTTCATGCGCATTACGATGACTGTAATATCTATTTTATTTTTCTTTTATCTCATCAAGTCTCTCCCCGAATGTGCACCATTGCATGACAAGTTGAATGGCGAGTAAGCTTCCCTTTGCATAAAGGGAAGCAGGAGAAAAGCCAGGCAGTTACAGACACACGAAGCGTCATTTCAAGTCAAAAGGGCCGGGGGACACATTTTAAGGATACTGATTTTGTTTCACGCTTTTTTTGTTGTTTCAAGTGTAAGGTCAAGTTTTTTATATACTAAACATACAGCGACGTTGGTCAAAGAGCACATGTTACACTAGGAGGACCCAAAGTAAAAACTGCCCGGGGGGGGGCTCCTGACTATAATCACATTACAAGGTATACAAAATGCAGCAGTGATAACATTAATACATTATTGATTAAAATTTTGAACTAGCAATAGCAAGCGAATAGACAAACGCAGTGAAGAAAAAGCACTTCAGTTAGTTCATTGGGCATCAGCCAATATCATCATGAAATGCTGTTTAATGCTAGTCTGAAAGGATTGCAAAGCACATGATGATTTAATTTCAAAGGGCAAAAAATGTTCCACAGTGATATGCTTGCAAATTTGGTGGCAGATTTGCCATAGTTAGTTCTAACCTTATGGAAAAGAAAGTTCCTACGCTCAATGTTGTGTTATTTCTGTTATTTAGGTCATCAATGATAAATATTTCAACCGGAATACTGCGGTTTATTAATCGGTACATAATGAGCGGTAACTCGAAAGAAAAAAGTTGGCGGAAAGGCAAGATACTTGGTTGATGGTAAAGTGGGGCTGAGAAAGAGAGAGAGTACTAAGCGGAATGTCATTAGTCTGACTGCTTGGTTTTGAAGGCGCTGAATGTGATCTAAGTGTTTATAGCATGTATTACCCCAGGAAAACAAGTGGTTTGAGAGATGACTATGTATACGAGCGTAGAACAGCGATAAAATAACATGTGCCTGAAAACAGTGGCGCGTTTTGATAATATGAAAGTAAAACGAAATCTTCTTTAGTAAAGAACAAGCATCCAGATTAAATCTCATAGTTCTATCTAGAACTACACCATGAAAAGTGGCTGTGTCAAAATATGGTAGAACGTCCCCGTTATAGCGCGCCAATGCAGATGTGGGAAGTGCAATCTGAGGTTAATTAAATATAATGAACTTGGTTTTTGCAGGAATAATTTGTTTAAGGTTAATTTGCGCCACGACAGAATGTTATTGCGGTCAGCGTTAAGTTTTTGTACCAGTATGTTCACAAATTGCTCCAATGTAAAAATTGTGGTGTCACCTGCGTATAGAATACAGTTAACGCGTCTGAACGAGTTAGGTAAATCAATAATATATAACAATAAAAGTAAAGGGCCCACAGTATATCCGTGAAAAACTCTATGCTTGCAGGCTTTGCAGATGACATGTTATTATTTCCTAGAACAACTTGTGATCAGTTAGATAAATAGCTCTAAGAAGTTGTAATTGTAGAGCACTAATTCCTAAGCAAGTTAGTTTGTGTAAAGGATGCAATCGTTAATAGTGCCAAACAACACCAACCTGCTTTTTGGGGACCTTGGGTAGGTTCAGTCGCCGCATGTTCCAAAGGAACTCAGCACTTGCCTCAGCCAGGACCTAGTAATCCTTGGAGGGGCCTCGGTTCCACACAACGTTGAAAGTCTTCGTTTGTACCGTGTGGTTCTCTTTCTCTTGTCCCGTCCTTTTTGCGCAGTTATTCTTTGTTCTCATAATGTCGTACCAACTAGACCCTCATCGCACTCTTCTAGTGCCAAAATATTCGGTTGGATCGATAAATACTGCTCCAACAATAACACCATTATCAATTGCATCTAATTTTGTCAGCAAAAGATAAGGGAGCAAGTTCAGTGCAAAATCCTTGACGGAAACCAAATTTGTGAGGTGAAAGTGAGTTTAATTTCAATAGGTATGCCATGAGTCGCGTGCTGATGATTTCTTCAATATATTAACTAAAAAAGGAGAGAAGGAAAGTTGGACGATAGTTGGTGATAAATTTGCGGTCACCTTGAACATAGGAATAATTTTGCCAACCTTCATAACGTCAGAAAACACGCCAGAATAAAATATTTTGTTAATTATAGATGCTAAAAATAGATTATAGCTCTTCTGCCACAGATTTAATTTTAAAACGATGGACCAACTCTAAACCTGGCCCTGTTGATTTGAGAGAAAAAATTGCCGTTTGGACTTCTTCTGGACTTATGGGAAGCAAGTAAAAGAAAATTCACAAAGGGGCAGGTTAGGCAACGATGGCTGCTCATAAAGGTCTGCAGGTGAATCAGAGTGGTCTCTGAAAGCTTCAGAAATGTCATTAGAGTCATTGTTTGACCACTTGTCGTTTTTAATTCTAATTGCAAGGAGGTCATAGCGTTTATTAAAAAATTCGTTAATGAGTGGCCGATGGTAACGGGTGTCATTAACACTTTTCAATAATTGATTTTCAACTACAATAATACAAACACAACGGCGTTTGTATTAGCCGCTGTACCAAGACAAAATTGACTGAACGAAGGAATGTCAAATCCAAGATTGCCCTTATTTTGGTAATCAAGGCTTTCAATCTCGCAGAAGTGTAGTTTCGTGCCATGCACGTAAAGAAAGTAGAAGAGCTGTGAGGGCCAAGCCTGCGCAGCTTGTGTCTGCTCTCTTCGACGCTGTTTTTTCTGCTCTTAATTATACGGCGCTTTCCTTTTATAACCAAGTAGCTCTTTTTTCACTACAAAAGCTTTCCCATTTGTTGCTTTCTTTCCAGATCCATGCATGAATGCAACATTAGCACCCTACAAAGAAAATATGACCAAACAAATGGAAAAGGTGATAGGCGAAACAAGGGTTCTCATGGAACACGAGCAAGACATATGCCGACTTCAGGAGTGCAACATTGGTAACCTGGTGGCCGACGCCTACTACGAGTACTTCGTCAACATGAACACGTCTACGCCTATCGATAACACGACTACGAGTAAGATACCTAAAGCGTGGTCGGAAATCAACGGTGCAATCGTGAACGCCGGTAGCATCAGAACAGCGCTTCCCAGTTTCTGTGAGTAAATCAACGCATGATTTCTCGCGTGCTTTTCTGCGAAAACAGAGGTGCATTAACCGATTTTTCGCAATACCCTTCCACTCCTTAGCCAAAGTCACCTGGGGTGATGTGGTGACCACGCTACCGTACGGAAATTCGCTAGTGGTGATGACAATTAACGGAACCCAAGTGATGAGAATGTTCGAGCACTCCGTTACAAACTACACTCTGGATAAAGAAGCTCGAAAAGGACGATTTCTTCAAGTGTCAGGTAATGCTTCTATACAAGTGAAAGTTAACACCTCTTACTTGAAGCAAATCAGTTAGTGTTATTTATTAGTGCTATTGAGAGATTACAATCTCTCTAAAGCACAATGAGGCGCCTAGGAAGCGATACCTTTTTCATTTCACAGAAACCATGCTGTAATCTAAAAGAATGAATTTTTTTTGCGGCATCGACCCAGATGGTAATTAACTATGCAACGTTTTGTTAACAAGTGGAGACTTCTATAGTTGAGTGTTGCCAAATAAAACTGTTACCAAGGAGCGAAGCAATTTTACCTGGCAAATGAAACATGCTCAATTTCCAAGTTTTTTTCAACAAAGAGCTCTGTCGCTGCTGTGTCGTGGTATATGAATAAGCCTAAAATGACAGGCCTCACCGTTTTGTTATACGCCAAGTTGCTGTGTTACTACTTGCCACAGTGTAGTTAGTGAGACTAAATTAAATAGCGCCAAACAAATCAAAATGCAATGATTGGAAAGCAAGCTCGTCTATGGCGCTTGCATAAACTACAGCCAGGTTCGAGCAAGCAAACTCATTCATTATATTTGACAGCTTCATTAAATATAATGTAAAGAATTGCTGTTGGGAGCTCACAAATAATAAATAAAAAACCTACACAAGTACCTATGGACAAAAATTTTGCGAGGCCATGATATTTTAGCTATATATTTCTGAAAACTTATTCGAAGCTGGAAGCACAAAGCATTTATTAAAAGAACAGACAGTAATGCCGTCCTTAATGCATTTTAATTTTCTACTTGAAACCTCTCTGGGCATATTTGTTGCAGCTTAACTGTTAAGCAATAATTCTAGCCTTATCACATAACATACAAAAATATTCTTGCAAGAAAGCACTGACGACATTAAAACAGTTTATTAGTCGCAGTGAGCTGTTCTGTTTCTGTTTCAAATGGAAAAGTTGTCCGACCTTTTGCTCTTTCGCGAGCCCAAATCACG
This sequence comes from Amblyomma mixtum, assembly GCF_055824585.1. NCBI lineage: Eukaryota > Metazoa > Arthropoda > Arachnida > Ixodida > Ixodidae > Amblyomma > Amblyomma mixtum. The sequence goes on along the minus strand of NC_143016.1, from coordinate 79,112,692 downwards.
AGTTCTACTCGCTAACGAGGTGAGCTTATGAATAAAATGAAGTATAGCGCCTGGCTGACGCTGCGGAATTCATAAGGCATCAGTGTTCGGATTATTCCCCAAAATGCTCTTTTTCAGGAACAGCAGTCAATAGTCTTTTCCTGCCATGGTCTGTGCAGTGAAAGTGGTGCATGATACTGCACTAAGCCACGTTCTTCTCTTAACAGCTTCTCGAAACTTGCGAACCCATACGAAACAAGGAGCACGAAGGGTGCTTATATCTCAGTTAGCGAGATTTAATGTGCGTTAAATATCTTTGGACCACGATGTTTGCCAAATTTGCGGAATACTGAGCTCGCCAGAAATATGTCGTAGAGAGCAAAATGAGTAAAATAAGTAGAAGGCACAGAAATATAACGTGCCGACGTACCAGTGCGCATGGCTAGGCGAAGAGTACGACAAGGCTTCTTACGTATAGTCATAGTTAGCAGCGCAAAAAAACGAGGGCCAAAGCGAACGAGGTCGCTTTGGTCGCTCGCTTTGGGGTCCTCGTTTCTTGCGCTGCTAACTATGAATCCACACCAACCAGCCCAACTTTCTGTACTTATTTACGTATGCCCGCGTCAATAAGGGCCTAAGTGTTTCCATCCTCCTACGTCGAAAGCGAACGCCCGTGATAGGGTGCTTGTTCTGACCACGATGCAATATTACGGTGCGGCGGGTATGGTGGATACTTTCCTGATAGCCAAATTAAGAAAAAAAAACATTCTGTTTACTACATTTAGGATCAGGACCTGACGTATGTTTCTCTGGTTATTGATAAAAAGGAAAATCAGTTTAAATGTCATTTACAATATTGTTACCTTCGAAAATGTGCTCACAAAGGAATCTTGGTAGCGACCATTTCATCATCGAGATTCTCTTACACATTCAACTACATCGCAGGCCTCCCAGAGGCTCCACTCTTACAAAGTGGGACTCTTTCCGCTCATGTAGAACAGCACGCACTTTCGTTCCCATCACGGACATCAAAGCATGGACCGAGCAGCTAAAAAGCGATGTCCGATCCGTAACTTGTACTCTACCCGAAGACTGCCCAAGCGACACAATTGACTCCCGCCTCCTACATTTATGGGAGGCTAAAACAGGCCTAGAGCGCCGCTGGCAAAGGCAGCGATGGAATCGGACACTTAAGCGTCGCCTCGCCCGCCTTAACAAAGAGATAGAAACACACGCAGCGAATCTTTCACGTCAGAACTGGGAATCTATCTGCAACAAGCTTGATGGCAATATGAGTGTGCCTCAGACCTGGAACCTTTTTCGGCACTTAATAGACTCCACTCACTCTAAGACTGCCCAGAGACACGCCCTCACCAAACTCATACATACTTCAGATATACCTCCACCAGACCTCCTCCAAGACCTTCGAAATCAATACTTCCCCACATACCCTCCTGCACACCACCCTGATTATGCAGGCCCCCCTAACGACCAGCTTGACCAACCCATTACAGAAGCAGAGGTCCAGGCTGAACTCCAGACGCTTAACACGTCCTCAGCCCACGGCCCAGACGGGGTACATAACAAGGCTCTCAGGAATCTCGACGCACAATCCATTGCTGCACTTACAGCATACTTTAATGAGTGCTGGCGACTGGGCACCCTCCCACCACAATGGAAAGAGGCGAGAGTCATTTTCATACCCAAACCTGGCAAACCTCTGCTTACTTCCAACCTCAGACCCATCTCCCTCACATCTTCTGTTGGCAAACTCATGGAGCATGTACTCCAGCGCAGGCTTTGCCAATACCTAGAAAGCAACAATCTCATGCCCACTAGCATGTTTGGATTTCGACCAGGGCTTTCCACACAGGACGTCTTCTTGCAGCTAAAACATCACATTCTCGACTCACAGACCTCCGACACTAAAGCTATCCTAGGGGTGGATCTCACTAAGGCATTTGATAACGTTACACACTCAGCTATCCTAGAAAACCTTACGACCCTGGGAGTCGGCGCCAGGATGTACAACTACATCCGAGACTTCCTCACCCACCGCACAGCCACGCTTACCTTCGGCGATCACAGCCTACCAGGGATCACGCTGGGAGCACGAGGTACGCCCCAGGGAGTTGTCCTCTCCCCTATTTTATTCAACATAGCACTTCTTCACCTACCACAACAGCTAGCTCAAATTCCCGACATCAATATTTCAGCCTCTACGCCGACGACATCACTGTCTGGGCAAACCATGGCAGCGATGCCGAAATAGAAGAACACCTACAATTAGCACTAACCACCATCGACGCATATGTACGGGAGCGTGGCCTGACCTGCTCCCCTTCAAAATCGGAGCTTTTCCTCTACCGGCCCAAGCAACACGATTCAGTCAATGCACCCATCTGCCTCGCTATAGGTACCCATCCCATCCCACTAGTACACAAAATCCGCGTGCTAGGACTGGTTCTCCACTCCCACGGTGCGCACGGAGAAGTCATAAAGACACTTCAAACACACGCTCAACACACCACTCGACTGATTCGCCGCATAGCGAACCGCAGGGCTGGCCTACGCGAGCGAAACACGACTCGCCTCACCCAGGCTTACATCATAAGCCGAACAACATATGCCCTTCATACTTACCCCTCAAACAGAAGGAGAGAGACCGGGTTAATGCGCTCCTACGTAGTTGCACGAGAACGGCTCTACGTCTTCCCCCCAGCACATCCAACGACCGACTCCTCAAACTCGGTGTACACAACACCTTTGAGGAGCTGAAAGAAGCTACCTTTATGGCACAACTATCGCGTCTATCCAGCTCAGAGGCTGGTCGTACTTTATTGTCCCAGTTGAGCCTGACCCCAATTACAGAGCCTACCGAGGGGGTCCCCCTTTCTGCTACCCTCCGCTCGAACCTCAACGTAACCCCCATCCCCAAGAACATGCACCCTGAGCGAGACAGGGAACGCAGAGTAGCAAGGGCTCGGGTCCTTCACAAACAGTATAGCGAGGACCATGAGGTGGTCTACGTGGACGCAGCGGAATATACGCAGGCTCCCGTATGGCCCTGGCGGTAGCCGACAATAATGCAAAGCTTCTAACCTCCAGCTCAATCATTACCAATTCGACCACAGAGGCAGAAGAGGCAGCCATCGCGCTTGCTCTCATTTCTGCATCTGCCACAAAAATTATCTCCGATTCCAAAGCTGCAATTCTAAATTATGCGAAGGGCTACATATCCAGCACCGCTGCTCGTTTACTACGTTTCTGGCAGCCCCGGCGCCTCATCACCCTCATCTGGACGCCAGCACATGCTGGCCTCCCTGGCAACGAGGAGGCTCATTCCCTAGCCCGAGGTCTCACATTCCGGGCAGGAGTCGAGCCCCCTCTACGAGCCTCGGAGCGCCTGCTCTCCTTCCGTGATATTCTCTCGTACTACCGAGACAAATGAAGGGAATACGCACCCCCAGCTCCATCCCTCACCATACCGCAGGCTGCACATTGGCGACAACTACAAACCCGAACTGCTCCATACCCAATACTGCTGCATGCCCGATACCCAGACCAATTCCCGTCATCATGCAAACTTTGCGGCAAACCAGGAGACTTCTTACACACCCTCCTCACATGCCCCACCTTCCCTCATCCCCCATCACCAACCGCGGCGGAGTCTTACTGGGAGTCTCTTCTGACCAGCTCGTCCGCTCAAGACCAGCGCCGGATCATCTCCAGCGCTCACAGAAGGATTGCGCTCCAGGGGCTATCCTTCGCGTTGTAAGGGTGCCTCCTCCTCACATTGAGGAGGCATCCAAGTGCCATGTAGGGGGCTTCGCCCCCACGATTTAAATCATTGGCAATAAAAGTTTCCACCACCACCACCACCACAAAAGAAAACTGGAAAAAGTGAAAGAAACAAGCTGGAAAATACCAGCGGAAGAGACATAACGTCTGTCTTCCCTAGAAAATGGATGTCAAGGAAAGAATATATAAAGAAAGAAGGGCGAAGTGAGACCTCGTGAGAAACCATTCACACCACGAAAACACTCCACAAAATATGGCACAGAATTTTGCGCGTAAAGAAGGAAAAACATTAGCATGTAATTAAAATACCAGAGAAAATAGCAGAATGTCAAATGCAGTAAAACAAAGAGTTCTCACCCAAGCAAATTTATCAAAACAGCTGAAAGGAGATCATAAGAACATCGTACAAAACGCGAGAGCAAAATATAGATTTACACGGCCCCCAGCGAGAAATCTTGCATAATGAAACCATGCTGAACCGTCATTTTTCGCAAAGAAGTCAAAGCACATAGCTCAGATAGAACATTCCCTACCCCCCCCCCCCCTCCCCCAGCCGCCCTCTCTAATAGTGACCCATAAATGGGCCCGTGACCCAGATGGGGTAAGCCAAAGTGTTTTCTGTTATGCAGTGATGTCTATCCGTCTGGCCATGCATATACGCCGTAACATCTCACGCAGCACTAAATCTTAGTGCGAGGACTTTAATCAGGAGGTTCAGTGCTTAGCAAAATCGTCGCCATCTTGTACGGCAGGGAGCGCGAGCAAAGCGCCAAGCCTGGCCTAGCGCGAGCGCTCCGTCCTGTGGCACTGCCCGCTCTTCGTCGTCTTCTACGTGGCACAAATCCAGCGGTTATGACCCTAGCACGCCTTGTTTTCGCACTTTATACGAATGTTCTAAACACTCTCTGTCATTCTGCTATTGCCATCAAATTTTTTTTCTTCTGCAGTGCAAATCTCCATTCTGTAAAAATGACTACCCTCCAGAAAAAATTTACGGAAGTCTCCCAAAGATTTCACCCTCTCCCGGTGCAAAGGAGGGAGAGCGATAGCTTAGCGCACACAGATAGTTCATCGCGCTTTCACCCAGGCCCACTTTAACGGCATGACCCCAAGTGACCCAATCGCTACAATGCACACACACTGACCTACGTGTACCGTATGATTCAGGCTAGCCGGCACAATTTTGTCTTCGGCCGGTTGGAGTGCGTAGAAGAGGCTAGTTTTCGGTTGCGATATACAACGACGTCGGCGAAAACGCTGTTTGCTCTGGACAGAGTCCCTCGTGTGGCTGTAATCCTCTTGTTGCACGGGAGTTTACATAGCAGCGCCACACTTGCTGTCATGAACTCATTCAAATACGCATCTTCCACTTGCTATGTCCTCTGCAGGATTCCGAGTTGAGTACGACCTGACAAAACCTAATGGACAGCGAGTTATTTCCCTTAGTGTCCTTTGTAGAAACTGCACCGTGCCGACATACGAGGCTGTCATTTGTGACGCAACGTACAAAATCGTTACGGCAGACTACCTCACTCGAGGGGGCGACGGCTTCAAGCTGCTAAAATCAGCGAATACCACCGATGGCGGTAAGCAACGCTCCGTATTTGGCATGTGTTACACGCGCGAGTTTTCAAATGGCTTTTCATAACATTTTTATTTGCTTTTATTTTTTCGTGGCTGGTGCAGGTCCAATCGAATACGAAGCGCTGGAAAAATACGTCGTTAAAATGCAATCGCTGAGGCCACCGAACGAAGGCCGTATCAAAATCAAATGGAGCGAGAAAGACAGAGAAGAGGTGGAAAACATCACTCAAATAGTACGTAAGATAAATATAACCGAGGAGAGCCCTGAAGAAAGTTTATAAAGTTCCAGTGTTTCTCTGAAACCCAATTACTTTTTAAATTTTATCGCTCGTGCTGACTTCCTGAAAGTAAAGCCATAAAAATATATTCTGTGTGATTGGTAGTCCTGTCTGCACTATACACACTGCCGAACATTTCACATTCACTTTATTCCGAATTTCTTCCGGAACCGAAAAATACGAGGACAAGGACTAAAAGCTGCTATGTAAGCAGCTTCACTAATGCCCTTGCCCGTTTTCCTGGCAACGTACACCGGTTTACTTATAATATAGCAATGAAATATCGTGAAAGTGCAAAATAGTTTCAAAATCCATAACTATAAATGTAAACAATATAATATCAACACACGTTGCTTTTGACAAGCTCCTATTCACAGTTCATAAATGTTGGCATTGTTTTCAGCAGAAGTTGCTACACTACAGTACAAAAATATAAACAAATAAACAGATGCACGTACACCCAAAGCACCTACCCACTCAGCACACACATACATACGTTCGAAAAAATCTACACACTATACACAGATGCAGAAAGCACCGAATATACATAATTCGCAAATAGAACCAGAAACTTTAATACATGCATTTATACAGAAATTTCTCCTGAATTTTATGTTATAATACACATCCCTAACTCATTACTTTATACTGTAATCATAGAACTGTTATTTATTTCATTTCAATATTCCATTTCAAGGAAGCTTTTTTCAAAAAGCAAAGCCTTAAGCGCGTTATAAGAACAAGCAGAATTCTTAGTAGACGAAAATTCAGTGCATGATGCAGATACACGTTACATTGTCACAGCGCATGTTAGATCCTACGGCGTGATGTAATGCTGAACTAAAGCCAATGCTTCCTGCCGAAGACTTCAATGCGAACACTGAAATAGTATAATGAGCACAAGCATACGTGCAAGCGCAGCTACCAACACGAACCACTTGCGTTTTAGCGAATGGCGCATCTAGTCTTCCGTCTGGTTTACCGTGACTAAGCAGGAGAGGCGAGACCTAGGCCACAAATGACGAAACTAAGAGCAAAAGAAAGAAAGACAACGAGTTAAATTTTCCTCTCCAACCGCCAAAAAGGCAATTTGTTTCCCACAAAAGTGAATTGTCGGTCAGTTGAAACGTGACAACGTATGGCAAGAAGCGACCGTTGCAAAGGCTGACGTAGAACTATAGGCCTTGGAAAGCGTTTTTATCATTTCATGAACAGATTTACCCTTTCACATTTTGAACGTTAGGATCCATGCTAAATTTAACTATATGCACGAATCCGAAAGTCGACTTTTCTTTTTTAATTACTGTAACTAATTACTGTTCTTTCTTTCTTTTTTTTATTTCAAAGTACACATGTAATTACATGAAGACACTCAAGGATCCTTAGCCAGAGGCTAGTCGTGGATCCAAAAATGAATACAAATAAGTCTACTGACGATTCAGGAGAAAAAAAAACAAACAAAACAAAAAAAACACACACACACATTTGTCGGTGTAGAATGAAACAATTGCAATGCAAAATAAAATACAAAATACAATACAAAATACAGACTGAAACACTGTCGTATGACATTCATATAACCAAATAAAAAATAAATGTCATTCTACATTCAGATTGCCACGTTCAATAGATTTGTAGTATTATGCCACGCCACAGACGCATATAGTGTCGCTTCACTGCGACGCTTCTGTTTGAAGGAAAAAATTCTTCAGTGCTCTAAATGTATTAGGTGAAGATATGACTGACCATGGGATAGCATTCCAAATTTTGACACCAGAAAAACGGAGACATCGATGACCATAATGATTGTTAGATATTGGAAGCAAGAACTTTCCATGAGCGGCTGAGCGAGAACTGGACGGTGGAGCCTTGTATGAAACTAAAGGAAAGGTGCTAGGGTTGCAGATAACATTTTTTACAAAAATTGCTAAACGATAGTTTCTTAGGTTAGTTAGTGGCATAATGTTATTTTGTTTAAATAAAAGCAGTGATGGAGTTTTAGGTGCAACAAAATTGATGATTCTAAGAGCCCTTTTTTGCAGCCTTACCACGGGTTCAATATACGATGGATACGTAAGGCCCCAGGCCTCAATACAGTATGTTAGCTGCGACTGAAATAAACTGAAATATAATGTTTTTAGCGTATTAGTCTGAAAATATTTAGATGCTTTCGCTAATGTATAACAAGAGTACGACAGCTTTTTACACAGGGCATCAATGTGCTGGTGCCAGTTGAAATCTTTGTCCACAATCACAATCAAGTATGTGATTGCGTCAACTTGCTGCAACTCATCAGCTCCAATATGCAAGCTGCAGGGTGACATGCACGCAGACTTATGCGGTGATTTGAAAGTAATATATTTCGTTTTTTTTAGTGTTCAGGGATAGACGGTTAGATTGGAACCAGGTTTTAATGCATTGAAGTTCCTTATTAAGCACGGTTATACCATCCTCTATAGATTTGGCAGTAACTACCATAGCGGTGTCGTCTGCATACATAATGACATGTGATTTCTCTGCATATACAGGAAGGTCATTCACGTAAAGAGAAAAAAGAATAGGTCCCAGAACCGAACCTTGTGGAATACCCATGGGCACAGTTAGCAAATCTGAAACATTGTCGTCAATTTGGACCCGTTGGGAACGATCGGATAAATAACTTCTAAGGAACTGCAACGCCAAACCTCTAAAACCAAGTCTTTCAAGTTTTTTGAACAGAATATCATGATCCACGGTATCGAAAGCTTTTTTTATGTCTAGGAACACGCCTACTGCTACAAAATTTCTGTTAAGTGCGTCATTTACGACTTCGGATAGGGATAAGATTGCAGTAGTAGTAGATCTTGACTCTTGAAAGCCATGTTGATCAGTGCTAAGAATGGCATACTTCTTCAAAAAGTTCTTAATACGTTTGGCAAGCAGTTTCTCGAAAAGTGTGTTAAAACAACTTAAGACAGAAATTGGTCGGTAATTGCTTAGATTATCAGGGTTTCCATTTTTGTATACCGGGACTACTTTTGCTACCTTCAGTGCATCCGGCTATGTGGCGCTATAAAAGGACTTATTAAACAAAGAAACCATAGTAGGCGCTAGGACTTCAATATTGTTTTTCAATAACGACACAGGAATTCCATCTAGTCCGCGCGCTTTTCCGGTCTCCAGTTGCCTACCCACTGATATAAGTTCATGACAGGTTATGTCATCATATCTGAAGCTGGATTCTTGCCATGGAGGAAAAAAAAGGGGCTCCCCGCTTTGCGCTTTGGGGATCACATTCTGAGCTATGGAGCAAAAATGCCTGTTAAATTCATCTGTCATGTGTGATGCACTCGGGGACAAGTCTTTTGAGGGTAGTACCCTTTTTACTCCTGCTGGCTGAATGATAGAATTTAGAATTTCCCATAGTTTCTTGGTATTGCTAGCATTAGCATTAATTTTTAAGTGATAATAATGTCTTTTCTGTCGACGCATCAACGCAAGGGCTTTATTCCTGTGAGTTCTATATTGAGCTGCGTAATAATCATTGCCCCTGTTCTGTTTCATTTTGGTATGCCAATACTCGCGTTGCTTTATCACATCAAGCACAGAAGAAGTCATCCAAGGGCAAATTGGCACCGTGAAATAGTTCACTCTTTTAGTAACCTTGCATTCATTTATTAACATATTTATTTCTTCTATGAGGCGTCGGCAGTGCTCGTTAGGATTTAAAGGTGTATATGTAAGAAGCCAGCAGTCATTTAAAGCAAGGAATGCGTAAGGAAACGTTTCTATTTTTTTTTAATTCATCGTCGGTTCGGGTCCGACCGGCACCATGTGGCTGCATTTTTCTTCAACTTCCTAGTAAAGTTTCACAGGTTCTCTTTCCTTGCACCAGAGGTGCCCCGCCAGAGACGGTTGGTTTAACTCGAAGACTGAAGCTTGATCTTCGCACCAGAGGTGCCCCGTCAGAGACGGTCTCACGATGCGTTGAGACGCAGGGGTAAGGCGAATACTTGAAGTTTATGTACAGCTATTTACATTGCATACACAAGTTTAGGCACTAGAGACATTAAGCAAAAAGATACAAAGCAACAAAAAGGTGGAACTGGCTAACACTAGGGGAGGCCCCTACTCGGCATAGCCGAAGATGCATAGCATCTCACCTTAGCGCAGAACCCCGCTTCCCGCTCCGGGGCCCGGTTTTAAAGATCTAGAGGCCCGGCCCACATTTGGTAGCTTCCAAACATGTTGCAGTCTTAACATGATTGGCTCTTCAAGGCCATGTCCAGCCCTCCGGCTTCTACAAGGTAGACCACCCTCTCTACCACAAAATAAAATAAAAACAAACACAAATATACATTCGTGCCAGCACGTGCGCGAATCGGTACCGCGGGGCGGGGGGACACCCGTATTTCCCGGCGCATTCGCGAGCGGCCGCGTTCCGAGAAAGGAGACGCTTCGCTTTGAGCGCCCCCAACCGCGTTCCGATGACCCCGCGTACACTAACGATCCCTTACATTCCTAATGAATTATCTTTAAGCCATAAAATGATTACAATGTTATTTCCCAAGGATAAACATAGCATAATTTAAGAAATAGAAACATTCTCGCATTCCTTGGTTGCAGTGAATATCGGCTTCCTTCATATGTAAATCATAGCGGTACTGCTACTCATTTTTCTACACTCGTCTGCTCAATGGCGATTCTCGCCCGCCCCCCCCCCCCCCCTCTTTCACCATTCGATCACACTTCACGCGAGGATGTACTACGTCGGCCGCTATGGACAAATGTGGCGCTGGTAAACACCTTCACGGTTAGGTCACAAGCAACACAGATAACTCCGAAAGAAGAAGACTAGGCAGCCGCCGCCGGAACGCAGTTGGTAGAGAACAGGACATGAAATCTGGAGGCTGTGGGTTTGTTTTTCACCGACGGCATGTGTTTGTTTTTTCTTCTACCTTCAAATCAATTACCTTTCGGCCATGAAACTATCAGAATATTAATTTCTCATTCAGTAACGCCACAGTTTTTTTTTTAATGAAAACATTCCACTATGCGCTCCTTCGTTTCACTGACTGTTGGCTTCCTTCATATGTATGACATGAGGAGCTCCTCATTTCCTTACCCATGTCTGCTCAATTTTTTTAGCATTCAAAATTGATTTACGAAAATACTGAAGGTGCTATGCGGCACGAACTTTAGCTTGAGTTCATTTCTTCTACAAGGTGAGACACGCTCAAACAGACTGCAGCTAGGGCTCGAGAAAATTGTTAAGAATAAGAGCGTCGAAACCGTCAATAGGACCAGCGAGAGGTCATGTTTTCACTTCAGCCTGTTGCCGTCAGGTAAGCTCCGACGTGTCCCAATGAGGCATCTGTCGCTTACGCCATCTTGACTGTAGAGCTTTATGGGTGCTCATAAAACATCGTCAGAGTTTCTATCTGCAGCCAGAGTTGTTCACGAATGTAACATCAGAGGTTGGCAACCTTCGGGTCCACTGTGCCTGTCGCCCAGGCTTGTTTAGCCGCTTTGGCAATCAGTACAAGTAATGATGATAAGTCACCCGTCTGAAAGTATGAAGTGCCGGCCCACAAGATAAGAACAATGTTTTGTGGTTGCAAAAATGACCCCGAGACGCTATTGCTCTGAGTTCATGCAGCTTTCTTCGGAGGGCTACACTGCCCACGACTGCATGGGTCTCCACAGCTATTGCTCAAGCGGCGCGCCAAGGACGACAATGTTTTCCTCTGTACGTACTTTAGCAGCAGCCTCCTTGTCGATGCGCACGAGAACTAGTGTGTCCGCCGGCGAAATAGTACGCTTGCTAAAACCACTTGGTAATTCTGCGACTTTCTAAACAACACTTTTCAGTTGCCCAGTGGTCCTGAAAATCTGCAGCCATAAGCAGTTAATTGGGTAGTTGTTAAAATGCCGGCGGGCGGCAATCAGCGTCAATCCGCAAAAGGTGCTTCCTATATATATATATATATATATATATATATATATATATATATATATATATATGTATATATATATCTGCAGCCATAAGCCGTTAATACGGTAGTTGTTAATGCCGGCGGGCGGCAATCAGCGTCAATCCGCAATAGGTGCTTCCTATATATATATATATATATATAGACACACGTATCAGGCGGCAGCTCAGTTAATCGTGAGAGGCTGCTGGGGAAGAGCAACCGAAGTCCCATTGATAGCAGCACCTGTCACGGATGAGCAGTGGCGCATCGCTTGATCGCTGCACCACTGCACCAGGAAGACTCCCAGGAATCCCTATATGAACATTAACCCATTATCGCTATCCCAACAACTGCCATCCGGGAAAACTGGATCTGAGCACCGAAACTGAAGTGGAAACAGAACTGCTAGAGCATCTAATTCGCATTTTGCCGAACTACACAAATCGACTATCATTTGTTTTTAAGTTTGCACTACGCAGTTGTGACCGACCCGTCTGCTGTCCACGAATTACAAGGTCTATCTTGCCAGTAGCATGGCACGTGAAAGCATTCGAAGGGATGCAGCTATATGGAGTGTAAGCCGTTGTTATCCTCGCATTGTATCCACTCATTAAACAGCAACTAGATTTATTGCTGATTGGCTGATGTAGAATCAGTTCCGTGAATGTACTACAGAATGAGACGACACTGTACGCGAATTGTTGTCTAGCACGCCATATTGGCTTTGTTGGGTTCGAAAATGAAATTGCACATTAGCGCGAAGTTATATTTCAGGATAGCCCTTGGTCACCCCCAGATTATATTTAAATTGATCATAGCATAAGCGTAGGCCTGACAAGCGAAATGATATTCTTTAACAAAGCTGTAATTTTAATACGAGCACTGAAAAGATACTTCAGTCAATGCCATGAAATTTTACACTGCATGAATGTATGGTATATAAATGCTATTACTGGAATCTTAATTTCTTTTTAACTGCAGTACAAACGTTGGTTTCTTCGATGAAATGGACAGCTTCAAAACTGAAGAAATACTATTAAATTAAACTGAGCATAACCATTGGAGTACCCACAATAGATATGCACAGGAAATCGAAATCGCTGAGAAAGTTTCCAAAATGGACGCACTGGTTGTTACTCATACTCAGTTATTTACACTGGCAAGAAAAACTTTCAAAAACTTTCAAAAAATATCGAAAACGTATTGAACGTGTCTGTAGTCTGCTTATTTGTTTCTTACGTTGTGTATAATTTTCATGTGCGCGCAGTACTGACTATAAAAAGGACAACAAGCCGGAAGGCCCGTACGTAGCTAACAAAACTGATGGAAGCCAGGAAGGGAGGGAGTACACTTCAGCGAAAGAAGGTAAAGATGAAAGCCCGACGTCGAGCCAAGCTGAAGACTCTGTGCGTTTTCTATGTTTTACGTCCGATTTTAACGAACACGGCACCAGCCCACAGCAGCCTAAATGTTCTTCGCAAGGCCAAGATGAGTAAAGTAAGCTGGAACCTTTGCGGAAACAACATTCCGTCGAGGGCAAGCGATTCGGAGGTTTCTTGTCGGCAATTCTGCAGCTCGTTATGTCCTGTGCTGCATTTGTGAATGAGCCGCCACGGTCATAGTTAACACTTGCCTTCTGAGAAATTTCTACACACTCATTCTGCGAGGTCTATAGGAGCCCTGAAATGCGTTGGAGCACTACGCATCGGCGAGCATGGCCCTGGAGCCGGAATGTAAACCTCGGAGGTAATGACTTGCGTCTGGAAGGTCCTCGGAGCTACTAAGCGCAGCGTGAACGCTGCGGCGGGAACGGAGAACTTTTTTTTCTTTTTCGAAGATTAAAAGAGGACGTGAAGGGCAGACTAAAATAGCAATTCAAGGAAGCAGCGTAGAGGAGAGGAAATGCATGAGGAGGTGATGCATCTGGTGAATGTAGAGCCTGAAGAGTGAATCATCGAGTTTGTGTTGCCTCACTGTAAATGGCTGAATACATGTGGCGGTCAAAGAAGAAAGATTGGATACAACGCTGGCTGTCGTTCAAGTCTTTGTCAAAACACGGAGGAAAACGCAAAAAATATTTCAACGCAGGCGCATGTGCCTTACTCAAATGCACCCTATGCAAAAAAAAAGAAAAAAGAAAGGACAAACGATTGAAGGTGCGTTCTGTAAGCATAATTGATGCACGAGCAACGCACATGCGCCCTAATTAACCGACTTTGAAGGCCTCGCCATTCTTTTTTGCCATCTGGCCACAGCTGCGTAATTCCATTCTCCGTTAACATCGGTATACAAATTCACTCCTCATACAATACGTTACATCGTATAAAGAGCGTCGTTACCGACTGGAAATGCTTCAAAGGCCACAGCATATAATAAAGGCGCATCTATTTGAACATTCAAAGTCCGTACTCGAGAGCACCAGCGAGAGCAATCGACGGAAGAAAATAGATTTCGTGGTGAAGGCCTAACGGGCATCCTCCGCAGCTTGTGCAGAGAGGTAAGTTATTTTTTTTAAGTACGCCCTTCGTACTTTACCTGTAGTTGTACTTATATTTCCTGCGCATTAAACGCTAAAAATAAGTTTCTTAAGATTTGCCTTTCTGAAAGTGGCATAGGTGAGTAGTTACAGTTGGAAAAGCACGAGATCAATAGTGCGGGTGAGAAGATCGGCTACATATCTTTATTTCATTGCAATAAGGGCTGTGTCGCAGCTACATCCAATTATGCTCGCGTTCCCGCATTGTATGTATTTTTTTCTTCATTTCTGTTTGTAGAACGTCACATGACTGGGGAATCCAAGTTCTTAACGGAAAATATCACACAACTGGAGTTTAGGTATTGCTTTTATTTTTAAACGATCCTCTGAAAAAGCACTCATGTCCTCACATTTCGGCCACCAATGCATGTTTCCGAATTGAGTTCGACTTGAGATAACCGACAAAAGCATTTGTTGGGCGAGTTGGTGTTTTTGATGATCCATAACTACAGCGCAAACGACAGGACAGAGATGAAGAAGGGACACCACACAGCGCTGTGTGGTGTCCCTTCTTCATCTCTGTCCTGTCGTTTGCGCTGTAGTTATGGATCATTGAGATAACCGAATGGCAACCGCGTCACTTTAATCAGCCGGCTACTTAGAAACTGCAACGTGCAACAGTACGAACCTGTGAAATTCGAGGTGACAAACATAACTGTAGCCACAGACTACCCCCCAAAGGGAAGCGTCGGATTTAAGTTTCACGAAGCTCTGAACATCAGCGACAGCGGTCAGTGGCTTATCAAAAAAGACACACTTATTTTTTGTTCTCGCTCGTTTGACCCCGAAACCGTTTTGAAACAACGTACATACAAGTCTGACTGAAAATGAAGTGCTTCTGAAGCATGTCGTCAAAATGTCGCTAATAAAGACACCGAACGGAGGCACGCAGCATAAAAATCACCTGGAACGACACGTACGATGCTTTAGAACAAAACACCACATCAATAATGCCTGAAGCCACGATGCGCCTGAGGAATGGCAGATCAAATAAAAATATCGGTTCTCGCGAAATTTTGATGTCACTGTCGAGGTTTTAAACCAACCAAATGGTCTGTGGTTCACGTAAAACCTTAAGAGGAAAGCAATCTTCCATTCAAGTTCTGCGACCCGCCTGCAGGCCCCTACCTTGTCAGCTCCTAACCCTGTATTTTGAGGAGGAAAGAGCGCCCTAAGCGCCGCACACGTGCTCTATAGTTTTGTGCTGTAACCTTCCACCACCACCATCGTGCAGAGGAGGTTGCGCTCTGGAGGATTCGAGAAATGGAGAAGGGCCAGTAGGGTTACCCACTCTGCCTGCCGCACAGAACTGCCTCACTTCCGAGGCTTGCTTCCCCACCCCAGTGTCCAGTGTGCCTATCTCGGGAACACAAAGCCGACATCTACACCTGCTGTAGGTCTGCCCAAGCGCTGAAACCAACGAGTATCTCACTCCTGGCCGCAGCACGTCTCTCGCCGCGCAGTACTGCGTCCTATGCTGATTGGACACAGGGACAGCACCATCGGTCTCTGCAACCTTTTTTTTTATTTGTATAGTTATCATCGTTTTATTTCATATGGCAATAAGGACCGGATAAAGAAAATGATATTTAGAGCTCTCTCACTTATTGACGAGAGAGCGGGGAGTGGGACAGTGAGGAACAACTGACAGTGATTACGCAACGAGATCAACCCGCTTCCTTCATTATACCCATTTGAGCACCCCCTGAATCCATTGAGTAGTCCCTTCATTACCCCCTGTGATACACGGAAGAACAAGGCGCACTGTGAAGTTCGCCCATGGTCTTGCCTCTTTGTATAGCACTCTCATAGATTATGCGGTGAACGCGCAAAAGAAAGAGGAACATAATATTAGTTTACGCCAGAGCAGAATCGCTTTACAATTCTCTGCGAATAGAAAACCATCTTTTGTCTCAAACTTTGGCTTTTCACTTTGTTTACTGAAGAAATTTTGCGGCCTATATTACACAAGAGTGTTTCTCTTATGTATCGGAGTATCACGCGTAGCACAAGATTACAGCTGTTCTCGATCTGCGCGTGAAAACCTTGGTGCACAGTGCAGCCTGGCCGAGCGTGCAAACGTAAGACGCGATCTTTTATGTTCTTTCAAGTGAGCCAAGGCCGATGTTTCGGATTCGAGGCTGCGACGGAGCACTCTCTATGTTTGCGTGTTGCCTAAGGCCGCACGTACACACGCTTTCGAAACTTAATGGCGAGGGTTGTGTCTGTTTGCTGTCCTTCTTGCGTAACCACTTTCACCTGCTGCAGTGCGTCGTGACAGAGCGAAGACGGCGACGCCTTCTTAAGAGTCACGATTCGACAGGGTCCACAACGAATGAGAAATCCGTTAACCAGCTTAATTTTATTTGCCCTATCGATACAATGCGGATAAGTAAGACGCCGAGGCGGATTTATTGGTAGTTCGTGATGGGAGTCACGAGCTCGAGATAACAGGGAAAAGAACAAGGACGGGCACCATGAGTTGTTAAAAGACAGCCCTTTTGGTATCACTTCCTTGTCTTGTCCGCGTAACTATGCGCTCTTATTGATTCACATAACTAACAAGAGGGCCATGTTAACGTTGGTCAAGATCAACCTCTGGTGTAACAATGTCTTAATATGATGGGCCTTGAGCCATTCTGCACTGTTGATTTCTGCGCAGCGTCTACTTCAGTGGCCTAAAAACTTTTGACGAAAGCTGCACACAAAAGTTATGACGACAAAAAGTTATGACAGTCGCCCACACTATCATAGTTCTTACCTTCTCATAAGAACAGCGCCTCTATGCACATCAGCCGCCGCGGTGACTCAGTGGTTATGGTGCTCGGCTGCTTACCCGAAAGACGCGGGTTCGATTCCGGCCGCGGCGGCCGAATTTCGACGGAGGCGAAATTCTAGAGGCTCGTGTACCGTGCGATGTTAGTGCACGTTAAAGAACCCCTGGTGGTCGAAATTTCCGGAGCCCTTCACTACGGCGTCTCTCATAGCCTGAGTAGCTTTGGGACGTTAAACCCCATAAACCAAGCCAGTTTGTGTTTATTTTCTTTATTTAGCGAAGGAAATAATTGTTCGTAAATTATAGCGTTCGAAAACTGTGATATATCCTAAGAAACAATACCTCCCCGAGTGCTGCTATGCCAGAACGTGTTATAGATTCGCCAGTACAGGCGTACTCATCGCAATGACGCCAAAAATAGCCGTTCGCATCCCTCGCTTCGCTGCCCTTTGGTTCTCGAGGCGAGTTATTATTATGCCGGAAAGCAAGAGGAACGGCAACGGGCGCTGACACATTCGCCAGAGCGGTACACAATCTGACTTCCTTCAGTGTGGTCACGCCGACGTCCCGTTGCGTCGGTCCCTAGCTCCAAACGAGGGCGCAGGAGCACGCTTCAGCGGCGATGCGAGTGCGCCAGTGTGTTTCTCAACCAAGAATCGCCACGCCTCCTTGATTCATGGGCCACGAGGCGTGTCCGCAACACGAGTATTCGCGGGGCACCGCTCCCGCTCGAGATGTGGAATCACGCCAGATCACGGGGAGATATCGTTGCGCCTCGTCGCGTGCACGCTGGAAACACGTGATTCGTAGAAAAGAAAAGTGAATATTCCAATTATGAAAGTGTTCAGCACTGGCCACGACACGCGATGACATCCCCAAGTCGAAGATTCGCAAGGTTCGAGCTTCAGTAGAGCCCCGTCCGAGAGAATAGTCCTGGCCTCGAGGCTTTACGGTAATTACAAATCTACTCCACCTTGGGGGATACCCCTAAACAATTGTCCAACACTGTCCGCACTTCGAGTTATTGATCGATTCGCTCTCGCCCTACTATATGCTAGCCTTCCCAGTTAGCTCAGTTGGTAGAGCGACTGCTCCGGTGAACCGGTGGTCCCGAGTTCGAACCCAGGACCAGGACGAATTTTTCTCTAACTAAGAAGTTTCTATGGAAGCTGTATAGTTAGTTTTTCTTTGTAGTCTTATGGCTGCGCTTGGGTGGACGTAAGTGAGTAATTACTCCCTTATTTCAAATCTACTCCACCTTGGGGGATTTCCCGAAACATTTGGCCGAGGCTTTACTGTATTAGCGCACGACGGACAAACCCCGCGACAATATATCATTCCAGTGGCACCTGCTCAGACTGCCACCTTCACAAGTGGAGGTAGTTCAGAGCTATTATACCCTTCCTATCTACACGCTCTTCATCCCATAGTATCTCCTTCAAAATCAGCCGTCTTTACGCATTTGCGTGCACGTTTTCGACCCAAATAAACAGCCTTTAGATTCTTTTTTTTTTTTTTTGTAGTTTGCGGTTACCGTTCCGTACTCTGCTCTCCTTTCGTCGCCTTACGGCCCAGGACAACTTGCAGTGCTCTTCTTCGGTCGGCATTGCCACAAAATGCGGACGCTTTCAAGCGCGCCCGCAAATACCGATATCGACCCTCCTTTCAAGCGCGACGGGTCTCGGCGGCTTGCGATACAAGTCCGGTTCGTCACGACCGAACTACGGTCGCGCCCACTACGAGGAAACTTACCTCTGCGATGGCATCGGGGGCTGGCTCCTCGAATAACCCCGAGACGTTGAACCAGAAATACGATCTGACCGACCTAACAACCAGCCTGGCTGATCAAACAGCCTTCTCTCGACTCGGGTCCCTCCTGACCTCCAAATGGAACAACTGGGTCGTAAATTGCACCGAAGTAAGTGAACGCTGCTATCGATTAATGTATTCATGAATTCTCAGCAGATATTCTGCAACTATGTATTCTTGAAACCTGTTGCCAAGTGGTAGCAAGCAGTTCACCGATGGCGCACTGGTTTTGTTAACGAAGTATGCTGCGCACTAGTGTAGGGGCGAAGCTGGACCGGTAATCTGTCCGCGAACGCCGTGGGATTCACTAAGTCTGAACAACTTGCTGTAGCAAGTCAATCGCCACTACTCGGGTCTGTTCCGTGACCGCGCGCATCCTGTTCCTATCAAGTGTTAGGAAGCATTCCCTGTAGTGCAGATAGATAACTGTACAAATATGCAATAAAGAAAAAAAGATGCCTGCACAAATATGCAGTTAGCAAATGATTAACGTGCATTTCCAAGAACCTCGCTACCACTTGCAACCATGAGGCACTTATTTAGTAAAATTATCACCAGCGCGCGCATGCACTAATAACATGAGCTATCAAAAGGTCATCACAAAAGTCGTCAATTACTATGCGCAAATACGGAGAGTATAACATTTGCCCATTGCTGACATGGTGCTACATGGTTTAGTCTTCAGAGCTAAAGCACAGACAAGGAAAACTCAGATTTCATGCATGGTTGGGATGACGAATGTTCTCTCTAGTAGCTCTTCCTCTAAAGATGTTTTCTTTCTTGCTTTTTTGTTACAGTGTTTTCCAAATGCAGCTCGCCGCCCTCCTTCTTTGATTGACATTGACAACGGACGCCGTTCCAGCTCAGAGCGGCAAACTCTACCTTCCTTATCATATTTTGAGTTTTTCATGCGCCATCGAAAGTGTGTACTTTTACGTACTATCAGCCGCAAACGTGTACGCGATAGGTGTTCTCATAAAAAAAAAATACTACCACTGCATCGTGACCCAGCCACTTGTAAAGTTACCAGCTGATGAAGCATGCATGTTTTCACACCTGCAGACATTTCAGGCGATTGGCATGTGCGACTACCCGCATCCCGTAAACTTCTGCGGCTGATAGTAACACATTTTTGCTTGGCTGGAGAGAAGTCTAACAGGTATTACGAAACTAAAGTACAAAGTGACAGGCCACGGTATACCCACACGGGATCGGAAGTTTCATAAAACGATACGATGCAAGGCAAAAGCCATCATGCGTACTCAGAGAGTGGCTGGGGGTTTCTGATGACGTCAGCCTGCACTATTCGTTTTCAGAAAGTTCCGTCCTTATTGGAAAACAGAAAATATTTCATTGCAGATCGATGACCAGTGCTGGCGAAATGCTGAAAAAATCTGACGGAGGCGTCGAAAGCAGTGTGATTAAAGCGGCCCTCTTTAGCGCTGAAAAAGTTGCATAAGAAACAAGCGTTGTTGAGACAGTGTCACGCCACACTGTTGGCCATTGGCACTGCGGAAAAGCGTGATTCATAGAAAACCCTTGCTCCATTTCAAGCATTAAATCGTTGTATCGCTGATGCGCCGTTTTGCAGGCATAGCTCGCCAGACATAGCGCATATCGGGACCCAATTTTTGCACCTACTCATCATCATCTTCATACTGCACAAAAACAAAAATTTAATTTTCAGACACTTTCGAACTAAACATTATAATTATTGTCGTCGACACGCAAAATGTTATCTTCAATTCGGACCTCCGGTTAAATTTTAAAAATGAAAATTGGGCAGCGCCACGTTTCGCAAATGGCGGAATGTTTCGAAGGTTTCGAAGCTTTGTTTTCTTACAGCAGCTCCACCCATGGCACTCGTAAGCTTCGCAGGACGGCTTACTATTTTCACAAACAAAAACGGAGTGGAACATGCGGCACTTCAATGATTCATCATGCCAGGTAACCGCCAACAGTTGTCTCAAGTCGTGACTATCAAAATCTCGGCAGCGTGGCAGGTAACAAAAAAATAGCAGTACAGGATGTGTTCACAATATAGGGAATGCACAGGGACGACGTTAGACAGAGCAAGGAGAGTTCCTAGAGGTTACACAAACCGAGCTAGTGACGACAAGGGGGAAACCAACACTACTCCGAAAAGCTACGGAGAGCTCACCATGTTTTTGAAGTTAGGACGCTGTAAATATCCGCTTCCCCACAAGACACTCACAAGACATCAGGCAACTACATGGAGACGGCTACAAACTCATACCTAAGTCGCTACATATACAGTAAGATTTGGCCTACGCAATACACTCCAGAATGCATGTGGTGCGGAGAGATAGCCACCCTCTACCACTCCACATGGGGCTGTAGGGCGAGCCCGACAGAGCCCAAAATTACAAACCCGTCAGTCGAGCAGTGGGAGGAGCTTCTGTCCAGCTCCGACCCGCAAGACCAGCTTGCGCTGGTTGAGCGGGCCGAAGAGGCAACAAGAACCAATGGGATCCTGTACCTAGGAACACCACCTGCATCTCAAGACCCCAGCCCCTAAACCCCATCCCATTTTGCGCAATAAAGTTTTATACTGCTACTACTACTCCTAGACCCCGAGTCCAATCCACAGTCAAGACCTATAAAAACATCGCTCAACTCGATCTGCAGCCACCGCTTTGTCTTCAGCGGCATGTCACACAACTCATTCCTTCTGGGTTATATTTTGTCATCGCACACCCGCGTGACGTCACACCCACTCAGAGAGCTCCCCTCCCATTCACCCTCTCCCCCCTTCGTTTTTTTTTTTTTTGCACGCTTACATGCACGGTCAGCCGCACTGACGAAATGGAGGCGTCTCCGCGGCAGCCCCTTCTGCACAAAGCGGTTGCGAAGAGGAGCGGCTGCGGCCGAGGCGAGCGTATTCGCGCACATGCAGACGGTGCGCACCGGCCGTCACGACTTGGTGCGGCGGCTGGGTTTCCGGCTATCAGGAGTGACCTCCTAGCGGCCGCCGCCGCCGCCATTCTTCCCTCGCACCGTTCGTCGTCCCGCGCCCGTGCGAGCGGGACGCTCGCCGCCGCGGCGAAAGCGCTCGTGAAGTCGTGAGGTGGTGTACCGCGCACAATGACGCCGCCGCCGCCTCTGTCTCTCCGCTAGGTCTGCACGTGACGTGACTGCTGGCTGGAGCCGCGTCCTGTGGTGGGAGCGTGCAGAGAAGGCTTGTTCGGCTCGGATATGATCCTGACGACGACGGGTGAGTGGTGAACTCTTTTTTTGCCCGTCAAATGGGCGCCGACTGTCTTTCCTGGTGCGGTCTGCCGTGTACTGTTTTTGGCCAGTGAATGGTTTGGCGCTTTGCAGCGAAGGAGTCTGTTGGTCGCGAATTCGAAACCAGCGCCCGCGCTTGCTGAGTGCAGAGTTGAAAAGTCGCGGTTCGAGCAAACTTTCGAGGCAAATTCGTATATTGGTTGTGTTCAAGGCCAACAAGGCTGTGAACTATATGTTATCAATTCTGTTGCGGACTGAATGATAATTTCGAGCAAGTCACGTGTCTGTGGCTGGCCCAACTCAGAGGGTGCTGTTTCAGGAGCGTGTCAAAAATATGCGCCTGGTATGAGTTAGCGATAAATGTTGACACTTGCCTTCATTTGCACCTTGGTAGAAAGGTGGCGGGGGAGGGGGATTCATTCGTACGGAAATTTTTGCGGTAATGTTTTTCACAGTCACAAGTGTCTTTCGGGAAATCCCGCTTCGCACGAAGAATCCGCGTGGTTGTTCTAATTTTTTTTATTTTCCCTGGCTGAATTAGACGTGGTGTCACTTGCCTCCGGAAGGAGGCGCTCATTGAAAGCTCATCTTGAAGCCTTGTTCACGCAATGACGTTTCGGTTTGTTCTTTTTTTTTTTTCATGGTTTCGTGGTGTTTAACGTCCCAGAGTGATTCAGGCTGTCAAGAACGCCGTAGTGAAGAGCTCCTCATAATTTCGACGACCTGAGCTTCTTTAACGTGCACGGGCCTCTAGCATTTCGCCTCCATCAAAATGCGACCGCCGCGGCCGGGATCGAACCCGCGTCTTTCGAGTCAGCAGCCGAGCACGACAACCACTGAGCCACCGTGGCGGCACGAAGTTTCGGAATCCTTATGGGATGTAAAACCTTGGTTTTCGCGTCCACGGACACCTCATTTTAAAAGCAGATCATGTTCGATGTAGAAGATGATGCACTCTAAACACGAACACGCGTATTTGGGAGTGAAAAGGGATAAACTGTCCTCTAGCGCGCTCTCTTTCATAAAAGAGAGTGCGCTAGAAGACAGCTTACCCCTGTTTACTCTTTTTTGTTTATGTAGTGTGCTGACATTCCGATAGGGCAACTTGTGCTCCGTCTGCTGTGGCGGTGTTAAGCAGCGCAACACGCTTCTACAGCCCACGTTTGGCCGCTGAAACGGTTATGGCTTACGGTGGGCATGCCGCCATACTTATGATCTTCTTGTTCGCAACTTTTAACCAGCTTTCCCGCTAGGCAGCAGACTGCATGTGGATTCCCGCTCTATTTTGCTCTGGTCTTTCTCGAAAACTTGTGCTCATATCGTTTCTCTTTTTTCATCATTCGCCTTGTCAGCCGATCTTTTTCGTTTCTTGTTGTTTAAGGGCAGTGTGTAATGGGTATCCTTTATTGTGCTAAAACGCTTGTGTTGATCTGAGAAGCACTTTCGCGTGATATGAGGTGTCGCTATGCCAACATAGGAAGCGACACCGTATAGAGCGTTGCCCGCCGCGTGCCAAAACTGCTGAGTGCTATTCCACAAATCTTCAAAACGCTCGCCGACGCCCGCCGACTCATACCTGACACCAGGAAATTAAGGCTTTACGGTACGTTGCAGCACTTGCAGGCTTTTATGGCGAGCCACTGACGGAGAGGACGAAAAAGTGTTTCGAAAACTCACCAGACGCCCACGTCGGCGAGGATATAGAACCTCCGCGCGTACTGTACTCGAATATTTCTTGAATGCCGTGGTCGTGTCTAGACCCCAGACTGAACAAAGATAAGGAAAGCCTACGTCTTTCTAACCGAATGCCCCAAGCACCACATGCAAAACCGTCGCAATTCCAGACACGGCCGCTGCTCGACTTCAACTGCAGAGCTCCCTTGGCAGGTAAATTTCACTGCCCAAGATATCTCAGTATATTTTATTACATCTTCTATTCACTGCAGCGCTGCTCTGGTTGATCGTAGTGCTGCTTTTTTTAGGTTCAGATCTGCCTATGCGAATTCAGTGCGAGTGCTGATGTAAGACGCAAAAAGGAGAGAAAAATTACTGCCCCGTCGTCTTGCCTGTCTGGCTCGAAGGGTGCAAAGTGCCTCCGTATTTCCTAGGACGTATGCCCTGATCATTGCGGCATTTGAATAAGTTGGCACAAAGTACTACAACACTTACCACCTGTGATCTGCATGTTAAACACGCCGTAAGTTATACATGAGGTCGGCAGCTGTAAGGTGGCAGCAAACGTCTCTTGATAAGTTCTGCCAATAGATGCGGAATCGCTGATAAGGCACGCGTCTGGCATGAGTCATGCGAATGAATGGTACCGCACCTTTAGAGAGAACTTGGCTAGTATGTGGTGACACATCACGAAGCACCGCATGAAACTGCGACATAGAAAGGAAGCAACAGGGCCACGTGTCCTGTTTTTTCTTGCCTACGTCGTCGTTTTTCTTACAAAGGAATAGTAACTCCGCCGCTGAACAAATATGCTGACAGCTGTGGGTTAGGACTAGAATATAATTAATTACCTGTAAGTGATTTAATAAACAGGTAAGAATAGGCGTCGTACGATATCGGCTTCTCACGCAGCATTAGTGCGCAGAAATGAGTAGTATATTTCTTAGAAGGCGCCAGATCTTCGAGACAGAATAGGTGACTAAATACGTCGAAGGATGGGAATCGTTTGTCTTTTTCGGGAGTGACTTAATAAATGCATGCGACAGAAGATGTCGACGAACCAACCTAAGGCATCCTAAAGATAATGAAGCCAGATTTTGTCGTAATTAATTTTCTTTGCGAAATTTTTTCATCTGTGGTTGTCGGAGATGCAGTCAGCTTTGACTGCGCTAGAACGCACGCATGTAGGATTCAAAGGCTTTTGCTCCAATAAGAATTCCCGTATTCAGCTTCTTTTTTTTTTTAACAAAAATTTTCACCTCCCATTTTTTTTTTTTTTTTGCTCCTTTCATTCCCTGTTATGCTTGTAACAATACAGTATCGTTGGTTGTACTGTTTGTTAGAAACGGCAGAGTGGACCGACTTATGAATTGACAAATGAAAGCATATATTTTGACCATCTACGAGCAGCTTTTATTTCCGGGAGGCAGAACACATTTTTTAGCTTTTAATTTATCATTTAGTAGAGTAGTTTTTCTCTAAAAATACTTTTTTTTTTTTTTAGCCAAGGTGTTAAGGTGGGAAAGGTGTTTCGCATGGACCAATAGTTGAGAAAAATGGTGTTATTGCTGTTTCAAACAATGCTTGCACAGAAATTCTTGCGAATATTTGCCGTCACAGTCGAATAAAGCAACAATGACAAAAGTTTTACATTTTCCATAAAGATTGAAGCATTGGTTAATATTTACAATAGACCCGTTGCTGCAGTGGCTGAAAATTACGGGAGCCACTTTCAAAACAATCACATATAGTAACTTAATGAGTTTATCAAGCAGTTTCATTTTTTTTATTCATTCTCAATGAAAGCCGAAAAAACGCTTGCCTCCGGAACACTGACACTTTCGCATCACGTGGCACAGGCTATTTGTGGTATAAAATATTTTCGCGCTACTAGACGACAACGTCATGGACCGCAGTCATATGAACGTTTAGATCGCGGGTGGGGCCGTGCGGGGGCCTAGAGCCCTAAAGGACTGAACACCTTTGCTTCAGAAAGTTCTCACCACCACCACTAATTCTTTTTTTTTTCTTGTTTCGAACATTTCTCTCAAGATGGAATAACTCCTTAAAGGTGGAAATGCACTATAAACACGAATGCGCCTACATGGGTGTAGGAAGGGAGTAAACTGTCCTTTAGCGCAATCTTTTGTAAAATGGAATGTGGTATAGCACAACTTACTCCTTTTCACTCCTTTCTGATCAGAGTGCAGCGATAAAATACCTCCCGAGGCAGGAAGAGGGCAGAGTGGGTAAGGGAACAAAACGGTTTAATGACACCTTAGTCGAAGTTAAGAAGTAATTGGCTTGGGCGGGGCTTGTAATGCGAAGGCAAGATAACCGATTGTCGTTAATGGTAACGGACTGGGTACCGAGAGAAGGCAAGCGCAGCAGGAGGCGGCAGAAAGTTAGGTGGACAGATGAGATTAAGAAGTTTGAGGGGATAAGATGGCCACAGATTGCACAGGACAGGGTTAATTGGAGAAAGATGGGAAAGTCCTTTGTCCTGCAGTGGGCAGAGTCAGACTGATGATGGTCATACGTCCCGAGGCCTACTAAAGGACCGGTGAGCGACAGTCAGGCCGACAACCTTCATGTGCACATAGCAACGTGTTGAACAACATCACCCAGGAATTTTCTTGCGGGACTTCGGAACACTATGAAGAAACAATGCAGCCATATTTTTTTTACTCATCCATGCTTTCCTAAACCCGCCTTTATACCCTTTTTAACTGAGCACGCACAGCTCCCGCCTAGCTTTACCCCTGAATACGTCTAAGCATTACCTTCTACGAGAACAATTTCGAACGGAAAGCGCGATGCCAAACATACAAGTGTAAGTTTCTGTTAACCGTAGGTTTCCTAGTCTGAAGTCGTGTAGGCATATGTTGAAGGCTATGTCCGTGGGGTTGAAATAACGACTGCTTAAACATGTTCCAGGGAGGAAGGCTGGAAGCTAGTAAAGAAACAGTTATACAAAGTGCGAGTACAGCAAGAGAGGTATTTCGCTAGCCGAAAGCAAGCATACCTGATATCGTCAGAAGACATTATTCCTGCTCCGACCACCAAGCACCAGCCCTAGCGGCTACAACATTATCTAACATGATTGGAGTAAAGCATGCGACTTTGTTCAGCGCAAGTAAAGGCTACGCAGCAAGGAGAAATCGTTTTTATTGCCGCGAACTGCATGTACCGTCAGCATCTGTTCTGCCATGTCTACGGTTGACCTACTCGGAGCTCCGATTCGATATCAAGTAATTGCTGGCTACGTTGTTTGTTCAGGAGCACCGTTAAGTGAGGCCCATTATACGTGCTCCCATATGTACGCAGAAGACATACGGATGAGGCCCCGGTTAAGGTGAAAACACCCTCTCTCTCTTTGCCCTCGCCAATGACGCCTTTCGCGTCATTCAAAAAGCGACCTCTTGGAGCGCTCCGCCGAAGACCGTTCACGCGTCGTGGTTCTAACTGCACCCTCCCGCCCTGGGGCCCGTACTCCAGCCGCCTAGTGCGCTATAAGCTCTGCAGACTCAACGACTGCGGGAGGATCGTTTGGATGCAAATGCTGTTCGGTGCGTGTAGCAGCCTGCCGACATCCTACGCGCGAACAATGAGTGAGCGATTATGTCTTGGCTGTAGTTGGTCGTCGGTCGAGTGCATCGGCGGCGTTGGAGTCGTTTGTACTTGGGGCCTTTCTCTCGGTTCGATAGCCCCCCCCCCCCCCCCCCCCCCCCAACCTTCCGTTAGGCGCCGCTGTTGTGCAACAGGTTTCACTCAGCGAGCGCTCCCCTCCCGCCGTGTGGCCTTGGCGCGTCGTAGAGAGCGCTGCCGCCAGCACATACCGAAAGGAAAAGCAGCTGCTGGCTGTCTCGAGCGTTTCCTCGGGAGTCTCTAGGACTGCGCGCGACTCCCCGTGTGTTCATGTTTCCGGCGTCCCGGAGCACCACGCCTTTGCTGTACGGTTTACAAACTTGCGCCGTCACAGCAGGTGTCCGCGTGGAGACGACGCCCGGAGTTGGTGATGCGAGGCGTCTTTGTCGCGTGAGATTGCGAAGGTGGCGACTCCGGATTTCTCGACCAGCCTAATGAGACGTCCGGTGTTAGTCTTAGCCTGTTTCTTTCCTTTGTTATTTTCTTACTTCCTCTCTCTCTCTCTCTTCTTTATCCTTCTCACAGTCGGCGTCACTATAATGCAAACGCACCTTTCAGCGACCGTCGGCAAAGTGCCAGCGGCCTTCTTGTGTCTCTGCCTGGCATGCTAATCAGTTTGGTTCCATTCTTCTGTGCAAGTTCTTTGCAGTGTCTCCAGATAACTGGTTGACCCTTACCCGACCGGCCACTCCCTTGCTAAGGCCAGGCTATATAGCCTAGGACACAATCGTGTTCACTCCGTGCCCGAGTTGCTGCAAGAAAGCATAGCGACCTGGGCAGGTCGGCTGATTCAAACGCCTAAGCTTAGCCACACCTTTTGTCGCAATACCGTACCGACGACGTGTAGCCCGTCAAGTCATCTGGCGCCGTTTTCAGGGCACTCTGTACCGCCCTGTGCTGTCTTGCTCTCCACAGTCTGTCGCGGTAGCTCAGTGGCTGACTGCGTTGCTCGAGTGTGCTTTGGTTCGCAGGTACATTGGGACCATACGATTTGAAATGAGGACGAGTGATCCAAAGAAAAAGGTTTCGATCATGTAACACGTGAACCACTGCTGCGCAGGCAGAACTCTGAAGCTCAAATTCTCTCAAACCAGTTTTTTTTTTCTTGCCTGCCATCATACACAGCATGAGGACTGTTTAGCGCGGAAAATATATTCATAATACCGCCGAAACAGTTCTACTTCCAGCATAGCAGTTATAGTAGGATACAACTTTAAAAAACAGCAGTTGCTAACACTGGGCCGTGGTCCGCGGCGTCCTGTATTACTCCGCTGGCCAATCGCAGCTGCAAACGAAATCAGCTTTTTAATGTTTGACTATATCAAACGATCCATGTATCAAAATTCTAGAGCTCATAATTTTTTTCTTGTGGTAAGCTTCTTGTTTACATAGCAAGAAACGTTTAAGCAGCGGACTACTTTTTCGTCATGGAGGAATTCTGTGCTCGGAGGCTGAATGTGGGCGGAGCTTCACTGCAGGCTTAAGTTGTATCCGACTATAGCTGAAGGCTGCTTATTACAGGACGTGAAGCCGTTGCGTGAAGATGCAGGTAAACATGGTATATCACTGCTCTAATCTTCCCACTCATGTCTCAGAATTGCTAGAGTTTTTGTAGCGCACAGAAACAGGCCATATGAAGCACTTGCAACGCTTCCGTCGCTCAGCTAATCATTCCCTACGAGCAGCGCAGACGATTCTACTGGTCACCAATCGAGGCATATTATTTTGTGACGCAAGAGCCTTCTTGACGCAACAGAAGTTGCGAAAGGAGGCTGCGGGGAAAAAAAAAAAACGGGAAACGGTCGACGAGCGACAGTTCCAGGACCCCCTCTGATATCACTGTCCTCCTATTCTTTGGTCCTGTCCGTCTCGGTCCTATTCCTTCCACTGCATGCGCAATGAAAGGATGTCTGCACCGATGGCCACTTAAGTGGGCCGCCCCGCTGGACAAGCCCATATGTCTGCCTTGCACAACCTCCCCCCTCCTCTTCTCTCTTCTAAGCCGGATATGTCACATTCCTGCAAGTCGTTCTGCTCGACGGGTCAGACCACTGCGAAAAGAGCTCTCCGGCGAGTGACACTCGGTCCATTGCCGTCAGCAGAAAACGCTGCGGCCAGTTGCCTGCCCCACGGCACGACGTCTGTGTCCGTCCTTCCCTCCCAGCGGCGGCTTCCATAATGCTCGGGGAATGGGGTCAGGCCCGTACAGCCGCCGCAACCAGCCGGCGCACGTCTTTATCGCGCAGGGGGCGGCATGGGCGGGCTGCAGTCTCCAAAGACTCATGCCGAACGACTTCTTGTTTCCGCAATGCACGCGGTGACGCGGAAGACAACCCATGGTCTTGGCTGATGCGGTCCACTCCTCACACTTAGTGCAGGGGAGGCAACGGTTTTGCTTTCTTTCAGTTACTTTTCTTTAGAATGAAAAAGAGAAATGGGGGTAAGTGGACGGGGATTCGATGAACGTTTAGTTCTGCTCTCGAGACGTGGCAGATTTTTTTAGGGCGAACGGCTTAAAACGAACGAAGGCTTGGCGCTCTAGAACGGCGTATGGGTCTTTTGCCTATGAGAACTTATTCCCATTTTCTCTCTAATCCCGACGAAACGCGTTTATGCCCTCCGGCTTTTCCTCGGTAATACTTGCAGCGTTCAGTATTTCCTTCTTTGCTCAGCTCTCAGCAGGCTTGGTTAACTAGACGCAGCTCCTGGTAACCTCTTTCTGTTCCGTCATATTTTATTTCTTATTAGAACATGCACTCATTGTTTCTGTGATTGCGATGCGTGAAACTGATAGCGCCTCGACAGTCCTCGTAAACCTAGAACAAAAACTGATTATTAACGGCGAGTGGGAAGCTTTTGCTACCTACTAATCGTCTTCCTTTTACGCTTAGGGCCTTGGACCGGCAGCCCCACGACGGTCCTCGTAAACTAAGGAAAAAGTTACGCATAGCAAGTAGGAAGCTTTTGCTATCAACCAATCACCTTCTCTGTTACGCTTAGGGTCTTGTGCCAACCAAGCCCTCGTCTTCAGCCCCAGCTTTCCGCTAAGTCATTCCCAGGCTTTTCGCTTCACTTTCCACAGCGGAAGAGGGCACGCCGCAGGTGTTCCTTCCGCACGGATGAGACCGAGCGACCTTGCTTTGTTCGCTTCTTCTATTTAGTGAGAAGTGACGGTAACTCACGACGCCGAAGCGACGCCGGAGCGGCGTCCGTTAAGGTTGTCGCAAGGTCGTTCCCTTAACGAGAGAAAAATACTTCACAGTCGAGCCAAGCTTGTTTTGCGGACGGCCACCGAGCGCAACTTCCTCCTCTCCGAATTTTACTATTTGTCGTCTTATTAATGCGAGTTCAGGCAGCCAACGCACGGAGCTACCGCTACATCGGGGGTTGGAACGTAAACCATAATCACAGCGGCTTCACTTTTCGTTCGTCCCTGATTAGAGACAACGCACGGCGCTGTAACGCTAACCTAAATCCGCGGCGCGCGTGGCGGTAGCTATTATTGGCAGCAGACGGCCAGCGACAGCTTGCAAATGGAGAGGTGACGTTGGCTGCGCGACAAGCGCCTTTCTCGAGAGCTCACTTCAAAAGTAAAAACAAGACAGCCAGCGACACCCCCGGAGCTTGAAGTGGCGTCGCCAGATCGTTGGCGGTCACGAGCTGCCGCCAATAACCGCCACCGACTTTCACTCCACAGCTGGCAATGCCCGATGCCCCCGCACCTAAAGCTAATGCTGTCTGAGACAGAGATGAGCCCGAATATTCGACGTCCTTCTTAACATGAGAAGAGTGAGGGCCTCGTGATAATTCTTTTCCGGCCGCGTATTTTGTGTAACTTTATGGCATATCTTTCAACGGCTCTTGCGATGACCACTCCGTGTGGTCGCGTTGGTGGCAAGGTACAGCCATAAGGGTACCAGTATTTTCGATCAGATGTTTTTATTATTTATTTGAATTGGTATACATATAAGGATGATATTCAGCAGGAGGTCCCAAAGTGGAACTGCGGGAGGGCGTCAAATACAAGTTAGTTATGAGAAGGCATAATATATTCCGCGGGCATAAAAATAAGTTACAGGGTTCAAGCTAATTATTCTGCAAATCGAAGAAGACCGACAACACGAAGACAGCAATAAAGCATTTGGTTCCCGCAAACGACCAGTAAACTCAATACGGTGTTGTAGACGAGAGAAATGTTTCAGTTAACGTTTGACGCCGCCGCGGTGGCTCAGTGGTTATGGTGCTCGGCTGCGGACCTGAAAGACGCGGGTTCGATCCCGGCCGCGGCGGCCGAATTTCGATGGAGACGAAATTCTAGTGGCCCGTGTACAGTGCGATGTCAGTGCACGTTAAGAACCCCAGGTGGTCGAGATTTCCGGAGCCCTTCACTATGGCGTCTCTTATAGCCTGAGTCGCTTTGGGTCGTTGAACCCCATGAACCAAACCGAACCAATCAGTTCACGTTTGAGAAAGTAAAACAAAAAAAAACTAACCGTGTAAAGCGACATTTTGAATGCGCGAAATATCATCATTAATAAATATATTACATTATGCTAGATACAACGTATTCCTTAGGTTGCCACTTGAAGCTATATAAACAATTAATTTCTTTGCTCCGTGACTAAGATTATTCCAAACAGATATGACAGCAAAAACCAACATCTGCTTACCGTAATTTCCTTCAACGGCTGGAAGAAGGAGGTTGTTTTGCTGCGAAAACCGCGTGTTGTGCCTACTTGTGATGCTATGCTGAGGTAATATTTCGAGAAGTTGTCGATCAAATATCCGAAAAAATTACGGACTGGAATTAACACTATTTTCGGGCTTTGAAGGCGCAAGCATTAATTTTCTCATTTATATTTTTCTCTTCTTTCTAATGCCACACCTGCTATTTAGCATTCAGTCGTAACGAACGCATACACTATGTTCACGTTTATTCGCCAAGAAGCAACCCTGTTCCTGAAACAATTGAACATTGCTTCATCCGTTGTAAGGACGCAATTCTGTTCTGGGATGTCTTGCAACGGACCTTGAAAGAGAGAATTTATCTGACTTCTCATACCATACGATAACTTACCATAGTGCAATATGTTGAGGAACCTATTTTTTTTTTTTTTTTTGGGGGGGGGTGGGGGGGGGTTGAACTAAACAGTTTATGGAAAAAGGGAATGATGGACCTTTCTTTCTTTTTTTTTGTACCGTCGAACGTGGTGAAATAATTATTTCTTTATAACGTCCTTTTATTTCCTTAAATTGACCAGAGCCGAAATAATTTTCGTTTTGTCACCTAAGTAGCTGCTCACCATTCATCCACAACAACGAAAAATACAACGTCAGGAGGTCCCTGTTTATGTACGGAACCTGAAATGGGACTTAATCAACAACCAAAAGGCCTACATCATGCCGTTCCTCATGAACCACCCATTAGACGCAAATACAGATTTCCTATACCTGCCATTCCGTGAGACCAAGCATTCATGCTGGCCGAAGGAAAAACGAGGACAGCGCCGTTCAGCTGTAAACACGAACCTTCTAAAGTAATGGCTGCCGTATATATGCGGTAAGGGTCGCACTCGGATATGGACCTATCTTCCCAAATTCGGTACCGATGATCCGAAAAAAAAATGGCTGAAATCAACAGCTCTACACTTGTGCACGCGTTCCCCGAGAAGCTGCCAGATGACGGCAGCTGCCTGCTTCTGTCGTTATCATTTTCTAGCATGCACCGCTGTGCAACTGAGTGCTATCTCTGAGGGTCTTGAAGTTTTGTCCGGCACAGTTAGGCATCATTTTCATTTGTACTGTATCTTGTGCCATCGTTCTGCCAGTTCTGCCAACCGGCCGACTAAAAATAGCACACTTCACTTCGTGTGGTGCTCCTGGATTTTGAATGCGTGGCGTACTGTGTCCCCAGACGGTGTCGTTAAACGCTTTAAAGTTACAGGCATTCCGAATGCAATGAAGTGAACTTATATGACTCCATTTGCGGGGGTGGGGACGACGACGGCCCGAGCAGCGGCGATAGCGACAGCTATAAAGAACCTTAAACATATTTGTAACTATAGGCACTAGATATATCGTCAAACTTTAACGGACAGTAAAGTGGTTTCCCAATTATATCGCTTGAAAATTGAACTGAAAAATGTCGCTTTCGGGTGAGGGCCGCACCCCGCCAAAATTTCGAAGAAAACAAAAAGCGCGGCCTTTACCCGCAAATATACGGTATATCGCTGCTTCGGGCATCCGTGCTCGGGCGCCATTCTGCGGTGAATTAAGTTTCGCGAGAACAGCCCACCATGTAAATGGCGCTCCTCATCGAGACTCATCTGCGTGGGCCAGCGCAGGCCACATATCGCGGGTTCATGAATCTCCTCCAAGGCTCTCCGATGTTGAGCCTGGCCACCGGACGCCCACGATAGCAGAGCGTGGGAGCGCGGCGGTGATTAGGCACCTCGGCAGCCAGCAGCAGCAGAAGCAGCGAACTAAGCAGGCATTTACCTTACCCTTGACTCTGAAATGAAAGAGCCGCTAGGCTTCTCCGCGTCTTCGAGGTCTCTCGAGCGTCGCCGGAATACCTTACGAGCGCTTCTAACAATCGCGTTTCTTTTTTCGGTCACTGAGAGTGCGCTAAACGAAGAATACCGCGTCGCACATATTCCATGACCTAGCAAGCGGCTGCCACGGTCTTAATTTCCTCGGAAAACGAGCGTGAGCGTTCTGCATACGTTATCTGAAGGCTTCATTTGAATTCCACGTGCTCCGGGAGGCGCACCTTTGCAACTGATATAGACACCTAAGAAGCGCTTGACCTGGTCTGCGCGGCGCCTGTACGCGCACAGTTTCTGAAGGCGCTGGCGAAACCACGAGGTTTGTCCTTGACAGCAGTTAAGCAGACGCCTTGCATGCGGGAGGTGCGAGGTTCGATCCTCAGTGCCGCCGGGCACCCACTGGTAATACAATGGGTGCAAGCTTTCCTCTGGTCTGGTGCTCGGCTTCTTTGCGGTTAAATGCTTGGGAAATGGGTCTCTGACCCCACCTTGAGTAGAAGAAAAATACCTTGTGCCATGGCGCTCTTTGGCCACTGATGCCTTTGCGCCATAAAAGTCCTTCAACATCATCAGTTAAGCAGACAAGCGAAGGAAAAAGAGGTGCCAACAGTCACTGAAACCAAGGAGCATAGGGCAGGTTTTTTTTTTTCAGTTTGTGGTGTTAATTAATCGTAGATTAATAGTTTAAATATTCAATGACTTAAAGATAATTGATAAGAAAGCGGAAGAAAAAATAACCACATGCCGCCGGTTGGATCCGAATTCACGATCTCCGAATTTGAGTAATAGGAGCGTTATCCGCTTCTGCACAGTTCGCTACTTGTGTGACAATGTACCTATAGTGAACAATTTTGAATCTGTTTTTATTGGAATGTATACGAGTTATCTTTCGCAGAGGCGAGACCATCTGTAGTTGTTCCTCTTCACTGTAGTTGTGGATATTTTCTACACTCCAGGAGCGATTTTGTAGCCAGTGTCCCAACAAAGCAACGTATCAGCATTGCTTTCTCAGCGCTCCAATATGGCCAAGGTTCCAGTCGGTGCCAAACCTTCTGGTTTGCTTATGGATGCACTCTGCAACTGCAGTGTTCGTAGTGAAAGCGCTGTCGTTCTAACTGTCAATGCGAGACTGTTCTCTTAGAACTATGGAGGCTGAAGTTAGAGCTCGCAAGGCTTTTCAAGTGAGCTTCTATTCTAGTTCAGATGACGTCATTGTGTGGAGCAGCGGCCCATATACGGAGCAGAAAGACGCAGCCGTGGCCTGTTGCCGTGGCGTCTTTTTTTTATTGTTGTTGTTGCATTCATAACTCATAGCAGGCGCAGCTGCTGCGTGTCAGGCTTGCGCCAGAGGCTGAAAGAAAAAAAAATCTACCCCGACGCTCCAGTTGCTGCCTGCATTTCTTCCTCATTAATTGCTAGCAAATTCCTCCAGCAATTACTTGTGGTTAGCAATTCGCTGCAATGATTACTTCATCAGGTCTCGGGAAGATACGAGTAGACGTTGGTAACGAGTTTCAGTGACCCTAAAGCCTGTACTTAAGTACACGTTCAATAGAATTTCTTGGGTCCAAAGGTTTGATGTGTATCACATTACTCTGAACTCAAATATACTTGTGCCCTCTTTTGGTCCATGCCTCTAAACAACTGGGCAAGAATACATATTGGCTTTATTTCTAGGGGTCCCAAATATGGGTTGGGGGCCTACGAAGACGATCAGAAGATACTGAGAAAATAAATTTGTAGCGCTTAATACTTTTTGTGGTCCGAGACAGCTCACTGAGAAATATCTTACTTTAGCGCGCGAGTGTGGATGTGCTCAATATGTCCTGAACAATATGCGCGGCTCATTGCATTACGACGTCATTTGCCATCTCCACTGTCTCTCCATCCTGTCATCTCCTCTTCCGCTTCCTGGGTGTAGTCTATCAGACTTGAAGCGCGATCCTCTTGCCAGACCCACCCTTCCTCGCAATAAAGAATTCTCTCGACTTTATTGCGCATAGGAACTTTTCATGTTGGTAAACTGCCATGTACGCTTTTCCAACGCTTATGGATCTGTTATTGTGAGTTACGGTTTAGCACCATTGGTCACTTTTCCCTTAACAAGTTCTTCATATCTCCAGCTGTTTCGTTAACTATGGTCTTCTTCATTTACTGCGCTTTTGCCTTTACAGCCTGCTTTCGAGGCTTTCAGTGCACACATCGCTTTCAAGCCTAAAGACCACGGCAGCCGCAAATGGAAAGAAATCGAGGTACCTAAATTCCACCGCTGCGTCGGTGCGCATCTTGCAACTAGAGGGCGCTCTGTGCTGTTCTCATGCGTATAAGTGTGGTGTGCAACTTAAAGCCCCACGCTGCCCCTCTGGGCGGACTTTCTTGGTTTCACTGGCCCGTAAAACCTTGCGGCGGACGGTATACATGCCACAGTGAGTTCAGGCATAACAAAGCGACACACACGAGCCGGCACGTGGGTTTCCTCTGCAGAAACTATTCAAGACCTCGCCTGCTCTAGAGCTTATTGGCTGTTGTCGTTGCCTTGCACAACGTCCAGCAACAACCACAGCCATCTCGCTCTCGGCCCTTGTCGTTCAATCTAGGCAATCTGCACTGAGGAAACAGGCAAGTGAACGCAAGGGTTTCGCAAGGCTACATACATTCGAAAGGCCTCTGTAGTTGGAAAGAAAGGATCCACGATGCTCGGAGAAATCATTTTCGGCCGTCATGTGGTTGGTTAACAGATGTCGTGTACGACCGCTCAGTAGCCCCCACGTTTTCTTTTTCTTTTCCTCATATGTGCCTACGTACAAGGAAAAGCACGTGCTTCGTGAATCGCAGCTAAAGTGGTGTTCGGTTGCAGGCAAAGATAACCACGTGCTTCGTAGTCGATATAGAGCTGTTTCTTTTTTTTTTTTTTTGCGAAAGCCAGTCACGCTAAAGAAGCTCCACAAAGAGACAAAGGAAACTAAAAACCTTGCAGAGGGCACTGGCGCGGAACTGGCTCCTATTGTTTGCCCGTTGATGTCATTGTTTTGCTGTTATCGCGGCGTGTACAGTGTCAATTGTGGTCGATAACCTGAACCAAGAGAGTGTATTCTGTAGAGCAGTTTCACTCATGAACGGCAACGCGAATTATTGGCGCTGCTGTAATAGAGCTGATAACGAAGCTGCTATGGCGGCCCAGAAGCAAAACGCGAGGCAGCGATAATCCCACGCAGGCGCTAGTTGCGAGATCCGTGGCAATTCCGTTGTTTCTTAGCGACACGAAATCGTGTCGGGAAATACCCGCGCGTTCTAAGCTTTCTCAAATATCTCGGTTCTAAGCATAAATCTTCAGCTTTGTGCATATGCGTACAAATGACAACTTGCACCGGTTTGTATCTAACAAAAATTTCTTTTAACAGTCCGTGCAAAATTCTGCGACTGTTAAATCAGAAATTCGTTTAAAAAATCGATGTACAGGTGTGGACAGAAGTAAATGAAGCACGCTTTTGGGTTCTAATATTTTCCACGGATTTTTAATAAGGAAATGGTATGATGGTATAAGGATGATGGATGATGATGATAATATAAGGATGATGGTATGTGCATGGTGGTAGTGCATGCTGGTGCGTTTTTGTTTTTGTTTTCAAGGAAAAACATTGTTTCTCAATTTTCGAAAGGGCAAGCGTGACAGAACAGGATAGCGTGCTCCGTTTACTTATGTCCGCACCTGTATATTATATCGACAATTTTATAGACTGTATAGGCCAATCCATGAACTTAATTTACGACCTTGCCTGCACTTTAGTACACTTTCGTATATAAGCTGCCTATAAGCAAAAAAACTTTTGTATAGACCTTCTCTGGACAAGCATTCCACACGCCTGGTCACGGCCCGCACGTTTTCCTGCACATC
Organism: Amblyomma mixtum; assembly: GCF_055824585.1. Taxonomy (NCBI): domain Eukaryota; kingdom Metazoa; phylum Arthropoda; class Arachnida; order Ixodida; family Ixodidae; genus Amblyomma; species Amblyomma mixtum. Next base: position 79,074,961 of record NC_143016.1, on the reverse strand, counting down.
GTGGTTGGCACGAGGACAAGGAACTGAAATGTGGACATATTTCAGTTTCTGTCATGAACTTGGGCGAGGAAAAGCTGGAATACACCAGCTCCGGGGCGCATAGCGCAGGAAGATGGCCGCAGAAGCAGGGGCCTGCCTTTTCTCATTCTCCCGAGAGCTGGAGAGCGGTGCACGGGTTTGTTAAAGCTAAATCCGCGACAAGTAGGCGCCAGAAGGATGTTCTCAGTGCGAAGTTGCTCGGTTGGCTGTCGGCGTCAACCAGATTTGACAACGCTGCGCAAGCTCTCGCAGAAAAAAAGGCTGCTCTGCGATCACGTCCGGTCTGGGGCGTATGTGTAAGCCCCGAGTCGTGGTGAACCGCTCATGTATAAATGCAGCGACTAAAGCCCATTGAACGGTGCTCCCTCGGTCCGTAGGCATTCCTGGTAGGCTCACTCGCAGTACTCGCAACTAGCAGCACCTACGAACATGAGCACGAGTATGGCCTGGACAACAAGGACGCTAGACGAAGCTAATGAGTACATCAATAAAAATTGGTGCTTGGCTAGTTGGTAGCACATGGTTGAAACTTGGTTTAGCGCAAAAGACGAACACAGAGTAAGTAGCGCTCCGTGTGTGTCGTTTCCTTACTCTATGGTCGTCTTTTGCGCTAAACCAAGTAATGAGTACACTCTAAGCAGAAAGGAGTATAAAGAGAGTAAGTACTCTAGCGCACTCCCACCTTACTACCGGTTTACTCCCATGTAGATGTATTTGTGTTTAGAGTATACCAATTGGTGGGGGTTAGTGGCGCAGCGACAAGGACGTAAGGCGCGCCATTGAAGCCAATGAATATATAGAAACGATGTCGAAAGGACACACAGTTACGTCGTGAAAAGGTGAGTATGCAGGGCAGAGAATCCGGCAGCTGTTCCCACGAAAGCTTCATATACATTTTACGCGGGCAGTGAAAACGGCCATGTTCAGTCATGTTGTCACCATTTCAACATCTAAATCGTGCTGTCGGCAGCTTGAGCTGCCGAAGTGCAGGCGCAAGCGATACCAAAAGGGAACACGCGAATCCGATGTCGATACGGGCTGTTCTAGAAATCGAGTGTACGCCGCGTCTCTACATTTGCGCAATATTTGCGCAATATTTGCGCATACACGATGCAGCTGGTCGCACTGCTGCCTTGCAGCACTTACTCAGAGCGGGACGCTTCGTACAATGGGCGAGGGTGATCTGTTTCGCGCTCCCTTCCCATACCCACGCGCGGTCCGTTGTGAAATCGAGTCGGCGCGTGATTCACCGCGATCATCTCGCTTGCGAGCGGATCCCGACGAACGAAACTTTACGGCGCCGTACCTTATCCTTCCCAGCCATGGGAACGGAGGCGACGGGAGCGAGCGAGCGAGCGAGAGAGAGATAGATAGAGGGGGTCAGTCCTTCTCTCCCTGCGTACACACATCGCACCTGGGTCGCTCCAAAAGCCGACTAAACACGGCCGCGTCAGTTCCGCAAAACGCTGCAACAAGTAAAAAAGAAAACAAAGTACAGGCGGACGAAGCGGCATGCGAATAGGAAGAAGGCTGGGTTCGGCTACAACGGCGTTGCACAAGCCTGCAGAAACTTACCTACATCCCCTCCTCCCCCTCTGCCCTCTTGGCGCGGCGCGTCAAAGCAGAGGCGTCCTGGCACGCTTTATGCATCCATCGGCCGTCTCGTCGTGCAGTGGGCAAAGGCGGCGCACGCCAGGTACTATACATACTCCTACACTGGAGGCAACGTCCACCGGTGGAAAGTGCAAAAGAAAATCAAAGTCTGCATGCCGTTGTAGCGGCATTATCTCGCACAGCGGGCAAGAAAGCGAGCGAGCAAAAGTGGCCCCGCTGATAGCGGGATACGGCGGTTTGCTCGCGCCGTCGTTACACGGGCGAGGTGTTGAAGTGCTGCACAGCTCCCAGACATCGCTGTCGCAAGGTTGCCAGCCGTCGGGGTCCGTGCCGTGATCGTTATTTTGAATAGTGGAGCGTGCGTGCATGTCTGGTGTCGGTCGTCTTTTCGTTCGTCGCGGTGGTGACGGTGCCTGGAATATTAACACTGCTTCGTGCGCATCTGTGCCCGTTTGTTGTATCCGCGGAATTAGGGATGCAAAGAAAGTGGATATCAGAAGGTAAGTCGCTTGAACTTCGCTGCTTATTATATGTCCGCTGTAATCAAGCCCCGCTTCTGTTCGATAGCGTGCGAGCGTGTGACTAAAAGAAGCTGCTGGAAGGGTATCTTCTTTTATTTTTCCTTTATTTTTTCTTTTCTGCATTGAGCATACGCTAGGTCATATGCACTGAGACAGCTTGTTTTTTGATTGATTTTTTATTCTTGCTGGAAACGGGACAACTGGAACATGCTGCGCCCTTGACACACGTTCCTCGACTTCACCGCTGTTTCCAGTTCAGGGCCGCTGCAGCACGTGCTTGGTTGTACTGGCACAGCTGATCGAACTAACGACCTGTTTACTGTCAGCGTGCGCACGAATTAATGATGTCGCTAGTCATCATGCATCTTAGTACGAAATTTTCATACAGCATATTTGGTGGTACGCCGACCAGATTAGTCGGCTACTGCACAACCCCTTTTTTTTTGTTAGTCCTTTCGAAAAGTTAAAAAAGAAGGTAAATAAAAGAAATATGGAGTCCGGACCAGCAGAGCTTTGGCAGGCTTAGATCGAACTGAAAATAAACGAAAAGGAGCTAAGTTCACCATGACATCCATTCACATTTCAGCACATGACGTGGCTCACGATAGTGGATGCTCAAAACTTCCTGGTTGTTAACCGATTCCGTCGACGCCGACCTCGAGAAGGCGTGAAACTCAGATTCGTGGAATTATCCACAACGGCATCGCTTACTCCAACCGCTTGAAACCTCCTCTTTGCGTGCACTCTCAGAGGAACTCCCAACAGTGTTACTTCCCGTCCGGATGTCCCTACACCGTTTCAGTGAGCAGGAAACGAAGGTCAGATAAAATTCTTTTTGAAGACATCCTCGAAGTGCGTCATTTTCACGTCGTCTTACTTTGTTTGCAGACAGCGACAAGTTCCTCGCTAATTCAGTCCGGCTGGAACAGTATGGAAGTTATTTAGGTGAATAAACAGTCTAGGTAATAATATTATACCATTATACAAGATACGCAGGCAGGAAAGTCTTGTCCTCTTTCATGCAATGCAGTCTTCTTAAGTAACAGTGCGGTATAATTGGCTGGCACCCAAACCTTGGCTCGTGATAACCGCCGATAAGGCAACCCATTCTGGGTAACCACTGATAAAAACGCTTGCAATTCCCGAGCCGCATTCTCATAAAAAAGGGTGTTGAATCTGGCCATGAAGCTGTTAATTTGCCTGATATTGAAGGCTTTGGAGAAACATTTGGGACTGAGAGCAGATAGCCAGTGCCACGTGTCTGAGTCGATTTCCAGACTCGTCATGCCCTTTTACAGTGGCACTTGTACGGCGAACTTCTGCGGGAACAAACGCCCTTGAATGCCGCGTAACATGTCGTAATAGAAAACTCCCGCGCTCACATGCTGCACAATGTGATTGTTATCCAGGGGCCATAGTTTGGAACTATTCTTTTCGCGATTAATTCTTCATTGCTTCGCCCTTTTACCATTGGTAGTTGCGACTTGTGACGTCATGACTGGCAGGTAAACAGGCAATGTTATTTGCCGGCTGCGATGCTGAGGGCGGAGCTTACAGAAGGCGAAGGAAACAAAAGAATGGATTGGGAAAATAATCACCGGAGAGTTGTGTACGATATGAGTGAACGATAAAAAACTAAGGAATTGGTAATTGGTTTTTGAGGAATGGAAATGGCGCAGTATCTGTCTCACATATCTAGGTGGACACATGAACCGCGTAGTAAGGGAAGGGAGGAAGGTGGGAGTGAATGAAAAAAGAGGAAAAGAGGTGAACTCCAGGCGGTCGAATCTCGTACACTACGGCGCCTCTTCCTCTCTTCCTTCTTTCTCTCTTTCCTACATATCTTCCCTCACGCTGCATTTGAGGTGCTCGCTGAGAAGTAAGAGTTACTGGGCCTTTGCTTTGCTGAACACCAATTTATTTAATAAATAAGGCCTGTGGATGGTTCTCGGCCATAAGGCCATGTGGGCGTCGGAGGACTATGTGCTGCGTCGGGTCACGTGGTGCCGGTCATTAGAGAGCGTTGTCGGTAGAGGTGTAGCACAGCTATCGCTACCTCTTTGCTCTGGAGAACCGGGCGACAGCGATAGAAGGGAAATGTAATAGTCTTGCACTGTGACTTTTCACTATACAGACCTAATCGGGCGTGCTTTGCTACATGTTCAGAAATACGCTTGGGCAAACTTGAATTGTGCGCATGCACTCGTAAATTACCGAAAAAGCTGTGCGCTGCAGAACGTTCCCGAACATGTGGGGCATGTGGACACTGTGTCCTTAAGTACCCGCTATCGACCCATTGTTATCGCGGCGTATTCAAACACACGCTTCCGCCGAAGAAAGTTTATCTCTGACTCATGCGCACTCCACGCGAATTCGACTGAGAAAGCACCGCCCACATCACCTGTTGCTCTCGAACGAAGGCTGATCTCGTAGCCGTGCTCGAGAGGAAAGAGAATAGCATCGAAGGAAATAACGGGGTCGAAAGTTCATTGTGCGAACAATGAGCGAAGAAAACGATGCCGTTCCCACTGATCTCCTAACACACAAGGCTGGTTTGCACGCGCGCTTTAAAAGCAGCATGGCGACAGATATGCTGTAAAAGTAGAAAGTTTTGTTGCCGTTGTCACTTTCAAAGTACGCTAGCTGCGCATATGTGCCGGGTTGGTAAAAAATTGGAGGGAACAGGTAAGCTCCGCCTTAAGGGTGTGACGCATACCTTAATTGGTAAATTCCCATATAAGCTGAAGATCATTCGCTACTTTACATTCAGAGATCCCTGGGAGTCTTCACAGCCTTCGTGGCACAGTGGTGCAGCGCTTAGGCGATGCGCCACTCTCCTGCGATGGCAGGTACTCCCAGCGGTGGGCCTTGTGCAGGGAAGGTTGCTCTTTCCGAACTGCCGGTCATTAATTTAACTGCCACCTGCCATGGTGGGCAGTTTGCTCACAATCCGGTGGGCAGGTTGTGATGACGCCTCAAGGTCACGTGACCTAGGTGTCCGACTTGCCTGCTAGGTTGCTCTCTGGGAATCACCTGCCACAGCCGTGCCCGTAATTTTTCGCTCACAACGCCGACAACGCCAACACCGGATTTTCTTGAGAATTAACGGGGCCTTTAGGCTATCGCGTTAAAAGATCTGAGGCCAGAGGTTCTGGTTCCGAGACCTGCATGAGCTTTTGCAACACCCCCTTGGCTCGAAATTTCTTGCGGGTGAAGAAGGGTTTTGTTTTAACCTCTGCTTGCCTTGCAAGCTTTGCAGGCCCTATAAAAGGACACTGAGGACGAAATGAAGTGGGCCTGTGTAATTGAATTACTGTATTCCAATGACAGAGATGCTGCTTTGAATGAAAACGGATCTTTACTGAACCAGAAAACATAAAAAAAAAAATGAGACAGATGGCGTCATCACCGGCAAAGTTTGCAAGTAAACTCCGTGCGGATCCTAGACGCTAGACGACACCGCTATTCACTTAATGTCGAAGATCACGGTGTCCTTTTCGGTGTATTCGTCCCACTTTAAATCGAGTGGCGGGGAAATATCTAAACGCCATTTTGTTTTTCAGCAACAAATGTGTTTTGCAGCCGGACGAACATTAACATGCAAATACAGAGACATAGAATCGACTTTTACCAAAAGTAAGAACTGAATGGAGTTAGTCCTATTCTGCCTTAGACGCTTTGCATGACACCGTCACGAGCATGCAAAAGCTACGTTTGGTACAGTCTTCGGAGTCGGTTTGGGCAGCAAACTCTCTCAGAAACCCGCAACACTTTGGTTCAAATCAAGTTTATCCTAAAAATTCGGAGCAAAGTCTCACCTTTGTCGAGATGACATGCAGCAAAACAATAAACGGGCGCGTCGACGAATGACGAAAGATAAAACTGCAGCGCATCAGTAAAACGAGGCTATTTCGTGTATTCGTGCGACTATTAATGCCCGCTGTCTCCACCTGACAAAAAGTTATCGCTCCGCGGTGGCAAAACGCTCATTGTCTCACGTTGAGAATCGTTGGCCGCGCCGGACACGAAAGTTGTTCTTCGGGTTCGTTCGGTTCGTGAGCGGCGCGCCGGCCCCACCCACTGGGAAGTGCCGCGGCCAGGTGTAATCGAGGCCCGCTTCATCCACGCAGGTATTACAAAAGATGCCGATCTCGACGACTGCGTTGGCGTGGCCTCGCCCGCCTTCGAGAGGCCAGCGTTTCAAAGGCAGACGTCCGAGGTCATCTCTGCCATCGATGAGCCGACGGAGAACATCAATCTTAGCTGGTAAGGCTGTAGGGTCATTGTGGCACCGGGTAGACCTTAGTTCCGCGCTTTCGGAAGCCTTCAAAGTGGGCACCTAAGTAGGCCGCTTCTGATAGCCTGTTTGGCACTAATTTACCGAGATTACCTACTCTGCCATGCCTATGAGGAAAAAAAGACTCGAGAGCTGCATCGTTATCCCCATAGAACAACAAGGCCGTTGGATTGTTTCCCTTAATTATATCCGTTCGTAAAGTTCGACACATGGGCAGCGATAAAGAACGAAGTAATGGGTGAGGCGAATATGTCCTTGCTTATGCATATTCAAGTTAGAAACCCACAGTGTGTATGTGTGTGTGTGTGTGATTCAAAGAAAACTTTACCGCCAGTCGAATAATAAAGTAGCTTTTTTATTCTAATTTCGAGTGTGTACGCCTGTTTAAGTACGTTTGGTCCAAATATCCCGCAAGAAACCCTAGTTTATGGGTGGAAAGTTAAGCCGCACTCAAAATATATATAAATAAGGCAAAAAGCGATAAAGCAAGACATAAAGGATGTATTTCTACGAATGTTGGGTACTAGGGCTAGATTTTGACGATGAGTATCATGATGCATTTCTTACCTCACTGCATTTTAAATCTTGCTTTCTTTTTTTGCTGCAGGAACGCGCCTGAGTTCTACAAAAGATTGAAACGTTTTCGGCGGCCTCAAGTTGAATGTGAGTGACAGGTAATTTGAATTGAGCCTGAACACTTGCAGATAATTTTTTTCCAGTGGTCCGAGGTAACACAAAGAGGGAGCGTCGCACGCATGGTGATAGCTTTCTCACTAATTGCTAATTTTGAAGGAAAGTTGATGCAAAGAAACAAGTTGGCAATTTTCAACGTTAGTCAGCTTTTTATTTTGGCCACAAACAGTTGCCTAGGCGGAATGCATAAAAGCAAATCAGTGCCTGATTCAATGCGGCCCCCATCTCCACCTCACACACATCGCTCGACAGCACTGATACGTCGGTCATCAAAAAAAAATCAATTCAGAAATTAACCGCCATAAAAGTAACGCATCATTTAAAAAAACAATACTAATGCACATCGCAAAATAACGCTCAGCTTAATAAAGAAATCCATTCATGTAATGAAATGCAAGAATCCAGACAGGAATAAAACGCATTTATAACTGAAACAGTTATTTGATGCCGAATTAGTACGTCGAAAAACCGGCAAACGATCAAAATTGTGTGCCCCGAAGGTATGTATTTGTTTTTTTTTATGCTTGAACTGAGACACTTCCAGTAAAGATGTTTATAGTCGTGTCTTGTTGGTTAAGAAGTCAGGATTTTGATATGTTAATTTTGGGTTCCGTAGGTTGTACTAATCACTTCTTTGGTGTGAGTGGTATGCCGGAGGTTATACAGGTGTTGTTTGTGAACATAATTCTTTAATAACAGTCATGTATTCTGATTCATTTGAGAGTATATAACTACTCCTAGTCTTTTACACAAGATATTTGTGATAGCCAAGTCTCGTAGCTTTTGAAACGATGGGGCAGAGTGAGCTAAACGTGGAAGGTGTTCTGTTTGGCGCAAAACTTTATTTTTTGTAATACGTGTAGGTTTTCTAAATTTGTTTTTGGGGTCGTATCCCATACGAGAAGACTATAGTGCAGACGGGAGTGTATTGGAGTGTCATATAGCTTTTTTAGCCGATATGGTAATAGATTACTGAGTTTGAAAGATGCTTCAGTTCGCAATTTTCACACCTTGTGGCTTGAGAGAAAAAGAACGCGGAAACAAGAGCTGTGTCAGAAGAACAGGGACACAAGCGCTGCGTCCGTGTTCTTCTCTTCTGTCCTGTCTGTTAGCGCTGTTCCGCCAACATGCACCAACCTGCCCGACTAATCCTTTTCCGGCAGTTCCGTTCTAGCGCAGTTCTACAAATTATATGTTCGTGACTCTTTACTCTTCTGCAGAACCTACAGGGTTTAGAATCAGAGAGTTTGTTTATTTTTCTGAATTGGAGCGTTTATTTGCACAGAAAAAATTACAAGAAATGCTGCGTAGTCATCTGGATGCTTAGCCGTTGTGGCTAGCGATGGATCCATTACAAACATTATCAAACATAAAACCATCACTTTATGGAGCAACGCTATGAACATGTATTTAGTTGGTGCTTTGAATTCCTTGCTAAAATAGTACAGTTTTAGGTGGGACACAATGTTCGACGTTTGTTACTGGTTGCACGGAACGTTCTTCGATATTTTGGTCCCGATTAAACTTATTGAGCTCCGCCCGTATAGGTCATGATATGTGGGTAAATTAAAATTATGCTGTGCCTGCCTAGTGTAACGTTATGTAGAGATGAATACAGAAGTGGGATGCGGTGTGTCTGTGATAATTATTCGGTGGACTAAAATGGCTATTTTGCACTCGCGGATAATGTTGAACGGCATTTTGTTTGATTCGCAAAGGTTTGGACGGTATTGCTTTCGGTGAAGATATTATTCCGGCAGCCCTTTTCTGTATGATGCTAACTTTTGTGAGGTATGATGCGAAGGTGGAACCCCAGGATTCAATACAATATTTTAAACGATTATTAAAAGCATTGAAATATATCATTCGCGATGTGCTTGTCGAAATGTTTTTGTGCTTTAATTAGTTCACAACAGCGAGGGGTTAACTTTTTGCATAGGTAATTTGTGTGAGGAGCTCTGTATAGGCTCTCGTCGAATTATTCGTAAATATTTCTGGCTTGAACCCTTTCAGCGCGTATCCCATCGAGATGGAGGTAGCTTGTTAGGGGAGTTGATTGGCGGTGGGAGTCAAAAGCAATAACTCTTTTTTTAACATTCAGCGCCAATTTGTTAGTAGTGAACCAAGTTACTGCTTTTTCAAGGCTATTATTGGCTAGTGATTCGGCCTCGTCTGCTGACTGGTGTAATATTAGTAGAGCCGTGTCATCTACACGCAGGATTGCTTGTCCATGATCAATGTTCAAATTCAAATTCAAATTTATTTAGCATCAACAATGATGTTACAGAACTCGTGATGCAACGGGGTGCTAGCAAAAAGCCTGTAACGGCTTGACAAAGGCTAGCACCCCGTTCACAAAGCAATACAGCAGGGGACAAAAAGTGATAGCGATATAAAGAAAAGTAATATATATATGGCGACTGGGAAAATCATTAATGAAGAGGGAAAAAAGTAGGGGGCCAAGTGCTGAGCCTTCCGAAACATCTGTCCTTACCTTCTTCATTGCAGATTTTTCGTTTGAGATTTGCACGAATTGCATGCTGTTAGTTCGATAGCTACCAAAAATTTTGCTGGCTGCTCCTCGGAATCTAATTCTCAACTTTCCGTAAGAAAATGTTGTGGCTAACAGAGTCGAATGTTTTTATAATTCAAGAAATATGCCTATAGTAATCTTGTTCGAGTTCAAATCGCGGTTAACTATTTCTCTTATTCAATGTACTGCTGTGCCCGCAGAATGACTTCTGCGGAAAACATACTGTTTTCTTGTTAAAATGTCAAAATTTTCAATAAAGTCCACTATTCTCTCCTTACAAAAATGACTTTTAAGCTTCAGTTGACGCCTTGTTGAGCTCTTGTTGAATCAACTGGAAACCAACATGAACCCAATGTATGTTGAGCCTACTCAACATCTGCTAGACGAACTTTTTGTTGAACGTAGTCAACACATTTATTGTTGAATAATTTCTGTTGAATTTACGTTGAATGGAGTTTCATGGCAGCTGTTCCTAAGCCTAACTAAATGAAATCAGTTCGATATGCGTCGTGTCGTGTAAACAGAGCCTTATCACTTTATACTTATTAAGAACGCACGCAGCATCTGATAACTCTCGTAAACCGCTCAAAATCATTTTCTTGCATAGAAAAAAGTGCTAGTGACGCATTATGCTCTTTCAGGCATACATACTTCGGAGGATTCGTATGTGCGCTCATAAAAAATGGCGCTTAATTAGTGCTTTATATCTGTTGTTTATGAATGAATCAAGGTCTTCAACTAACAGAGCATTGCATGTGAGCTTGATTACTTCTACTACACATAAAACAAATAAATAGTAATAGTTATAATTAACATAACCTTGCTGATCGGCAGGCCACTCCCCGCGCAGATGCGGACACCCATGTGTAGGACTATATAAGGGTGGAGCTGAGAATTGCGCTTAATGAAGTCTTAGTGAAGTCATGTTGTAGCCTCTTGTTCAGTACTGTTCCATGTTCTTTATCTGATGGTTGTATAGGCGAGAGTGTATGTACTTATGCATGTATTTATGTTAACACATGTGTGCTTGTGCATATGTGTGGAGGGCTACATGGCTGGAGATGTCAGCGACAAGTTAACGAGAAATTGTAGCAATAAACGTGAATATGCCGCCAAAAATTACATCTTTAGGCCCATCTGATGCAATACGAATTTATTCCTAGAATTGTTTTACCACAACTGAGATTCAGAATGATGTCTTGAATCACCCCAGTAATTTCAACATGAATTCAGCATGAAAGCAAAGCATAAATTCTGTTGGGAATGCTCAACTCTAGCACAGTGGCCACTTTTCCGTAGGCTTTCAACTCGGCCTCAATAATTCACCAACGCGAGGCCATCCTGGTCCCAACACAAATTCAACAATGCACGTTGAGTCTACTCATGAGAAGTCCAACACTGTTTCAAGAAGCATTTCTGTAAGGGCTTAGCTAGTTTCTCGAATAGTGTGCTAATGCGACTCAGTATAGTAATCGGGCGGCAGTTTTCAACATCGTAGGATTATCATTTTTATACACCGGTACAACCCTCCCAGTCCTAACCGTTTCCGGATAAACTTCTAATAAAAATGCGTCATTCAATATTTTTTTCCACTGTTCACCGATATCGCACCATGGCCCATAGCTTTATTAGGCGACATCTAGCGGACGACACCAACGATTTCGACAGCTGTTATTTCTATGTAAGCAAAAGTACTAGAACACGGAGTAGGCAGAATCGAACAAGAGTTAGCTTCCAAGATGGCAGCTATATTATTACCTATGTTAAGAAAAAAATATTGAGCATGAAGCACGACATGCTAGGACATAGTTGAAAAACCTCAGCTCTGGCAAAATACTACATTTTTCGTGATATTTAGTGATTCAAGTTATTATACGCCATATTTCTTTCGAGTTAAGAAGTTTCGGTCTGCCACATAACTTTTCCAGGCCGTAGTAGACCTGGGCCAGACCACTTTACAAAAGCGAGTCCTGTACAAGGGCAGACTCCCACGCCAGAGACCTCAATGCATTTATCAGTTCTCAGTAGCGTCCAGTGTGTTGTTTGAATGAATCCTTGTGGCGCACAGTATGAACCGAAGGTAATAAGCAATTGCGAGGTCTGGCAAACATCGAGAGAGAATAAGCGCATAACTTTTCGCCGCACTGCATTCTGCTATGGAGCGTTGTCACATCACAGCCGTTAAGCACCTATTCTTGGTCTGTTGGACTCAAAGTTTGTAATTTGTTCCACAAAAGAAATATTTTGATGCACATCGCCTAACTCAACATTAAAGGCATGTCCTTGCAGTGATATTTTGAAAATGACATCTGGATGTTTACCGGGGCGGCAAAGAGACGTCCATTATGCATCACCATCATATTCATAAGCAAGCAACCACAATTTTATCACGTGTTTCTGTGGCCTTGAACAGATCGTAATCTCAGTTTTTACCTATCGTCAGGACATTGCACGCAGTGATTCCGTTCATTCTCCTTTCATGTCAGGACACGTGAAACCGATCGAGAAGAGGTTTCTATTAGTAAAAGTTCAACGGTACGTTAACGTAAGCACTCCGCGCTAAAATTTCTCTCATACAACACCACAAAAGGCAGCCAAGTGAGTTTAAATCCTGGAACTGTATCGTTTCGACGTGTAATTCTTTCTTGAAATCATGATTTTCTGCACGGCTTGACGAAAGTGGCTACTTTCAGGAACAGAGTTAATTAAGCCCGTGAGACGGTACCTCGATGTTAGCTGCAGACTTGCTGACATCTCGAATAACCAACAAAATTTTTATTCCGCTGACGAAGCCTTTCAAACCATTGATTTATACGTAGAAACATGACAAGATTTGGCACACAGGGTCAAAATCCCAGCTGTTAAAGACAGAAAAGCCGGCGCGAAACATAAAAGCTCCTATGCAAAAAAAATATATATATATTCGGGATTAAAGACCCCGAGATAATCAGAATTATCCCAGAGCGGTCTGCTACTGCATCCCTCTTAGCCCACACTATAGTAAAAAAATCTTATTTCATCTTAATTCCTCTCGTTTATTCAATCCTTAGACAGTTAACGCACTGTGTAAGTCGCCATGAGCTGCCGCTGGAAGAAGTTGCATGTCTAAATTTATTTTTTTGGCCATGATGTTACCCAAATGTTTTAAAGTGTGCGGAATCATGCTGTTATTCATGCGTTATGCTAGGCTAACACTGTAAGCATTGGTCAGGTGCAAATGACCGATATTTTGCTGGTCATGGTCACGCGCTTGAAGCACTGGGGGTTTTTTGTTTGTTTGTTTTCTACAATAAGCCACGAAAAGTAACCATTGTATTATTATTTATGTGTCTTTGACTCTCTCCTCCATGTTTTCATTTTACTCCACTTTTTCTCCTGCTGCTCCTCTCTTCTCTGTACCTTCCTTTTCCCTGCTACTTGACGAGCTTTTTGCCCTTTCCACCTTTTTTTAAACGCTGACTTAGACAAAGGCGCATGCACTCTGTGCTTCGAGTAAGTAAAGGCACGCGTGGCAGATAAAGTTTCTGTGGAAGACACATTTGGTTTTGGACGACATACAAATATTAGCTGTCGTGTTGAATTGCACGCAGCATGGACTAGGAAACTTCCAACTGTGCAAGCTAGTTTAGCATTTATTAGCAAGCTGCACAAAGTTAACGGCACTAACTGGTGGTGTCACTAGCCTCAACGTGCCCCCTTGTGGAGAGGAGAAAGCTGCGGTCGTGTAACCGCGTAGTAGGACGATACGGTAAGTTTTGCGGTGCAGCCTTGCTTCAAACTCTAAAAGCGTTCTGCACATACGAGTTGCAGGCTTAGGGGCAGTTACTTGAATGTGTGTAAATACAGGACATGTCTGTCACTGAATGCGACAGCATTCGTTCACTTGATACCCGTCCATTCGACCGCAGAGTCGACAGCGCCCGTCCTTCACTCTGCATGCAGAGCATGGGCTGTGTCTTTCGCACTGTTCAGTGTTTTTTTTTTTGTTTTTTTTGCTGCCCTCACTTCATCACACTATGGCGATGCCACGCTCCTCTCTGAACATGTTTTTTTTTTTTTTTCATGGTACCAGTGTGTGACTTTGAAAGGTCGCGTACACTAAAGTCACTATCCTTGCGACTTTCTTTTCGAAGGTGACACGTGGAATCCGAACCGCTGGGCCAGCTGTCCCGAAGTGGTTCACTCGCCTCAGGCACTCGGCACGCCCAATCCCAGCGTGCGGTTCTACGTCGGAACCAGCCCTTCGGGCCACAGCATCAGCGATGACGACGAAGAGGAACGCTACAAGACGTACCTCTACTACCTCCTCAGCACCACTCGGAGCGCGAGCTCCGAGATCCGCTTCCTGGACATCTTCCAGCAGGCGCAAGACAACATCCGCGCTCTTCCTCGCCAAGAAAGCAACTGCACCCTGGACGTGATACTATCTTCCCGGCAGCAGCTATCGTACTCTCCCTCCCACTCCTCTTCCACGGGCCAAAGGGCTTCGTGGTCGTCCGGTGTCGACGACTGCTTCAACAGGAGGCGCCTGGTGCTAGGTGCTCACGATGACGTCACCGGGAGGGTGTTACCTTTCGGACACCACCACGCCTACTCCCAGCCAGTCAGCCACGAAGGATCGCGCGTCAGCGTGGCCACCATAAGTGCCTCCGTGAGCGAGAAGGTGCCAATACCGAGGACGCTGAACGGCGCTCGCAACACGCGCAACGGGAACTTGTGGTGTCGCGCCTACGACAACCCGTGCTTCGTCAAGACGGGCAGCCCGGAGCCCTCGTTCCAGGACAGACCTTCTTCCGCGCTGTGCAGTGTTTCCAACGGGGCTCGCGTGGTGGCGCAACAACCGGCGCCTGTACCGCAGGCCGACTTGCTGCTTCGGGACCGCAAGTGCAGTGTGTTCGATGCGCGCAGGTTAAACGCCATTCTCCGATACATGTTCTGCTGCGACTGCTGTACGTGGGACACGGAAAACACGCGCCGCTCGCCGCAGGCGTAGCGACTTCGACGAATGCGTTGACCGCTTTGTGATGTGATAAGTGCCCGCGCTCAGGACTTGCGTTTACAAAGCTAAAGCTTGCCATGAAACAAGTGCCCGTCGCGTTTTTCGCGTTATCGCCAAGAAAAAGAAAAGACAAATGCAATGTTAGCCCAGGGCTTTTTCAAGATTGTTTTGTATTGTGAAAACACTTTTAGTAACTCTTTAGGGAAATTTATTATTCACATAAAAATGGGGCACATGGTGCCCTTTTTTTCGCCTTTTATTCCTGAATTTATATGCTGTTTCTGAAACCATGTCCGTGGTAATTCATGTCATGTGCTATCGGAGACAAAAGAATCTGGACCCCCCCCCGACCTCCAAGTTGCGAACCGTGTCGCTTTGCATATTGTCACGTAGTGGTGACTGCAGTCGGGCGAACAGGAAAACAGCGAGAATGTCTTCGAAACGAAACTCTTTATTTGGGCTGACTTGCGTACGCAAAGAAATGAATCACTCGGCGGCGGCGTAGCAACAAGCGTGCTCGGCGGTCGTCGAACAGAATGCCCGCCGCTGTCGGCCGTGCTTTTTTTAAAGCTGATAGCGAACATTCGAGATAAAGCTTGGGAAGTTACTAGAACATTCTGGCACAAAGTAGAATCGGCTCCGCCTGGATGCGATCAATCGAGATAAATCTAGGCGCGTCTTGCGTCACAAACGAAGCGATAAAGCGACGTGCCGGCGGCCTTGAAGCATGAGCAAATAAACACAACAAACGCTACAAAGATTCGCGGCAATATGGGCCTACGTTACCACCACCTGAAGACGTACACTTGGCGCACTGCGCCGGTACCGACACCAGGACAGCATCGTCATGTGAACCCACATGCAGAGGGGCACGGTTCGCAACCTGGAGGGGGGGGGGGGGGGGATAATTTAATTCTGTCCCCGATAGTACAAAGGCTGGTTAACTGCTCTGCCCGAGTCATTCAAGCAGATACACGCATAAGCAGAGCCAGGCGCTTGAACAGGTAAGTGCACTGGTCGTGCTCGGATGCAATGAAAAGGCGACAACGTGCGTAGTACGAAGTCCCCTGAAAAAAAAAAAATGGTTTTGGGGATAGAATTTCTCTGTCGGAGCGCTTTCACCCTTGTTTCACTCTCTTCGATTCAAAGTAAAGAAGGCAGAGACTTGGGCGCAACGGCTTGCACCAGTAATGCCGTAACACTACAGCGCAATACTGCTTAAATAAGCTACTTAAGGCCCTCGATGGCCAAGTTCAGAGTTCCGTACACACAAGCGTTTTAGCTTATAAATTAGGCGTGCTGGGGAGGCACGCTGTAGTATTCACCAGTAGGTTTCACAAATAAAAATTTAAATGCACAAACTTGCCTCTCCGCTAGCGCAGCCAGTATGATCAAAACTCCTTGGTATTTGCTGTCAAACTGTCCCTGCGAACACATCCGATATGCTAGGATTTCTCCTGTATTCCTGGTATGTGTCGGATGACGTGAACATGTGTACTCTCTGACTCCTTTTCAACCCCGCAGAGTGCGTTTATCGTTTCCTTTTTTTTTTTCTGCGGCCCCGATTAGCCGCCGCAGAGGCTGAACGGTTGATGGCGTTGTACTGATCACCTAGATGTCCCGCGGTAGAACCCGGGTGCGGGGGCCGCATTTCAATGGAGGCGCAAGCATTACAACAACGCCAACATTACCAGCAATTCCAGTCAGCGCCAATTCAGTGCATCTAAGCCTTTTGAATGTTCAAAGCCATGCGACGCGTGGTGGTAGCCAAGGGAACTAGAAGCGCTTGTCCCTAATTGCTGGCAATGGTGGTGCAGGTTAGAGAGACCCGTGCTGTCGAAATTAATGCGGAGTGTTCCACTACGGCGTGCCTCGAAGCCCACAGGGAAGCTTTGGCACGTTAAAATCCATAAATCGAAAATAAATTCCATCAAGGTATGGCAAGAATGCGTGGCGCCAGATGGCGGCGATTGGAAACAATAAAGAAAGGTAACCAAGCACGATTCTGCTGCGCACCATGACCGCACAGTTGGTGCGGTTTGACGCACGCCGTTGTTTCTGGCACCGTTTCGAGCGGATAGGGCTCGCGTGGAAAGCAGCTGGCTTTGTCCGACCCCAGAGCGCAGTCAACCAGGTTGCACTCTTATTGTTTTGTTTGTTTTTTGTGCGCGCAGCCTTCCTCGTTGATCTAGTCGCTGATAGGAAGCTAGGCAGTTCATAACTGCAATGCTTTCCAAGGTGAATTTTTTGTTGTTGGTGGTGTTGTTGTTGGCATGCGCTGAAAACGACCTCGCGACTCAAGCCCGTCGTGACACTAACAATAGCCCCGCCGCCTCATCCCTTTCGCTACAGTCACGGACAAGTTTTGTAGTGAAAGGTATGAGGACGAGGTGACTGCTTCCAAAAATTGGGTTCCCTCACACAAGCGGCAGCCAACCGCACAGAATGAGGATAATATTTTAACAAATATTCGAATAACCAGTTTACTTATTCATGGAATACCTCTCGCCATCTCACGACAGCAGAGGCGGAGCAGGGCGAAACTGCAACGTGAATTTATAACGCGAGGTAACTAAAGAACAAGACCAAAAATGAAAAAGGTATAATTAAGCTCGTATGGTATGTGAGATTTAGCATACCGACGCTGCACATGGGCTCCAAATTAATTTCGACCACTTCGGGTTCATTAACGCGCACAGACATCGCACAGTAGACGGGTGCTTTTGCATTTCTCCTTCATAGAAGTTCGGCGCAGTGACCGGATTCGATAAAACTTGGGTTGGGCCTAGTTGGTACATGATGTTGTGAAGGTGTAGGTAGCGCAACCACGGGACAAACCACGAAGAAAGACACAGAGACACACACAAGCGCTTGTGTGTGTCTCTGTGTCTTTCTTCGTGGTTTGTCCCGTGGTTCCGCTACCTACACCTTCACAAGACCGGATTCGATTCCAAGACCTCATTAGTTCAGCGTCCAAGCGGCAAAGTCAATGAGTCACTCCGACATGTAAAACATCGTTAAGCTACACTGTGGTGACACAACCTAACCGACATAATATCTACGTTAGCAACGTGTCAGGTGCAATGCTGATACCTCTGGATAGAGGTATTTCGAGTATCTTCCGTTTCTCTGGCTGGGCTATAGCTATAACTCTGAACGGCAAGAAGCCGTTGAAGCTTCTGACACGTTGCCAGCGAACCATGCAAAGGTCAGTAGAGCGGGTGCGGAGTTTAAGGGGCTTCCGCCTAACGCTCACGTCGCTGGTGCCTTCCGATGCCTCGACCAGAACTTTGGGGTCCGGAAATGTCCGCACACGTTCTTCTGGAACAGACGCGATTGATATGACCAGCAACGCACCGACAGTGACTGTAGTGCACTTTACAGCGTTTTCATGCGCCACGATACACATTGCAGAAAGCAAACCCTTTCGTCTGGCACCTATCTAAGCCAGTTTCAGCAACCACAGGACTTCTGCTGGTTCATGAAGCAACCTCCGAACACGTGTTGCGTGTTGCAAGTTATATTGAACATATCTGTGTATTGAATTGAGGACGGCACAAGGATGATTATCCGAGGGTCGTCTTCTAACCACTGGATAAGTAACCACTACGTGTAGCGGGCAAGTGAGTGGGCACTTAAATGAAAAATCTAATTCCTTTTTCTATTCCTCTCTCACCGTGTTCGAGGTACAAGAAGATACACCATCCTCGTATTTTTCCTACGTCCTAATTCTTTCTCAGTGCGCGGTTCTGTTGGCGCCTCTTCGTGGCGTTCTCTTATGGAGCCGATACTAATGACAATAGGTCCGAGGCAGTGAGGCGGAGCCCCCGACAGTCACAGGCTAAATTATACGCTGTGCCACGTCTGGGAGCCGGCTGTGTAGTCAAGGGGTTTATAATGGTTGGCATGGCCTTTGCGGTCAATACTAACAACACGCAACCCCAACTACACACACGATTGTTCGTGGTGCTGCAGCACTGACCTATTGCGTGCCCAGAGGTAGCTGCAGTTTCACTTCGGGCTCCGTTGCGTGATTAGGGTGGCCTAGTGACTTTTCGTTGTTGTGAGCGGGACCGCGGATAACGTGTAATTTGTCTGAGCTATTGTAAACGGGATTCCTTCGCTGAGGCTATTGCTAACCACGCATACGCGGAGGCTTACAACCGCTTCGTTGCAACGAAGAATCATAGTCTTGCAGCGCTACCCTGGCATTTTAGTAGACGATCCCCGCTTGACGCGATTCGCGGCGACTACAACAAACTGAATCAAAGACGGCATTCAATTTCACCGCCGTAGAATCCCTCCATGAACAGCTCGGAGTGATTCAGTAATTTTAAAATATCGAGTAACAACAGCAAACGTCAATTACTGGCCATAAAACAGAATGTTTCAATGCGAGCCACGATATCAATGTTGTCTCGGGTAATATATACCGTATTTTCCTCTCTCTAGTCCGCACCTGCTGCACAGTCCGCAGGGCGAATGTCTGTCGAAAGCAAAGTTTTTGCGCTGATGGCTGACGGCCATCTAGCGCGACGAAGAACTCACTTTGAATCACTTTCTGCCGGTGAATAAATGTTTTCCAATCCAATCCAATGCGCTGTTGACCTGAACTCGTTGCATAATTGTAATGTACAATTTGTGGGAATCCTGGCTTTCTGCCGTCGCCTTTGCGCGGCTAGCCGGCCTCCCGCGTTGTTTCTCCTCTTTCCCTTGCTCCCGCCTCAGGCGGTGGAGAGGCGGCTGGGTGACTAATCACTGTCATTTAGCCACAGCTCCGCCCCGGCTCCCCAAGGGCCTTTGCCATTGGCGCCTTTTGGCGGGAATTCGGGACCCCGCTTTGGGCGGCCGCGCGCCGCGCGACCGTCCGAGCGGGGCCCAGAGAGAGAGATCCCTCCGAGACAGCGTAAGGTGCGTACGTTACTGTTTTGTCCGTGCCGGCTTTGCCGCTCGGACCAGTGCTTACTCGAGCTCGCCCGCACGTGTCCTCTGACCTGCAGCGGCTCGAGCCTGTCCAGCGGGGTCCAGCGACCTCTGACAGGCGTACCTTGCGTTGAATGCCCACTCTCTCTCGCAACCGGCCCAACGGTCGACACGAGAGAGAGATCACAGCACTGCCGCGGGGACATTCTCCTGCAGCGGCGTGCTAGCGGTGCGCATTACTCGAGTCGCTTCGTGCGCGCAGCGGAGCCTTGCTCCTCGCGCGCCCCCGGGACGGGGTGACTATTGAGTGTGTGTGTATCAGCTGGAGGACGATGTGAATAAACGTCTCCTTTGTGAACTTGGAGGCCTATTTCTTTGCGGTGAATCGCTCTCCTCCCAGCGGAGGCTGAGTGTACTGCATCGGTGTCCCAGTGTGTGTGTGGTGACGGCTGATCGGGGCCCTTGGCTCGCGGGAAGCTCGAACCCGCGGTGGGTGGTGGCCTGTGTCCACTTAGAAACCCACAAATTTTAGACGTAAGCAATAGTCAGTCTGGTAGTTAATTTGACACTGTAGAAGTCACTCCTCAAGTCTGCTGAAACTGGTGGTTTTGATTTTCTAGCGCAAGCGTGTCAAGGTAAGGGGGAACTTGGAAATTGTTGCGGCAGTGCTGCAAGGCTTAGCGCAGTTCAAATATGTCTTCCTATATCCACTATTATCACCGAGAAAAAAATTCCGCTAAAATCCTACAGCGCGCAATGCACCCGCTCCCCCCCCCCCCCCCCCCTTTAAAGAAAAAGAAAAAGAAGAAGAAAATTGGTAGGGTTTTGATGTAAATAAACCGAGTAGACACGCGAAAGCATGTGGTTAGTCTGGTGGGTTCATGATTTTTTTTTTTTTTTTGCTGGGTCGTTGGCACGTCTGGCGACGATATTAGCTTTATAGCAGTATCAGTCGATGAAGACGGCGATGTGCAGTGCACAGTGCGGGAGTGCGTTGCAGTGCGTTACACCAGGAGTGATCGGCTGCGGCGATAGCATACTGCTCTCGTGCAGTGGCCAGCAAAACTAATCTGTTCGCGCCACCACGGGTTTGAACCCAAATCACGGCAATATTTATTTACTGTTTGGCCAAGGTCACCCTCAAGATCAAGCCTCACACAAACTCAGTGAGTCGGTTACACTTTGTGAATTAGTGCTTTCGCACTAAAATTACGTGCTATGCACCAAAAAAGTTCCCCTGCAATTCGCTAGGCCCGCCAAATCTAATGCTGTTATACTGTACCCTCTAACCACAAAAGGTGTGAAAAGTGAGTAAGCTCTCCTCTAGCGCACTTCCTTTAAGGGTCAGGGTGTACTACCCAAGCCCTGGGGTAGATTTCCATCACTAAAAATACGGAATACTTACGGTCGGCCTTGAAAACAAATTCCCTCTTCAAAACATGCGACCTTACGGCAGTTAAGAAGATTTTAACCGAGGTTTCAATTGCATCTATTTGCTAACCTTGTGACCTCCGGTGTGACTTTTAAGAGGCTCCTCCCATTGCTCACTGCATTAAGTTACTATGCCTTGCAGAGGGAATATACCTCCGTTGCCAAGAGTGAGCATCACGTGTATTTAGTGACAGATGCGCCGGAACGTGGGCAGCATACCCTCTCCTAAAAAATGGCTGAGGCTTAGCTTAGGTTAAGCCTAGTCAGATGCGAAGCATATTGTCGCAGAGTTGCATATCGAGCACGCCGCTTGGCTAGACGTTCTTCACGCTCTTCATCAGTCTCTGTAGCACGCCGCAACTTTTGCTTCTCATTCCAACGAGCAGCCCTGTCTCCAGGAGGCATCTCTATCCCGTGTACGCCTAGCAGAGGCAGGCGTACTCCCTTGTATACCGCTGCTCCAACATCACGTGTTCACTACAGCGCACCTAGCGGCAGAAGCAGGAAACACATTGGTCGCGACGCCTCGCGTGACGGCGCGAGCTGGGGCCCTGTTTCTCCTATGTCGTTACGTCACGCATCACGTGGTCCTCCTTGGTCGCGACGCCTCGCGCGACGGCGCGAGCTGGGCCCCCGTTTCTCATCTGCTGTGACGTCACGCACCACGTGGTCCTCCTTGGTCACGACGCCTCGCGCGACGGCGTGAGTTGGGCCCCCGTTTTTCATCTGTGTCGTGTCCGGTCGCTGTGTTGAATGCAGCGAAAGACGCACACGGTACTTTAAGACTTCGTTTATTTAAAGCCGATGAGGGTGCGACCAGCGTCGACCGAGGCAGGAGCCGAACTGGCCGCCCGAAGAAAGGAGGGAGTGGAGAAGCGTCCACGGCAGGGAGTGGCTTCCCAGAACAGGAGGAGGGTGCGGGGGCGCACCGTGGGGGGGGCATCCGGCGACAGCGTGCGACGAGGGGCAAGCGGTCGTTAGGAGGAGGATGCGAGTGGTCGTTAGGAGGAGGATGCGAGTGGTCGTTAGGAGGAGGATGCGAGTGGTCGTTAGGAGGAGGATGCGGGGGCGCACACACACAAAAGCAATAAGGGGACACAACACTTCCTTCCCCCTTAGAAAGTTGCCTGGTATCGTGCAGGGGGTCGGCGCTCACGCGTGGAGGCGCGCTGGCTTTGTGCGCTCGGGGGAGAAACGCTTGTAGGCTGGCTGTTGTTCGCTGTGTCTCCTAGGTCTGTCCTGGGCGAAGTCTCTTCTTCCGGGAAGAGGTGCCAGGCTATGTGGGAAGATGGTGCACGTGTTCTCTCCGCTGGCGGACAGCTCTCAGACGGCGTCGTAAATCTACGCAGCTGGTTGAGATGTCGGCGTGCTACTGTGCCATGTATGTTGACGAGCCAAGAGCGCAGGCCTATGCGTCTGACAATTGTAGCTTCCTCCCAGCGTGGCTTTTTCAGAAACTGTCGGGCGAGGACGCGCTGCCCCTCATTAAGCGTGCCGCAGCGCGGAATTGCTTTTTCTTCCCGGAACGTCTCTGCCTTTGGCTCGGGGAGGATGGCTGTGAGCTGGGTTCGCATTTCACGCTCGAACATCATTTTCGAGGGGGTCTCGCCTGTTGTGCTCTGAACCGTCGTGTGCTGCTTGAAGAGAAAGCGCGCAAGGCGGCGCTGCAGCGAGCCTGTCTGATCTCTTTCAAGGGCGCGTTTTAGCTCGGCTACGTAGCGCTCGGCTTGTCCGTTTGTCGCTGGGTGGTAGGGGGCCGATGTAACTGATGAGATCCCGTTGTCGCGATAAAACTTGAGAATCTCCGCAGACACAAACGGTGTTCCGTTGTCCGACACTACCTTGCGCGGCAGGCCGAACGTTGCAAATAGTGATCGGAGGTTGTCAATGACTGCTGCCGAAGTCGTCTGTCCCATTTGCCTTATCTCAAGCCACTTTGTGTAGGCATCTACGACCACAAGGAAAGTGCAGCCCTCAATTGGTCCTGCAAAATCAATGTGCAGTGTGTGCCATGGTGTGTCTGGCTTTTCCCATTCTGGGACAGGAGCTTTCGGCGGGGCGCTCCGGCTGCTCTGGCAAGGCTTGCATTCTCGCACCACTGTTTCGATGTCGTTGTCAATGCCAGGCCACCACATGTAGCTTCTGGCACACTTTTTCATTGCAACGATGCCCCGATGTCCGGCGTGGATGAGAGACATAGCTTGTGCGCGTAGTTCTCTCGGCATCACAACTCGGGACCCAAATATGATGCAGCCGCGATGGGTGCTCAACTCTGTAGCTCGCCTGCGGTAAGCGTCGAAGTTGTCCCCTTTGAGTTTATGCACGTTGCCTTGTTGAACAGCTGTGTAAACTAGCCGGAGAGCTGCGCACTTCTGCGTAGATGCTGCAACTGTGCCTGCTGTAAGCGGAGGTTCTGGCAGTGCTTCGAACATCAGAACGTCTCCTGGTGGAAATGGTTCGTCAACAGTTGCGTCTAGTGGCAGACGGCTTAGCGCATCGGCGTTTTGATGTTTGCCGCATATCATCACGCCTAGTGGAGAAAACCAATTTCTCCCTAGAAGGCTTGATCCTGTGCCCTTCACAACAAGCAGAGGTAGCGTATGGGTCTGGCCGTTGTAGTTAACCTGCACGTTGGCAGAGCCCAATAGTGGCAGATTCTGTCCTGACCACGTTCGCAGGTGCGTGTCGTCTTGTTGCAGGGCGGGTGCGTCAGATGGCCATGAAGTTCGGAACGTGTCCTCACTGATCAGAGTACAGGCTGCGCCGGAGTCCACCTCGAACTTAATCAGCTGGTGATGTACGCTTATTTCTGTAAAAATCTTCGGTCGCGTGCCGAGATTCATGGTGTTCAGGTCATACAACACAGATGGTGTTGCTGATGTTGTTCCATGGAGATCAGATAGCGGCGTATTCTCTGAGGCGCTGACGCTGTGATTAGGCTGGGAAGGTGACTTTATCTTGGCAAGTCTCCGTTTCGTAATGCATGCTCTTTCGATATGCCCTCGCTTGTGGCAAAAATTACACGTGGCTGACTGGAATCGACATCCCTGGGGGTTGTGTTGGTCGTCACACCGCCAGCAGCGTTGTGCCTTTTTGACCGATTTTACAACAACAGAAGGCTTGCGCACCTGGTTGCTTGTCTGGTGTACCGGCTCGGTGTTCCGGCGAATCCCTCTCTGCTGGTGACCGGCGCTCTCCGCTCGAACGGTGATGTCGTAAGCTTTGCTGAATGTGAGGTCCTTCTCAGCGAACAGGCGCTGCTGCAGTGACTCGTCACTCAGTCCGCACACAAATCTGTCGCGTAACATCACGTCCAAGGGAAGCATGGTGGTGTTAGCAGAAGAAGCTGCGTCTCCCTCCTGCCCGGTAGCTGTTGTCGACAGCGTTCCAAAATTGCAGTCGGCAGCGAGCTTCTTGAGCGCGGCTACGTAGGCGCTCACAGTTTCTCCTCCCAGTTGATCTCGTCGTTGGAAGCGAGCCCGGCTGTAGACCTCGGATGGCCTTGGGTCGTAGTGCTTTTGCAGCGCTTTTACGATGTCATCGTAAGACACTGCCGCTGGTGTGCTTGGCTGAATAAGGGCGCAGACAGTATCGTAGGTCTGCTCCCCGCACAGCGTCAGCAGGTTGGCCCTCTTCAAGGCTGGGTCTGTGATGTTGTTAGCTTCAAAGTAGAACTGAAGGCGTCCAACCCACGATGACCACGATGAGCCGTTGAATTCTGGTATCTGATTGGGAAACCCTCGCGTAGCCATGGCTTGTCAATAGCGTTGCGTAGCGCGGGTCGAATCCACTTTCTCGTCGCCACTGTCGTGTCCGGTCGCTGTGTTGAATGCAGCGAAAGACGCACACGGTACTTTAAGACTTCGTTTATTTAAAGCCGATGAGGGTGCGACCAGCGTCGACCGAGGCAGGAGCCGAACTGGCCGCCCGAAGAAAGGAGGGAGTGGAGAAGCGTCCACGGCAGGGAGTGGCTTCCCAGAACAGGAGGAGGGTGCGGGGGCGCACCGTGGGGGGGCATCCGGCGACAGCGTGCGACGAGGGGCAAGCGGTCGTTAGGAGGAGGATGCGAGTGGTCGTTAGGAGGAGGATTGAGTGGTCGTTAGGAGGAGGATGCGAACTGTCGTTAGGAGGAGGACGCGGGGGCGCACACACACAAAAGCAATAAGGGGACACAACAATCTGCTTAGACGTCACGCATCACGTGGTATGACATGGAGGTCACGAAAGGTCAATGGTAACGACACCGCCGCGCTCGAGGAGCTGGGTTGGGCTATTTTAGTATGCTTCGCATAAAAGTGTGCTTTAGGAGAGCTTACTGCTCTTTTACTCTCATTTAGGCATATTTCCGTTTCGACTGTGCAGTGTAAGAGCTGTTACGAATGGTCATCCGAGCCTGGTCACCACTGTTGGGACTGACTGAGAGAAGAAACGGTCGAGGCGACGGTGAGTCAACGGACGTTTTTGTACAGTATGCGCTACAAAGGCTTTACATAATCTGCAAAAGGGGCGAGAGCACAACGGGCTAGCACAGAGCATGACGTCGATACCCGGGAGAGCGTCTCGCTGGCGTGATGTCTCGTGTCTCGTCTGCTACCCGTCTGCTGCTCCGGCTCAGCGCGGCTCCGTTTTTATAGACTCCGGTGGCGTTTGCAGCTGCCAGCCGTTCGAACTCTCCAGTCGGGTCACGCCACTGGCCACCATTCGAATCGGACAAATGGACGAGAGGTGTTCGGCCGTTGAAAGTTTGCAGCCCGGAAAGGGCGGCCGGCGAAGCGTCGGTTGAGTCTCGAGCCGACGCTAGCGAGGGGAGGGGGAAAGGACTGCGCCGGGCGAGCCAGGATGAATCATGCTGCAAGCCGCGACATGTGTGACAGTCCGGGCTTGCTTTGCGCAATGGCGCGCGCACGGCGCTGGTTTCCACAGAGGCCAACGGAATGTGTGCTCGGACACAACAGTGCTCAGGCTGAGTTATGAACTGGACGTATGCACGAGAATGAATCGTGCGCTAACAGCCGTTGGCGACAAAAGCCGCCGTCCTATAACAGCAGGACGGTGGTACCTCGCATAGTTGTCGCCGGCTAACTAAACCACTTAAATTTCAACTGAACAGCTGCATGCAGCGTTCGACCGTTCTCTTTGTTTACCCCATCCCAGAAAGCAGCGCCCCGTCTATTTTGTGAGTAATGTGGGCCGACATTATTCTTTTTGTTTGCATGAAACCGGAAAAGTGCGGATGCAGAAGCCGTCATACTTCGACCGCTTGACGTCAATGGGGCAGCTGTTGAGCCGCGGTTGCACGTGAATTCCCGCTAATGTTTGCTTCGCCCAAAACTGCTTCCCAGTGACGCAGTATTCTTCCGCATTTAGCCCAGCTTCAAAGCCGAATAAATTCAGAAGCGCCAAAAAAATTGTTTTCCCCGGGAACGAAACTCTGAGCGGGATTGCATCGGCGAGAAGCAATTTCTGGAATCGTCGTATCGTACCCCGTCAATACAAACGGTGTCATGGACAGGGATAGATGTCTTCCTGCTGCCAGAACAAAACATCCGCAATGCACGGTTCAAGGTTTTCTCTGCGGACGGTCACAGCTACAGAGTGAGGCTGGTAACGCCGCAGATCCGTGATTCACAATCACGGAGAGCTAAAAGGCGCTGGCTTCTGTTGCTTGCAACTTATGGCTGAAACAATGAAGTGAAGGTGCCTACAGAATCCATAATAGCTCCATTAACTACCCTCCATTGTCTCTGTAACGTTTTCCTCGTTCCCCATCTGTGGACGACAGCAACTGCGCACTTTAGAGCACGCCTAGCATCCCTCTTCCTGCCCAGTGTACCGAATGGGGCTGCAAAAAATAAAAAAATGGCTAGTGGTTCAGCATTGCTAAGCGCAAAACACTGTGGAATTAAAACACAGTTTTTTTCCAGATGAGCACCACTGCCACGTATCTGAAAGCGCGATTGAGGTGTCCGCTGACCCAGGGAGACAGTTATATGCGTATTCGACTTCCTCATCGTCAATGCCATTTTACCCAATGTACTTCATTAAAACTTCTTTTTGGGATAGTTCGTAAATTTTCACTAAATCAATACCCAATGTACGCCGGCGCCCTATGCTGCAGTGCCACGTTTCTGCAGCAATGCTGTCAACTCCAAAGCGTATTGCTCTAGTGTCGTGCTTCTTCTGCTACAACGTTGTGCAGTGCATAGCTTGAGAGTGTGTTGCAGTTTAACGCGAGGCGTGTTCGGATGCCGCAATAGCCATAGTGCTCTCGCGCAGTGGTCAACGAAGTTGATCTGTTCGCGTAGCCACGGTTTCGAATCTCATTCGCGGATAGTTATTTGATTTCTTTTTATTTCTTTCACTTCACAAACCCACAAACTCATCATGCAAACAAACATCGCAAGATCTTGCTCGGAGTTTACCGATCGAAATAGTGCTTTCGCACCAAAGAGGCGCGCATTTGCACCTCTTTGTAATCTGAATGTTGTCTCAAACGTTTATTGAAAGATGAAAAGTGCACATTTACCGCAATTTGAAACGTAATTAAAGGCGTAGGGCGCTGCATGGGACTAAAAAGTAAGAGAAAACGATGCGGACTTCATGCAATGCCGGTAAGTTTCGTAGATGTTACGCGGAGCCTAAACCATGAGAAATCACTTAGGTCGTTTACTTCCATGAGCAGCCGATTACAACCCGCCATCGAGTGGAGACCTGGCGAAATGGTACGCAGACGACACCTTACGGAATAAGCGGTCTAATGTTGCTCTCGGCGAAGTAGAAAATACTGAACCGTTTTCGTCAGCCTTAGGAACACCTGTCGTAAAAGTACGCTTAATGAAAAGCAGGCGGCGAGATGAACGGTGTATGTATGCACAGCTAAAACATATATCAGAGGCAAAAAAGGGTTTGGCGACTTAATTCGACACCCTACTTTCGATTTCCACTTCCTGTAGGCTCTTGGAAAAGAAGGTATTAACGCCTGCTGTTCTCTTTTGTAAACATTTTCGTAACCTATATGTGCAAATCCCATTCGCGTTCAAACCATTCGTGAGGAATCGAAACAGAAAGCTTGGTTCTGTACATAATGCTTCGATGAATTCATAGCTGTAGGCATTTCAAGGGATCACTGTTAACGATCAGGTCCGTTTTCGCCGTACGGCCTTTGTCCGTCGTCTGTGAGAACGCACAGTTGTGTTGTCAAGCACGTTGCCCGCTTCAAGACGTTTGGATTAGATCTGCTGCTTGGCACACGTCACTCAGATGCTTTCTGTCAGCAATGACACCCAAAAACAGCTTACCTAATTCCACTGTCGTTGTTGTGCCTCTGAGGTGTCTGCTCTCCTCTCAGTCATAACAAGCGCTAGAAGTAACAGGGAGCCCGTCCGGAGTTTCATGGGATGTGTCAGAAAGAGATCGTAGTAGTACACTGTTAGCAAAAATACTCCCAAATGAGCGTAAATGGCTTGTCCTTTAGCGCACACCAATAAAGAGATTTGATTTACTCCATCTATACGGAGCATCTTATTTATTTCCCCATTCAAACGAGTTATTTATGAGTACGATTGAGTAAAAATTTTACTTCCCACAGAAATGTAACACAAACATGGTGCCGTGTTTATACATCATCAGTCTAGGCTTAGTCTTACAGCCGTGCATTTTTTTTTTCCAGGGGAGTGGGGGGGGGGGGGGGGGGGGGGGGGAGGGCGGTGCATTGTGACGAAGAAACCTCATTTAAAAAAATAGGAGTGCAATGGAAGAGAATCCTCCTTTACGCTCCATTATGCGATGAAGGGAGTAAAAAAGTGCATTTACTTGAGTTTTTCTCCTCATTAATGAAGCATATATTTACAGATATGGAGCTTAAAGGACGGCGTCAACCATTTAAAATCTCATTGGGATTAATTCTTGTTTACAGTGTCGATTTAATATGATCGTTTTCTTGCCGTGACAGTCAATGTGTGGTGTAACTTCAAATAATGCACTTCAAAAACAGAAAACGTGCCCTTGCTTGCTTGCTTGTCTGCTCTAATGCTGTTAGTTAGCGCAGCTGTGTAGCGGCCATGGGAAAATTATTTTACTTCAACGGTACAATGTACCGCATCAGCGAGGCATACACGAAACGCGTTAAACAACGCCGTTGTTTTCTTTTTCGTTAATGTACTTTGATGTCCCAACAGCTGCAGGTGGGATATGTCGCAATCAAGGCCTCTGAATAAATTTCTACTACGCATGGCTCTTCAAAGAGAACCGAGGTCTCAGTATACGAGGAATTCCATTTATAAGGACCATAGAAATGCGGTTGCCACGGCCGGAATCGAACCAGCAGAACGGTATGCTGAATGAATTAATTAATTAATTAATTAATTAACTAATTAATAATTAATTAATTAATTAATTAATTAATGAGCTCTTTATTTAGAATGGAGGCTCAAGGCCGTTTGTGGGGAATTGGATTGTTAAGGAAGGGAAAAGTAGGGGCCTGTTGACACATGAAGGGACGGCATGGGTGGTCTAGCCACGCTTTACTCTGCTTGGTAGAGGTCACTTAGCATATTTGCTGATATCTTCCCAGATGCCGTTCGCTGCGGCTCTGGTCAGTGCACGAAATTCGTCTCCATCGGTGGGAAAACCATGCTTGGCGACGAGGAAGTCGCGTCCCTTGCGGAACTCTGAGCAATGCCAAGCTAGGTGGTACAGGTATGCTATATGGAATTGAAAATTCCGAAGCTGCATCTGAACTGGATATAAACCGGAAATTTATACTAGTTGGAACGCGTCTTTTCGATTCGCTCTTCCCTGCGCTTTTAGAAAGGCGCAAAGCAAGAAGTTGGAAAGAGTCGGGCGCTAGTCCCCAGTCTATGTGTTTTGCCGCGTGTGTTTGTGAAAGCGCTAGGGAGTATGAACTCAAAAACCATAACAGATGTCATAACGGAAGGCTTCTTTCTCATGTTCGCTGCTATGTTGGTTTTTAACGAGCAGTGAAATCGCCCACTGCACAAATTTCGATCCGCATAACTCGCACCAAACAACAGAGCGCCTTAGACACTAAGCCACGGCAGCGGGCGCATCGACATCGTACGAAAGATGAAAAAAACGTCCAAGCAGCAAGTATAGCGTTACGCTGAACCGAGGAATGAATAGCAATAAATAAAGCCGGAGGAGGAGGAGGAGGAAAACTTTTATTTCTATTTACAGTGAGAGGTCGATGGGTCTTTGTCCACATCCTGCGTGGTTCGAACAGTGCCCTTTGAATATACAGTGCTTCCGCCGCAATAAAATTCAGTCTTGATAGCCTGTACAGGTCTTGTTGACAGGCAACCGTAGGGCGGAGAATGAAATTCGCGGAAGAGATCATCAGTTCTGTGCAGTGCTCGAAACTTCAACCCGAGATGTTCTGAAAGCGGACCCAGCTTCCACGAATTTCGTCGCAGAAAACAACAGGGACTGAGTGCTTACAGGATGTGGTTATGCCAATGTCCCTTAGAGTTGGCGGCTGAATGTTTGTCGTACTTTTCCATAGAAGCTGGAGGAAA